>NC_083319.1:106822995-107167373 GCF_963455315.2 Globicephala melas
ACGAGGAGAGCTGATGGAGTAAGTCTTGGTCTGAGACTGAAGACCCAAGAACCGGAAGCACCAATGTGCAAGATGGGTGTCTCAACGCAAACAGAGAGAACACGTTCACCTTTCCTCCGCCAGTCTGTTGGGGCCCTCAGCAGACTGGACGGTGCCCACTGCATTGGTGAGGTCAATCTGCTGCCCTCGGTGTACCGATTCAAACGCTAATCTCTTCCAGAAACACACCCAGAAATGACGTTTTACCAGCTATCTGGGCATCTCTTACCCAGTCAAGGTGACACATACAGTTAGCCAACACACTGCACGTTCCCAAGTAATTTTAATAAGTTAAAACAAACACAAGCGTCACTGGCTGAGCTCCACATGCTTCATGCAAAGTGCAGAATATGGGTGGCACAAAGAAATTTCAGGTGGTGTGTGTTGGCTCACGTCTGTTGAGCACCTGAGAAGTGGACAATATTCATTGGTGTTCAATAACTGTCAATTCACCTGAACATATGAATAAGCACGTAAAGATAATCAAACCATTCACTGGCTTTCTTTTTCCCCCCCAGAGGAATGTGGGAAATCATTGCAAGCGAAAGGAAAATGTAATCTGTTCAATGTCCACATTTGATTCACATACGTGAACCAAGTGACCTCTAAGTGGAGCGACCATATAGTTTATCAGCCGAACCAAGACACTTTGGGGAGGGAAAGAGGAAATGATCAATTACTTTGGGACGACAGGAGTGAACAAGGACTGTCCCGGGCAATTTGGACCTAGGGCTACCCTACCTAAAAGAACAACCATGTGTAAATATCTATGATTCCATGAGTTGTGTGGTCAGATAGATTTTGTCCTACAGAGAACCGATTTAAATTACTCAAAGCTGTAAAAAGGTCACTAGAATTTTGTGCCTGACCCTCAGAAGCCTTTGAATCAATCAAAGCCTTGATATAGTCGTAAGGGCTTCACGACTATATAGGTTTCTAAGATCCTTACTATGTTCCTACTGCCTCTTCAGCCACTATTTAAGGGGCAAAGAAATCTTAGATAAGCTCACATCAAATTGTAGAGACAAGAGAGAAGCAAGCCAAAGTTAACTATCAATCCCAGCGTTCGACAACCATCTGACTGGCCCAAAGCAGAGCACGCCAAGTGAGTATTAGACACAGGAAGTGCCAGAAAGACTAGCGTGATCGGAAAGGTTTCACAGAGGAGGATGCCGTTCTTGAAACGTACAAAAGAGAGGAAACTCTGATCCAGATTAAATGCATGCATGAATTCACATGCTCCCCTCCAAGTTCATAGCCATGAGAGATAAAACGAAAAAAAAAAAACCAAAAAGGTATAGCTGGGCTACGGAAAAAAAAAAAAAGACAAATATTTCTTTTGCTCCAAATTAGAAGAAAAACATGAAGCAGTGATTACGCCTGAAACCATAGGCTGGCTGGGCTCACCCAGTCTTCCTAGGAAAACCAAGCTATAAAACGTAATGCTGAGCCCCAGGGTCAGGGTATGACTTTATGACAGTGGATCTCCACTCATAAAGCAGGGGCTGCCCCCAGCGGACATGTGGCAATGGTTAGAGACATTCTTGCTGTCACAGCTGGAGGGGAGGTAGCTACTGGCATCTGGTGGGTTAGGCCAGGATACTGCCAAACATCCTACAATGTACAGAATAGTCCCCCATGACAAAGAATTATCCAGCCCAAAAGGTCAGCAGTGCTGGAGTTGAGAAGTGATTGGCCTGATAAGTGGAGAGGGGAGGGGCCTCCTTACTGGTGACTGGGTCTGGGATACCCCCAATATCATTGTAGAACAAGAACTCTAAAAATGTCATGACTAGTTCTGACTGGAGACCAAGAAGCACATGAAGACAGCCATAAAACTACTACACGGGGAGGGGCAGCAGCGAGAGAGGGAGAGAAGACAAAGCAAAAACAAACCTCCCCCCCGAGGTAAACCTGCAAACCAAAATTTAAAAGCGTAAGACAAATACGGTGTAAGGAAAGACACAGATGACAAAATCAGCAATTAGAACATGAATTCACTCCAGATGAAACTAATTCCATGAGACAGTCTGAAAAAGACTTTAAAATAGACATTATCTGGGCTTCCTGGGTGGCGCAGCGCTTAATAATCCGCCTGCCAATGCAGGGGACACGGGTTCGAGCCCTGGTCCGGGAAGATCCTACATGCCGCAGAGCAACTAAGCCTGTGCACCACAACCGCTGATCCTGTGCTCTAGAGCCGGCATGCCACAACTACTGAAGCCCGCGTGCCACAACTACTGAAGTCCGTGAGCCTACAGCCCGTGCTCTGCAACAAGAGAAACCACCGCAATGAGAAGCCCATGCACCGCAACGAAGAGTAGCCCCCGCTCGCCGCAACTAGAGAAAGCCCGCGTGTAGCAACAAAGACCCAACGCAGCCAAAACTAAATAAGATAAAATAAACAAATTAAAAAGAAAAAAGGCTTAAAAAAATAGGCATTATCTGGAGCTAAAGCAGTTGATGAGAAAACTCCAAAGAAGACAGGCTTTGTAATTACTATATAGCAGCCACCAATCCTGAAAAGTTAACTAACTTTGCCAAGGTCATTTGGCTGGTATGCGGCAGATCCAGAATTTGGATCCAGGCAGTTTGGTATCAGCCTCCCTGGGTCTCACCCCTGTGCTCTGCCTTCCGTAGAGAGAGCAGCTTATGCCCAAAGAAGAAATGATCTTCTTACAGGAACAGGAAGAGAGTGAAGGGTCATAAGGGAACGAGGAAGGAGGAGTGAAGAAGCAGCAGAGTCCAGCATTAGGAGAACCAAGAAAAGCACGTTTCAGGTGTGAAGGAGCAGTAATCCAGTGAAGGCAGTCGAGACGTCAAGGAGAAGAAAGGTGGGGGGACGAGCAGCCCTGGTTGCGGGCAGGCAGCGCAGAAAGCCTCGGCGAACCTCACGAGAGACACCGCGGGTGAGAGCAGGGTGGGAAAACAGAGGCTGGGGCTACAGAGAGTTTCTATTAGGGAGTTTGCCGGTGAAAGGCAGGAAAGGAGGTGGTGGCCAGAGGGGCCAGCCTGACGGCAGAAGGCACCAGCCAATGAAGGGGAAAGACGGAGGAGGCAGGAGGGAGGGGACAGTGAGAGGAGGGTTAACGGCTCGCCAGTGGGACCTGGGACCGGCATGTGAATTCTGCTACAGACCATTCAGACAGCTGGGAGAGCCCTCTGCGGGTTTCTGTGTCCCCAGAACTGGGACGGCTGCACCTCCTGACTGCCATTCCTCCTGGGTGCCCGTCCCCGTCCTGCCAGCACCAGACCAAGCTCGGGCCTCTCTGGGCCGCCCTCCTTCCCTCATGGGCGTTGCACACGCTGCCCCACGTGGCCCTTGAGCTCACTCTTCTTTGCACAGAGGATGCTGCTCTGCCCCGTGCATGGTGTTCTCTGAGCTCGACAGCTCTGCGTCATCCACCTTTTCGTGGAGTGAACCCTCCACTTCCTCGCTGTCACTGCAGCCCTGCTCTCCTAATGTCCTCAAGGGACTCCGCGTCACCCCCTCGCCCTCCCAGGGACGGGGCTGGTCTTCCACAAAACTGTGGCCTCCAGACCGCATTTCTCACCATGGTGCAAATCCCCTTGTCCCTTTGCGGGGCTCACCACCCGTCCTGTCTGGCCTCGTGCACTGTCTTCCTCAGTCCCCTTAGGCACCTTTGATGGAAACTCTCCCTTCCGTTCCAGTCTAGCCACCGTGCCCAGAGACTGGGTTGTCTGTGTGGCACCCAGCCCACAACCTGGCCTCAAATCCCCTTGACTCGATCCCCTGTGTCTACACCCCACCTCACCAGCTCACTGCCCAGGCCTAGTCCCTCATTCCAGGCTCAGCTCCGGAAAACTCAGTGCTGTGGGGTGAGTCTGGGCCCCGGCCATCAGGCCCTGGCTCTTCCTCTCCCCCTCCCACCACCTCTGCTCTTCACTCTCAGCTGACCTTTGCCACCCTCCCCGATCCCATCACCCCTTCCCAGCTCCACTTTGCTTTGCACTCGCCCAGAGTCCACGGGGCGTGGCTTCAGCCACTCTCTTGCTGATCAGTCCAGCCACCTCCTTCCTCTTTTTTTCCACCTCCAGGGGTTGGAATCTTCTGGAGGAATTCACTCTTTCCTATGGATGACTCCGAACCCAAGTCACTGTCTCCACTGACCTCTGACCAGGGCAACAGGATCTGGGCTCTTCGTTCACAGGGTTAGCGTTACTTCTCTTGCTGCGTGCCCCTCCCACCAGCATCTCAGCCTCTGCCGTCCCCGCCACAGTCTCCTCTCCAAAAGAGGCCCTCAGGGAAGCTTCAGACCCCGACCGAGCACATTCACCCGGAGTGGTAAAGGCTCTGGCTGAGTCACATTTTCCACAGTGCGGGGTCCAGGGATGCAGGGTTATCGTCGTATCCGTCACTGTCCTGCTCTCTACAGCTGTTCTTCCGGACTTCTTATCCCACCAGCCGGACCCCCTCCCTGCCCCCTCCCCCTCGGTGATGACATCATCTTTGCCCCGTTACTGTAACGTGAAAACCAGAATGGGGTCACTCTCCTCTCGGAGAAGAAGTTAAGCTCCAAGCCCATCTCACGTAGATGGGAAGCTCAGCGCCTCTCCCCACGTCTCTGGAGGGATTTGGGGGCTAGATCTTTCATCTCGTTGCTCCTGAGTCTCATTTACTGTGGCTAAATTCCCAATATTGCTGAGTGGCTTTCGAGTTGCTACCTGTCTCTATCCCAGGTTGATCTTGATTCTTCCACAACCAGCTCATCATGCCTAATAGATGTCTGTGGTCTTGGAAAAGGTAAGGAATGGCAGTCGGGTTCCTCGCAGCCCAGCGAGGGAGGCCATTCTGAAGTGGCTCTGACACACCCCTTGGTCCTCACTGCCCCCCACCACTGAGGACCTTCCTCGATGACCTCTCCCCAGACCCCAGCTTCCTCCATCGTGTCCTCTGCCCCAACCTCCTGGACCGCCCCCCAGATCCCTCACCTCTCCTGCCTCTGAGGTCCCGCCACTCCTTTTTTTTCCAGCCAATGCGCCGTCATCCCAGGCAGAAAGGTCTTGTTGCTATGGCAGGAGGGATTGATTGCCCACTCTCTTCCTTGCCAACAGAACCCCACTCTTTGGGATTGAATACTGAGAGTCCAGCCACTTTCCATGCACAGCCATCTAGTGATCATGTGGCCTCTGTCCTCGGCTCCAGCATTGCCCAGGGCCATCTTTCCACAACCAAAGAGGCTCATTAAAAGCCATTAAAAAAATCCCTCCCCAAGAGGTTACCCCTGGCTCTAAGGCTAACTTCCACATTTCTCGTTCCCACGTTGAAATTAGGGCTGTGTGGTGTGATGTGGTGTGAAATTCGGGCCTCAGCCTTCCGTCAGGACCCCACACCCGCACCTCACCGTTTTCTATCTTATCATCCACCCACTTCCCCGGGCTTAGGAGAAGAAGGGCTCTCCCAACCTCCCCTGCCCAGCTAACCTACCAGACCCCTCCTCTCTCTGCACCGAGTTGCAGTTCCCTGTTATTCCCACTCTGTCTCTGGCAGAGCCATTTCCTCCAGGAAGCTGTCCCCATCTGGACTGGGGTCCCCTCCTCTCTTCCCTCACAGCCCCCTGAGTGCCCTGTCCTCCCATTTAGATGGCATTGCTTGTGACTTGGTCTGCTCCTGCCTGAGACTGGGAGCATCTGAGGGCAAGGCGTGTGTCCATCCGATCAAAAAATACACACGGAGTGTCTGCCGCATGCCAGACACTGTTCTAGGCACAGCGTCCCCATGGTGAGCAGAGCGAAGGCCCCGCTGTCATGGAGATTACATTCTTGTGGGAGAAGACAGACACATAGTAACTGATACGTGGCAGGAGGTCATTAAGTGCTGTGAAGGAAAAAGCAGAACCAGAGGCTAGAGAGAGAAGGAGGGGCGGCCCTTGGAGAGGCAGGGTGAGGGGAAGCATCTCTGAGCATGTGACCTGTGGTCAAGGCTGGAGTGAAGTGAGCTGGCCAAGCAGACACCTGGAGGAGAGCCTCCGGGACAGAGGCAAGAAAAAGTCTAAAAGCCCTGAGGAGGAGTGTGCCCCGAGGCTTAGAGGGTCCAGCAGTGCGGATAAAGCAAAGGAGAGTGAGTGCGATGGGCTGGGTGAGGGAGTCAGGGGCCGTGTCAGAGCAGACATTGGAGGCTGCCTCTGCATCCTTTCACACTTTTAGCAGGATGGCTACTCTCCTGTGCTCCATGAACATTCTTAGAGTGAATGAATGAACGAACGCTTAGAATCATGCTGAGGTTTACTAACATGCTGAGGTGTCCTAAAAATGACCTCTGTCCACTGTGTATCTGCCCATCCCTCTAGGGGTCCTTCCCCAGGGAAACAAAAGGTCCCCACCTGTCAAAGGGCTGCACACTCATAAAGGTTAAATCTGCCTTCCGAGAAGTGTCCACAGTAGGGTAGACTCGTTTCATCAGGATCATTTGTCCTCAGTGGGGCTCCTTTTATGTTAATGAGCAGACTTCCCGTCCTCCCCAGCCCTGGAAAAATATCCCAAGATGACTGCTTGACTGTCCCTTTCTCAGGGTCCTGCCAGGAAGTTGGACGTGCAGCTCACACTGGTGACCAGGGGACATATCCTGCAACCTGAACGCCTCCACTTCCTGGTTCTGGCAAATCGCTTTACTTGTGTGAACAAGAACGTTTCACTGCCTGGTCCATCTCATGACCTGATTTGACCCAACTAGAGGTTCAGAAATTAGTCTCCATACACTGAGAGATTGAGTGTAGCTACACGTAACTCTAAGCCCAAATAACAGTGGCTTAAACAAGATGGGGGTGTTTTTTCCTTTCACATCACAAAAAGTCCTGAGGTCAGTACTCAGAGGCTGGTGCAGCCGACCTTGGCTATCATCAGGGCCCTGGGTTGGGATTCCCACTCACATGCTTGCAACACGACTGCTGGTGCTCCGGCAATCATCTCTGCATTCCCAACTGGAAGAAAGAAAGGGGCAAAGGACAAAAGGGCTTTTCAAAGCCTGGAAAACATATGCAGGAGCTGTGTCACATGACCACTCCAATTTGCAAGGTAGTCAGGGAAATGTTTTTCAGCTGTCCCTGGGAAAATTGGGCCCCTATTGGTAAGACTAGGGGAGAATAAATATCAGACAGACCACAAAGATTATCTGCCAGGATCCACTTCTTGAGCTACCCATCAACCATAAAAACCCTTCTTCACATTCATATTCATGTCCACTAAGGGCAATGCCCTCCTTTCCATCATGTATAGATGTGGTCCCTGTGGCCCAAAATTCTAAGAACTAAAAGTCAGAGTCTGCCCTAGCACAGAAGGTAACTGTCATAAAAGCTCCCATCAAGTACAGAGAATAATGGGAAGCCCACAGCAGTCATTGGTCCATGGCAATTATGGAAAATTCTGGAACAGAACCAGTGAGGTCTCTTGGCCTTGGCCATGGTCTTTTGTCCTTGGTTAACCAGCCTGGCCAGTTGCTTCACCCTCTCCCTCTGGGAGAATCTCCCTTAGACATTTTCCCCATTGTTCTCCCCTCTGGAAGGCTCTTTCTCATCCACCTTCCCCCCCAGCTGCATCTCAGAACAGTGTTTGGGAGGATAACTTTCCATAGAAATTCACAGCCCTTAAATCCCGCCTCTTGTTTGGGTTTGGATGTTCAGGAATAGTGTTAGGGATTTAAGAATCATAGGATGTTGCAGGTCAGGTTGGGCTTCCGATGGCAAATGTCTCTCTCAAAACTTAGTTGACTTTGGTTTTAATTGCTTCCAATCCATTCCATGTGCAAGTAACCACATGGAATCAAAAATCCTATCAAAACATAATTTTTAGGGCTAAAGCTGCTTGCCTTTTTTTTTTTTTTTTTTGCGGTACGCGGGCCTCACTGTTGTGGTCTCTCCCGCTGCGGAGCACAGGCTCCGGACGCGCAGGCTCAGCGGCCATGGCTCACGGGCCCAGCCGCTCCGCGGCATGTGGGATCTTCCCGGACCGGGGCACGAACCCGCGTCCCCTGCATCGGCAGGCGGACTCTCAACCACTGTGCCACCAGGGAAGCCCCTAGGTGGCTTTTATATGGATCTCAAGGGAAATTTGAGAATGTTCCTTTTAATGAAAGAACACTGGGTGAGGCCAAAATGAGTCAAGCGCCTAGGAAAGCTCTGTCCATAGCCTGTTTTCCTTCTGTCAGTATCACTTCGCGATGCTTCCAATCGTTCAGCTGGCAAACATCTACCGAGTGCCTGCCACCATGCAGGCCATACACCAACCCCCAGGGCCCCAGGGGTGAAGAAGACATTGCCCATGCCTTCATATGATAAGCAGGCTGGACGGGGAGGCAACTGTTCAGTAGAAAGGTGAAAGGCCACATCATAGGGTCACGACAAAGATAGTCACAGCCATTCAGCAGGCCGTGGAGCATACCGCGGCACGTAGAGTGGTGAGCAAAAGTCATCAATAAGAGGAAATGCCCTCATGTCTCACAACCTAGAGGAAACAGGCACCAAAACAAATCATCAAAATGGTTAAGTGAACACATAACGTGTAAAGTGCTGCTGGTAACGCGTTCAGGGCTACCAGACTTGTCACAGGGACCCGGGAAAGATTTCCCTGGGAAAGAGACGATTAAGCGGATACCCGAGGCACCAGAAGGATGTAGGCAGAGACACAGTAGAGGAGCTTCCAGGAAGAGAAGCAACATACTCAAAGTTCTGGAAGGTGGAGAAGAAAGGGCTGGAGAAGAAAGAAAGACCCCGATCACGGAGGGCCTTGTGAGCCCCGTGAAGTCTTCGGGGGCTGCTCTACAAACAACCGTTGAGGGTTTTGAAGCAAGAAACTGACATAGTCCATTTTTAAATATCTATGTATCTGTGTGTGCAGAGAGAGGGAACAATATATCCCTATATAAAATAAAATTCAGAGATCTTAAGCAAGCAGGTTATACCAGAATAACCAACGCCCCAAACAAGATGCAGAACATTATAATCACTCTAGCAAGTTCCCCCTTGCCAATTTCCAGTTCATAAGCAGATTTTTGTTTGTTTTTGTTTTTGTTTACTCTGGTGACAGTGTGGAGAATAGTTGTTTGGGGTCTGGGTGTGATAGTACCTAGGCAAGAAAGGATGGAGGCCTATCCTTGGTCATAGTGATGGGGGTGGAGAGAAGAGAAGGGACCCGAAAATATTTAGGAGGTAAAGTCGGCAGAACTTGGAGTGACTGGGAAGGAGGAATAGGGGGAGGAGCAGGTAAGATGACTCGCAGGTTGCTGGTTTGAGCAGCTGGAGGAACACTGAATCAGCCTGGGGGAGAAGAGGGTCCAGAGGCTTTCTAGAAGTGCTGACACACAAGTGGAGCTTTGCAGAATCAGTAAGAGTTAACTAGGTGATCAGGGGTTAGAAGTGCATTTCAGGAAAGGGGCTCATAAAGGAAAAGCTCATCCTGGGAATGAACACAAACTGAGCACCTGGATCTAGCCTCGCCTGAAGCACACACACTGAGACATTTTGGTTCTGTGAAACAATAGATCCTCACTTGGTCTAAGCCAGCTTGAGTTTCTGATGCAACAAAGAGAATTGTGACTTACAGACCACAAGGAGAACATTGAAAGAGATGGGGAAGGAAATGAGAAGGGGCTCTAGGTCTGGGACATCAAGCCCCATCGCAGCTCTGGGACCTCAGACTTAGGAGAGAACTCAAGTAAGGGGCATCACCTGAAAGTCCAGGCATGGCGGCCATCCTGTAGGCCCTACCCCAGCATTGCAGGCTGTGACAGCTCCTGCTGGGCAGGCCCGGACTCGGAGACTCACCCCCTCGGACCACTGCATGAAGACTCCCGGTGGCAACACTCCCCAACACGAATCAGCCCCGGAGACCCCTAAAAACCTACCAAGCAGCATAACTTCTCAATCATCCATTTCTGGGGAAAGGCATCAGCATACCCCAAGCTGAGACAGAGGATAGCGCACTTCCATTACCTAAATCTGGAAGAAATACGTCGTTTCTATGGACAGACGTCAATGTCATGCACTGTGTAAAATCTCTCACGAATATGTGGCCTGTGAACCTGGAGGACATTATGTTAAGTGAAAGAAGCTGGTCACACAAGGGCAGACACTGTATGTTCCTCTTACATGAGGTCTTAGAGGACTCAGATTCATAGAGACAGGAAGCAGAATGGGACTGTCAGGGGCTGGGGGAGAGGAAAGGGAAAGGTAGTGTTTAGTGGTGACAGAGTTTCAGTTTGGGGAGTTGGGAAACTTCTGGAGATGGATGGGGGTGATGGTTGCATAGAAATGTCAACGTACTTAATGTCACTGAACTTACACTTAAAAATGGTTAAAAAAAAGAGTAAATTTTATGTTATGTATATTTTACCCCAATAAAAGAATTAAATTTTAAAAATAAAAAGAGAGTACATGGGATGACTCTTGAAGACGTTATGCTAAGCAAATTAAGCCAGTCATAGAGCACAAATACTGCATGATTTTATTTATATGAGATATCTGAAATAGTCAAATCATAGAATCGGAGCATAGGACGGTGGTTGTTAGGGGCTGACGGGGGGAGAGGCGGATGGGAAGTTGCTGATTGATGGGCATTAAGTATCAGGTGTGCAGGATGAATAAGTTCTAGAAATCTGCTGTATAGTAGAGCGCCTGTAGCTCTATCGTATACTTAAAATGTTTTGAGGGTAGATCTCGTGTTGTGTTCTCACCATTAGAATTTTTAAAAAGGATACGTGACCTAGAAAGACAGGAGGTTGTGGACAGAACCCTGGATCATGGCAACATGTAAGGGACCAACGGAGGCAAGGAGGTCTTCACAGAAGGCAGAGAAGGAATGGGTGGAGAGACCTAAGATCATTCAGGAGAGAGTGGCTCGTTAGAAGCCAAGAAATAAACAAATGTTCGACAGAAGCATCGGCCACGGATGGCAAGGACAGAAGGGGGCAGCGGCATAGCAACCACACATTGCAAAGGGGCACACTTGGTCCATTCGTTCCCTCCATGAGATAAACAGGGGTGTGAATGCTGCTGAAGAGGGAACGGGTAAGTTTTCCTGAGGGGCCCCAGGGATCCCCTCCCACTCCCCTTGTCCCTAGTAATCTGCGGGAGTGGAACAAAGCAACCCTAACCCAGGTCTTCCCAGCGGCAGGAGAGGCAGCGAGGGCCCTGAAGTAATATGACCACGAGGACAAGGAAGGTGGAGTCACGTGGCCGACGGGAATGATGGCTCTGAGTGGTTGACGTGGCAGATGCTGGGACCTCCGTGAGCTCTCACTCATGGCCAGGACCCCCCCTGGCCACGCCCGACACCAAAGAGTCTGGGCAGGTACCAGTGGAGGCAAACCCAGGACCAGACAGCTCAGCCAGCGACTCCCCCAGAGCCCCGGGCTTTCCCCCCTGAGGCTCCTGGGCACGGAGTCGGGGCTTATGGGCAGGGAGGCAGGGGGAAGCAGGACTCACCTTCCCACAGAGACAGATCCCTACTGTGGAAGGAAGCGGAGAAGCGGGACCTGGCTTAGAAGGAGGGGGGTGGGACTTGGGTTGGTGGTGGAGCATGGGGGACCGTGTGTGTGTGTGTGTGTGTGTGAAGGGAAGCCTGAGAAGGCTCACTGCCTGAAGGAGAACAGTTTATGAGGGGGAGGCTGGAGATAGGAAAGAGTTCCAGGTGGCCGAGCAGGTGTGGGGAGCTGGGACCCAGAGCCAGCTGGAGAGCAGCGCCAGAGGCAGGAGCCTGGGAGAGCCACCTCCAAGTGGGTCTTCATGACCTCACAAAGCCTGAAGCTCTGCCAGTCCTGGCTAGGTCTCCTAGCAACTGGACGTAGAGGCCATGGCCCTCCTGACACCCCAGGGAGTGAAAAAAGTCTTCCAACTTCAGGTGAAGAGAACATGTGACTTTTCAAAGGGAGTGTGTTCAGATGGATCTAAGAGTGAGGTGTGTCCTCCAAGGGACCCCTGGACAGGATCTCCTGTCCCAGCACGCCAGCTCTGAGGCCCGCCCGCCATGGGTGTGTGCCCGGGGGATGCCAGGCCAAAGTCTTCCCAGCCCTTTGGAGCTTGGGGCTATTTTCCGGGCCTGATGCAGCAGAGCCCGTGCGGAGGGACAGAGGAGGTGGGCATGGAGGCACTGTGTACCCCCCGCACTCCAAGGAGGGCCCGTCACAGGGGTGCCACCTTCACCAGGAGCTCCAGGGCCCTGTGAGCCCTCTGGGATTGTACGCCAACGTGTGGAGGGAGTGTGTGTGTGTGATTGTGTGTGTGGTAGAGGGTGGGGTCTGTGTCTCTAGGGCAAAGAAGGGGGCAGATTTTGATGGTTTCTCAGAACCATTTCTGAGGCCGGAAGGCATGAGCAAGGTGGGCACCTGCGGAGTGCAGAGAATCCAGCCTGCAGGGCCCGGGCCTCTGAGCTGTCCACAGAGGGGTGTCCGGGCTCTGCTGCAGACCTCAGGCAAGAAGACCCCAGGCCAGCTCTGTGCACAGGTCAGCCTCTGACCGGCAGCCTCAAACGGTTGGGGAAGGCCCCGGCCCGGGACCTGTGATTTCACCACCTTCCCTGGATCTTCCAGCCAGCTGTCCCATCAGGTGCCAACCTAGAGATCTAAAAGGGCTGCAGGGGTGGAGAGAGGAGTGACCAGGGGCTGAGACAAGGCTCTGGGCCTTACTCGGGCACCGTCTTCCATCCGTTCCCCTCCCCGCACCCCAGGGGAGCTCCAATGTTTGGTGGTTGCCCACTTCATGCCACACCTTTTCTTACCCCCTCCTTGAAAGGCACTGGATTCTCCTACATGTGTCGGTGTGATCTCTAAGAATCTTCTGGAAGGGCCAGGCGAACTCTCAAGTAAAATGAATCCTAACCTATAGAGGGGAATAAGAGGTACCCTGACCAGTCTCTATCGCCTAGCTTCACCAAGCAAGACACATTTCTCTGCTAAAGCATTGCATCTCCCAACCTCTTCTTGGCCAGTCATTTACACTTTAGTATGAATTTCATGATCAGATCGCCATCTCTGGAGCAGTTAGTTGGGAGTCGTCTCAGAGGAATGTCAAATTTTGTTTGAGGGAAGGGGAAGCAAAGATCCTAATAATTCAGGACTTGAGGCCTGCTGGAGGTGTAGAAACCTGGAACTGCAGCAGCTAGCATGAGAACACCCAGAGGAAGGAGCAGTGCTAGAAAGGTGAGGGAAACCTGTCCAGAAATGAAAGATGAATTCTGCCCAAGCTTACCCCCATTCTGGGTCACATTTCAGGATGCTGGGGAGCATATGCTGGGCCCCCAGTAGTGTTTTGCCCAGTGACGATGGCATCCTGATTCCTCAGTCTCATCCACCACCCCTCACATATCATGCCCTGCAGAAACCAGAAGGTCGGGAGCACCTACGGAGACTGTTGAACTGGGAAGAGTTTGACGAGCTCAGAGACTCCCGCAGAAGCATCCTGCTGGACACCCTCTACGAAAGTATCATCTTCGCCGCGGACAAAGGCTTCCCCTGGGTAGAGGTGGCCCAGGTGGTCAAGTTCACAGAAGAGCTGCTCAAAGAAACCAAAGGTACGGGGCATCCAGGGCAGGAGTCAGAGAGGCTTGGGGAGGACACACAACCCCAGGAGCTCTCCGAGGAGCCTGGAGCCCCTTCCTTTTTTTCCCTGGCATTTAGCCTCCTCGTATGCTCACAAAGAGGGTCCCCGTCCAGATTTTCTGGAAAGTGGAACAAACAGAATGTCCTTGCTGAGTCTTATCCCTGATCTCCCTGGTGGAAACTCTTGCACCATGCCAAGCTGTTCACAAAGCAACCAGGGGTGTTTGCTTTTCAGTCAGTCATTTACACTTTAGTATGAACTTCATCATTAGACCCATACCTCTGGGGCAGCTGGTAGAGAGCAGGCCCAGAGGGAAGTTAATTTTTGTTTTAGAAAAGAGAGAAGGAGGGACCATAATTTAGAATTTTTGTTTTGTTTCTGCTTAACATAAATGTGTCGCTATTCTGCTTAAAGCCCTTCATTGACTTTTCACGGTACTCCTGAGAGACTGCAAATTGCTCCCAGCATCAGTTTTTGCTCTGCTGAGTGTCTTGAGGGAATCCTCTACAGGCGTCAGCTTGCTGGCAGGGATGGGGGAACAACAGTCAGGTTATGGAGGGAGCGTCTCTCCCACCCTTACCCTGCGCTGGGCTTCAGGAGAAGAGGGTAAGCATCTCTCCCCGTGATCCGTGGCACAAGGGGTTGTGGCCACATCTGTCCACCCCTTAGGCTCTGAGTTGCCGATTCATCCATTTAGCAAATCCATGGCCACCATCGTAGTAATACTCGGCCAAGAATCATCAGTAGGTGCACCAGTGGGTGAATGCTTGATGGGAAATGGGATATTTACATACTTCCCAAGAACCTCACTGATTGCAAAGGGGAAAAAAACGCTTTTACAGTGAGGTAGCCTGGCAGACACCCCCTTAATCAAATGATCCATCCATAAGAGGACACAGAATACGCTGCCGTTTGACGGGATGCAAAAGAATTAGCCAGCCTCCTTCTGTGATGGTTCTAGCAAAGACTCAGAACATGATGTCATAAAAAAAAAAACACTCCCAATTAGGGGCACTGCACAAAGTCCCTCTCCTGTAAGCTTCAAAGCATTAAGGTCTTGAGAAGCAAGGAAAGATAGAGGAACTGTTCCAAATTGAAAGACACTGAGGTGACGTGTCCACTAAACACGATAGGTGGTCCCAATTTGGGTCCTTTTGCTGTAAAGAATGTTATTGGGACAGCTGGAGAAACTTGGGTCAGGTCTTGGGATTGGACAGTAGTGACGTGTCGACGGTGCTCTCCGGATTCTGGTGGCTGTGGTTATGAATGTCCTTGTGTGAGGAAATGAACACAAAAGGATCCTGGAGGGTGGGGCATTAGGTGGGTCACTTATTCTTTAAGTAGTTTGGGAAATTCTTCTTTGTACTATTTTTTTCTAGCTTCACTGAGATATAATTGACATACAATACTGTATAAGTTTAAAGTATGCAACATGATTTGATATATGAATATATTGCGAAATAATTACCACAATAAGTTTAACGAGCATCACCTCACCTCGTTACAATTTTGTTTCTTGTGATGAGAACTTTTCAGGCCTACTCTCTTGGCAACTTTCAAATATACAATACGGAATTGTTCATTATAATCACCATGCTGTACATCATATCCCCAGGACGTAATTATCTTATAACTGAAAGTTTGTCCCTTTGGCCACCTTTGCCCATTTTGCCCACATCCCAACCCATGCTTCTGGCAACCACCTATCTCTCCTCTACTTCCATGAGTTCAGTTTTCTTTAGATTCCACATATAAGTTAGATCATACAATAGTTGTCTTTCTCTGACTTTTCTCCCATACCATAATGCCCTCAAAGTTCATCATGTTGTCACAAATGGTAGGATTTCCTTCCTTTATGGCTGAATAATATTCGTGTGTGTGTGTGTGTGTGTGTGTGTGTACACACATATACATATATATACACACACACACATATATAGTATATATTCACATTTTCTTTATCCATTCGTCTGTCAATGGATCCATGGGTTGTTTCCATACCTTGGCTATTGTGAATAACGCTGCAATGAACGTGGGGGTCAGATATCTCTTCAAGAGTGATTTCATTTCCTTTGAATATATACCCAGGAGTGGGTTTGCTGTATCATGTGGTAGTTCTATTTTTAGTTATTTAAGGAACCTCCATACTGTTCTCCATAGTGGCTGTATCAATGTACATTCCCACCAACAGTGCACAAGGCTGCCCTTTTTTTCCACATCCTCTCCGGGGCTTGTTATCTCTTGTTTTTTTGAGGATAACCATTCTAATAGGTATGAAGTGAGATCTCACGGTGGTTTTGATTTGCATTCCCTTACGATTAGTGACGTCGAGCATCTTTTCATGTGCCTGCTGGCCATCTGTATGTCTTCTATGAGAAAAGGCGTATTCAGATACTTTCCCCATTTTTATTATTTTATTTTTAATATTTTATTATTCGGGTGTTTGCTGCTGAGTTGTATGAGTTCTTGACATATATTGGATACTGACCCCTTATGGAACATATGGTTCGCAAATATTTCTTCACATTCTGTAGGATGGCTTTTAATTTTGTTGATCATTTCTTTTGCTGTGCAGAAGCTTTAATTTGATGCAGTCCCACCTGTTGATTTTTGCTTTTGTTGCCTTTACTTCTGGTGTCATACCCCCCAAAAAAGCATTGTTAAGATCAACGTCAAGGAGATTTCACTGTTTTCTTCTAGGAGTTTTATGGTTTCAGGCTGTACTGTTTTTTTAATAGACTTTATTTTTTAGAGCAGTTTTAAGTGCACAGCAAAATAGAGCAGAAGGTATAGAGATCACCCACAGAAACCCTGTCTCCACACACTCACAGACTCCCCCGTTGTCAATATCCCCCTCCACAGAGTGGGTACATCTGTTACAGTCCATGAACCTACACTGATACATGATTATCACTCGAAGTCCATAGTCTACATTAAGGTTCCTGCTTGCTGTTATGCATTCTAAGGGTTTTGACAAATGTATCATGGTGTGTATCCACCATTAAAATATGAAGAACGGGGCTTCCCTGGTGGCGCAGTGGTTGAGAGTCCGCCTGCCAATGCAGGGGACACGGGTTCGTGCCCCGGTCCGGGAAGATCCCACATGCCACGGGGCGGCTGGGCCCGTGAGCCATGGCCGCTGAGCCTGCGCGTCCGGAGCCTGTGCTCTGCAGTGGGAGAGGCCACAACAGTGAGAGGCTCACAAAAAAAAAAAAAAATATATATATATATATATATATGCCTAAGAGTCCTTGGTTAGATGTGTCTTCTGCAAGTATTTTCTCCCAGTCTGTGGCTTGTCTTCTCATTCTCTTGACACTGTCTTTTGCAGAACGGAACTTCTTGATTTTCATGAAGTCCAGATTATCAATTCTTCTTTCACGTATCATGCTTTGGGTGTTGTATATGAAAAGTCATTGCCAAACCCAAGGTCATCTAGATTTCCTCCTGTTGTCTTCTAGAAGTTTAAGAGTTTTGTGTCTTACATTTAGATCTGTGACCCGTTTTGAGTTAATGATTATGAAGGGTGTACGGTCTGTGTCGATTCTTTTGTTGTTGTTTGTTTACGTGTGGATGTCCACTTGCTCCAGCACCATTTGTTGAAGATTGTCTTTACGCCACTGTGCTGCTTTCACTCCTTTGTCAAAGATCAGTCACCTGTATTTGCATGGGTCTATTTCTGGGCTCTATTCTGCTCCGTTGGTCTATTTGTCTATCGTTTTGCCAATATCACACTGCCTTATGTACTTCTGGGGAAACTTTTCTTTATTTTGAACAATTGTTTTAGTATGAAAGTTTTGTAATCTGTAATTTGAGGTCCTCCACTGGCCTTCTGACCAAGATCGTAAACAGCTGCGAAGCAAACAGGACTCACAATGCCTTGTCCCAGACGAACCCAGAGCTCGCCCACCTGTCCTATGAGCAGCACCCGAACGTCCAGTCTCACCACTTTTCACCACGTCTTCATCCACCACCACCTCTTAACCAGTCCACGGCTTTCACATCTTGTATGTCTGCACCCATTCACCAAACTGCACCGTGATTTTTTTCAGACACACATAAAATCCCATCACTCCTCTGCTTCAAGCCACTCAGTGTTCCTACCACACATATTATGTGCACTTGCATCAGCCTTTTTCTTTATTTTTTGAGCTGCCCGGGTGCCCTTCCATGTCTCTCCTCTAGGCCAGCATTCCAACTCAGAGGTCCCAGCCTGTAGGCTTAAGCAAGGCATGGCAATGCTCATGGGCTGGTTTCAGAGAAATTTCCCAGAAATCCCTGGGAAATTCATCCCACCCGAGACACCCCCTGCCCCCTCAGGGCCTTCTTGGCATCCCTCTGGGTCCCGCTCCCCACTGCTCACAGCAACGCCTGGCTACCAGAGTTCAGCCCTGTTGTTTGAGCTCCTCAGTGGCTCGTGGCCAGAACAAACACTGACTGCAGGAGAAGAATGTCAGCCCCAAGCAGGTGGGAACTCGGACTCTTTCAAGTTTCCATTAGAGCCTTCCACAGGCTGAGCCCTTGAAAAACAGTTGATGATGATGCAAACCCAGCTTCAAACTGAGGAGATTAGATTGCACTGGGCTTTCAGTATTTCTGCCTATCACATACCTTACCAGTACAGTCTATCTGTGTCTGGTAGACCTAAACCTTAGAGTTGCTAGGAGACTCGGTGATTAGAAAATGTAATTCCCTTTACTGCAGGGACACCCCTCAACCAGCCAGCGAGGTTTTCCCAGCCTTTGCTGGCACTCCAAGCGATGGGGAGCTGCCTCCTTCTGAGGCAATTCATTCCTTTCTACAACCACTCTCATCATTAGGAATTCCTCCTTTAGTTACACCCGTCTTCCGCACCTTCTACTCACACGTCCAAAGTCTGTCCTCTAGAAGCAGTGGGCTGGCCCTGCAGATACTGAATGGGCTTCATACAGTCTGACCATTATATCTTCACATGTCGACTGGACATCTCCAAGTGCCTTTTACCATTTTTTTTTTAAAGAGAAAAAAAGTTTATTCACAGAGAAACACACTCCATAGACAGAGTGTGGGCCATCTTGGAAGGTGAGAAAAGGCCCAAAGCACATCAGCTTTTGACTGAAGACACTGGGCAACCTCCCTTGTTCAGAATCTTCCACTGGACTATTTCCTGTCTTTATCATTCTTAACACTGCATCATTTCCATAGATCCCTTCACCCCACCTCCCCACCCCGTCCCCCCTCTCTTTCTGCCCTTCCCTGGGCATCCTTGTGTTTGTCAATATCATTCTTTTTTTTTTTTTTTAATTTTATTTATTTATTTATTTTTGGCTGCGTTGGGTCTTCGTTGCTCCGTGCGGACTTTCTCTAGTTGCGGCGAGCGGGGGCTACTCTTCGTTGCGGTGCACGGGCTTCTCATTGCAGTGGCTTCTCTTGTTGCGGAGCATGGGCTCTAGGCACATGGGCTTCAGTAGATGCGGCACGTGGGCTCAGTAGTTGTGGCTCACGGGCTCTAGAGCACAGGCTCAGTAGTTGTGGCACACGAGCTTAGTTGCTCCACGGCATGGGGGATCTTCCCGGGCCAGGGATCGAACCCGTGTCCCCTACATTGGCAGGTGGATTCTCAACCACTGCGCCACCGGGGAAGCCTGTCAATATCATTCTTAAAATATGGCACCTAGATCCAACACAACACCACCTGCGATTTGATCAATGAAGTGACCAGGGATTTTATCATCAGCCTTGTCCTGGCCATTCATATAGCCTATGGGTATATTTTCTTTATCAGCATCAACGTCACAAGCATATTGGACAGGCACTGCACCATCCCTAGCCATTTTCCCAATCCTGTCCTTGCACATGGCAATGTTGAATGCACATGCAAGGCTTTACAATCATCCCCACTGATTCCGTCTTGTCAGTGTTGGCCCATTGTTGGCTTGTGAGATCTAGTTCCCCAACCAGGGATCGAACCCGGGACCTTGGCAGTGAGAACGCAGAAGCTTAACCAGCAGACCACCAGGGAATTCCCCTTCTGGCATCTTTTAACTCCTGATCCTGGGACATCCAGCTTACAAGATTTTCCTCTTACTTTTAAATCAGCTCCAAATGTGTGAAACATGGCTGGTACACACATCAAGTAGGAGGAAGCCTT
Source organism: Globicephala melas (assembly GCF_963455315.2). Lineage (NCBI taxonomy): Eukaryota > Metazoa > Chordata > Mammalia > Artiodactyla > Delphinidae > Globicephala > Globicephala melas. The sequence goes on from NC_083319.1 coordinate 106,842,715, forward strand.
TGGGTGGGCTCCCAGTGCCTGAAATTGGATTCGGCAAAGATAGCGTCCATCTGGAGGCTCCAAACCTGGAGAGAAGACTCAAATCCTAGGTCAGTCCCTTGCGGGACATGAGGTCCTGGGCAGCCACACCACCTCTGAGCCTCTAATTACACATTGAGAGAAGGAGAAAAACAAGAGCGCCCCCTTCATAGGACTGAGTTCATGACGATGAAGCCCACAGCACAGCGCCTGGTGCCTCGTCAGCGCTCAGTGAGGACTGGCCCTTAGTTTCAGGAGGGACCACAAAGACCCGGAGATGCGACGGGGGTGATGTGATTCCAAGACGGCCTGATCGATCAGGTGTGGCTGTACTTTGTGCAGATCCCGCTTCACATCAGTCTCCAAACGTCCAGGAGTCACCTCAGCCCCTTCTCAAGAGCAGCAGAGATGGTCCCAGGCCCTTTCTCCTCAGATGCGTCGCAGGGAGCAGGGCAGGACAACGGGCAGGGAGCAGGGCGCCTGGAGGTAAAGCAAACTGCAGACTCGTCCCCGAAGTGGGGCTGCAAGAAAAGACGCAGATAAGACGGTCCCGGCTCCACCCCCGGCTAACGGACCCGCTGTGAGTGCCGACTCCAGCTGACTCTGGGCTTGGAGGGTGCAGAGTGTGGGTGCAGCAGGGGAGAGCCACCCGAGGACCCGGCCTCCTGAGCTAGGCCCACGCACCTCAGGCCCCGTCACGTTGTCATCAGGATGACGCCTGCTGCTGTAGAAAGCGGCCACGCTGGCCCGACATCACCCCGCAGAACCACGCCCACACTGCCTCCCAGAAACCCACAACTGGAACACGCACAAGAGCGTGAACAAGCGTATCAGTCCTCAGAGGCAGGGGTGGAATTTCAGCGGGCACCTCCTCTCTCCCCCAGACGCTCCTCCTTACTGTGCAGCAGCTCCAGGCCCAGGCTGGGCCAGGCTAAAGGCCGCATAGCCGAGCAATCAGGCACCAAACTCTGCAGTCAGTAGACCTGGATTCAAGTCTGCCTCCAACACATTACTGTGCAACCTAGAGAGCAGTACTTTACCTCTCTGTGCCTTCCGTTCCTTACCTCTAAAATAGGGCCATGATAGTTCCAACTCATAGGGCGGTTGGAAAAACTAGAGAGGCAGGGCCTGCAGAGTATAATAGAGTGGGAGGCATGTAGGAAATGCTAGGAAAAGGTTAGCTCCCCGTGGAGGTGAGGCAGGCCGCACAACAGAGGCTGGCGGTCTGGGACCAGAGGTTGCTGCACGCTGCCCCGCCCCCCCCACCCGGGGTCTTGCTGTCTGGGCCATTTCTTGTCTCTCCCTCCCCCTGTAGGCAGGACTGCAGATGGGTTCAAGTCATCAGCCCGCCTAATGGAGGTCCAGACTGGCCCCTAATGCAGCTGCCCCGCCCTCGGGCGCACTGGTGAGGAGGGCCCAGTACCCACCAGCATGAGGAGATGGTGTCTCTTCATTCCCCCTGTTAGGGGACCCTGGCCATCAGGGGCAGGAAAGTCAGATCCCAAATGAGCTCTAGTCCTTCACATCTCGTGTCCCCTTCCCCCAGGCACATCCCACCCATCACAGGTCGTGGGCCGTGGGATGCACACAGCCGGGCGGGGGGGGGGGGGGCGGTCACACTGACCGGCCAGCTCACCTTCCAGCTTCTGTTTCGGCTAAAGTCCACAGTGGGCTGTCCCTCTTCTTGGAAGCTAGCTTCTCCAGGGATGAATTTTTTTTTTTTTTTTGGTGGGGGTTAACCTAGGGCTAGTGATGGTTGAGTTCTGTTTGCATACTAGGTAACAAAGTTGGCAGACAGCCCTTAAGGAGGGTCATGTTTGCACAACAATGATTCAGAGCTCTGCCAGGACGGCCGCCAGCTCGGCTTATCTCCCGGCCCAATCGAGTCTCAGAACCGGGAGGGAAAGCGTGGCCCATTATTCAAAAGCATAAGCTGATTCCGTGCTGGCAAATGGCTCACCAGGACGTCCTGGTCTCAGTCCTTTAGTCGGCACCTCCTCTGCCAGCCTCCGGGAAGCCCCGGGCAGATCCCATCCTGCTGCGTCCTTGGGGCCCAGGGTGAAGTCACCAGTCTGGACACAGAGGGACAGAAGGCTGCCAGCCCCATCCCGGTGGGAGGAAATCACAGGAAGCAGCAGCTCTTGCATACCCTGCCTCGGGTCCCGGAGAGGAAAGGAGAGAGATGCTGGGCCATTTGGGGACCTCGGGGAGCTGCAGAGGTTCAGGGTGCCTGGGGAAGCCCCACGATTCTTATCTCCGACGGGCACATTGCAGCAGGGGAAGCGGGTGGAGAGCAGCCTCCCCCTGCCCCAGGCTTCACTCAAGGCTGCAGGCACCCGAGCCAGCGCAGATGCTCGCCCGGGGCCTGTGACCACCTGCCCACCGTCACTTCAGCCACTTTGCAGCTTCTGCTTTGTGTCGTCATCGACATCTGGCAGCCACTGGCTTCTCTCTGGTGTTCCCCCTGGACGTCTGGGCTAGGAAGAACCCCTTTCCTGCTGGCCTGGCCCCCAAATCCTGAGTCTGGGAGGAAGTGGGCCTCAATGACTGGCTGGTGGAGGCACGAGGCGGCCAGGCGAGTGTCCGGTGAAGTGCGTCACGGCACTGGCATCTGCAGTCCTACCCACGGCCACTCCTGATTCTCCCGGAAATGTCATCCAGGCAGCTGTAGGATGGAAGGCAGCCACTCCAGCCGACCCCGACAGCCCAGGGCTGAAGGGAGGCAATGACTCCCCCAAGCTCCCTGCACAACCTCTCCCTGCCAGCGCACTCACGGCCATGCCCGGGGCCACGCCACCAGCCCCCAAGCATCTGCCCACGTTGGCGAGCCTCCAGCCACTCAGGAGCGGCCCCGCAGAGAGCAGGGGCCCTTCTGTCTTCCTGAAAGGCTGCCTGTCCAGCAGCTTTCTCCTGGGCAGCCCTAACCCCACGCCTCTCAGACCAAACCTGGAGGAGAGGACTTTGGAGGCAACTTTGCTGATGGAGAGTGGAAGTTTCCACAGAAGCCGCTGACTGAGATCTTAGAGCACCTCTTGGGGCAAAGGTTCAGCTCTCATTCCAGAGATCCCTCCCTGAGCGTACTCATTTGCTCGGGCTGCCGTAATCAAGTTCTGCAGACTGAGCGCTTTCACCTATAGCAATGTGTTTTCTCATCGTTCTGGAGGTTGGAAGTCCAAGATCAAGGCGTGAGCAAGGCTGCTTTCTTCCAAGGCCTCTCTCCTCGGCCTGTGGCCTCATTCTGTATCTCACATGGCCCTTCTGTGTATCTTGTCCTAATCTCTTCTTATAAACGCATCAGTCTATTGGATTAGGGCCACCCACATGACCTCATTTAACCTTAATGCCCTCTGTAAAGACGCTATCTCCAAGTTCAGTCACATGCCGAGGGGCAGGGGCTTAGGATTTCAACATATGCATTGGGCGGAGGCGAGGGGGAGTGGGGGCACTGTGTTAACACAGCCCCTGACACTGAGTGGGGTCACAGCCCACCAGGAGAGGATGAGCCCGTCAGTCGGCCAGAAATCAAAACCATGCTGTGGAACCTTCCCCAACGTTCCCCGAGGGGCTATCCCTGCTGCGTAGGGGGGCACAGAGATCCTGGCATTTCCGCATGTAGCCTCTGTAAGCCTCACTGTGACCTTGCATCATGGGCATTATTTTAAAGATGAAGGAACTGAGGCCCAGAGAGTTTAACCAGCTTGCCCCAGGTCAAAGTGGAGTCAGGATTTGAACCCAGGTCTGTCTGACAGCAGAGCACACCCCCTACCCCGCCCTCCCGCCTCCACCCCTGGCCATGCGACCTTCCATCTTGACCTGAGGGATCTGTACACAGGGCATGTAAGAAGCTGAGGAGCCCCCAGCCCTGCGGTGAGTGGCACGAGGTTGCTGGCCTGCCGGGGGAGCTGAGCACCTGGAAAGCCAGGTGGCACACCTGGGGTTGGGTTCCTGACTTGGTCACCTGGAGCTACTCCCAGCACGAGCCTGGGATAACCTGGCCCCAGCAGGACGGCTCCGATGCGGCAGGTGGCGTAGGCCCAGCCCAGAGGGGGAGCTGTGCCCGTCGGCTAATGTGTTCTTGCATGGATGTGCCCGAGGGTGGGTAGGTGGTACTGGTGCCCTGGGGACCAGAGCTCTGGCCCTTTGGAATGACTCCCTGTTCTCCCTCTAACTTCCCACGTTCTTCCTCGGTCGGCTGGACATGTTGGCCGGTCTCTGAGTTCCCCAGCAGCAGAGGGGACAAGGGACGGGTAAGAAGTTGCCAACTTTTAGTCTCAGTACAGTGCCCTGTCCCTGAGACGGTGGGATTAGGTGGTCATTTTCATCTCGGGGATGATGACGATGAGGAGGAGGATGAAATGCAAAGTCAGAGGCCCCTCACCAAACTTGAGGTGGCTGCAGAGGGCACACACGATGCCCTAGATGTGGCTACAGGGGACTGTCAGCTCAGTGGAAATCACCATGGCTTCTTAGAGTCAAGAGGACCCGAGAGGTCACCTGATCCAAGGCCCCTCCCACCACACACACACACACACACACACACACACACACACACACACACTATTCAGGATTTCTCTCCCCAGCTAAATGCCTCCTCACTTCTCCGCTGATAAAGCTCTTGCTTCTAGAAATTTCTTCCTGCTTCTGAACTGATATCTGTCTCTTTGAGCCTTCCACCTGTTGGCTCCCGTTCTGACCTCTGAACCCTCCCAAATCAGCTTAATCCTGCTCCACTCACTCAGCCATTGTCCAGCAAGCATCGCCCGAGCACAGCGCCAGGACGTGGAGAAGAGCGGACATCCACTCAGCAGTCCTGACGTACAAGCCCTCCACGTGGATCATCTCATTTAATGTTCACACCAAGCTCTGTTGGGTGGGTACTACTGTCCCCATTTCGTGATGATGCAACTGAGGTTCAGAGAGGTTAGGTAACTTGCAAATCGTCACACAGTAAAAAACAAAACCAGCATTAACCCTGAGATCATCTGGCCCCAGAGTTTTGGCAGTCCTTCTTGCCAAAGTTCTTTAGTATTAGCCAACTTCTTGAGGAATGGGGGTGAGGGGTGCATTTGCTAAGCAGACAAGGCAGGGGACCACTACGGACAAAGAGAAGAACTTGGGCAAAAGCCCATGACAGTCTTTAAAATACCCGACCCTGTGTTTGCCCTTTGAGTCCCAGGAAAGTGAACAGGGAGAAAATCTCTAAAAGGACAACAAAGTCTTTCTAAATCTTAATGTGTAGGTAGATTTTTCCTTTAATGTGACTATTGGTTTATGTTTAAAACAAACACAAAAAACCTAGTGAACGGGAAAACAGCAGGGTACTTGCTCAAAAAATTGAACATACACTTATCCTATGATCCAGCAATTCCACTTCTGGGTATATACCCAAAAAAAGTGAAAGTGGGGAATGGAACAGATATTTGTACCCCCTTGTTCACGGCAGCATTACTCACAATAGCCAAACAGTAGAAGAAACCCATCAACAGATGAACGGATAACCAAAATATGGTCTGTACATACAATGGAATATTATTCAACTTTCAAAAGGAAGGAAATTTTGACACATGCTACAACATGGATGAACCTTGAGGACGTTCTGCTAAAGGAAAGAAACCAGTCACAAAAAGATAAATACTGCACGATTCCATTTCTATGAGGTACCTAGAGTGATCAGATTTGTACAGACGAAGTAGAACTAGAGTTGCCAGGGGCTGGGAGGAGAAGTTAAATGGGGACTTAGTGTTTAACGGGGAGAGAGTGTCAGTTTTGCAAGATGAAAAAAGTCCTGGAGATGGATGGTGATGATGGCTACACAACAGTGCAAATGGACTTAATGCCACTGAACTGTGCGCTTAAAAATGGTTAAAATGGTAAATTTTATGTCGTGTATATTTTACCACAATAAAAATAAAATTAAAATGCCCTAGTGGAAGTACTGTACTTCTGTATATGTCATATCTTCTGTTCACTCCTCAAAAATACTTCAGGAGCTGAGGTGTGCTCGCCTTGGAGCTGGGGAATCTAGGTTGGAGTCCTGATTTCGCATAGGTCCACTAAGCGTCAGTTTCCTCATCTGTTAAATGACAGCAATCACCTCTATTATGAGTTGATTATGACCAATTAAATAAATTGATGGATAATTAAATGCTTTAAAACTCTGAGGTAGCATGCCAGGGTAGGCTGGTTGTATTATTATTTACTGAGAGCGGAACACTGGGCAACAGCTACACGTCCAGAGTTTTTTTGGAAAGATCCTCTGGAATTGGGAAATCTGGTCCATTCGAGCAGGTTCCTGCCACTGAGGAGCTCACAGTAGCAGGGAGAGAGAGAAGAGAATGCTCCAGAGTTGTTGGGGAGAGCTATGAACTATTGGGTTATTCAGTAAATGGTCTCGCCAGGAGAGTTGCCCCTTCCTCTACCCTCTGAACCCCCTAACTGGGGACAGCCAACTCCCAGCCATCCTTTGACCTCAGCAGCCGGTGTGGCCAGGAGAAAAAGCACGTCAGCATCCATGACCCACCCCCAGCAAGGTAGAGAGAGCTTCCAGGTGAGGACCCAGGAGGGAGAGGATTGAATGCTCCTCTAGGAATGCATTGCCCGAGGAGCATGCGGGATCCTCTGGAAAGCCAGATTTATCCCAGAATAGCTCACAGTCCCCGGGGAGCTGGAGGCCACGCCTAGAATCTTCACGATGATGATGCTGACAACCACGTGATGTACTGAGTGCCCCCGTGTACCTGGCGCTTCGGAAAGTTCCATCGCATATGCCCACATCTAACCCCACGAGGTAGACTTTTTTGTTGTTTTTGGTTTTGTTTTTGTTTTCGGTACGCGGGCCTCTCACTGCTGTGGCCTCTCCCGTTGCGGAGCACAGGCTCCGGACGCGCAGGCTCAGCGGCCATGGCTCACGGGCCCAGCCGCTCCGCGGCATGTGGGATCCTCTCTGACCGGGGCACGAACCCGCGTCCCCTGCATCGGCAGGCGGACTCTCAACCGCTGCGCCACCAGGGAAGCCCGAGGCAGACGTTTTTATTGCCTCCATTTTACAGATGAGAACACTGATGTCCAGAGAGGCAAAATAACTCGCACAAGTGGTTAAGAAGCAGAAGCAGGCTGTGAGGCCACAGCTGTCTGAATCCCCAGTCTGTGCTTCTTAAAACCACACCAGGCTCTAAGGAACGGCTCCAGCGTCAAGGCCATCTTCAGGCCAGGGGTGCCCTGGGCTCACTGGGGGCCTCCTCGTGACTGTGAATGGTGCCTGAAAACAGAGCACGTGGCTGGCAAGGTGCAGTACGACCAGATCCTTGGTACGGTGGTCAGAGTGCTGACTGGTCAGCGGCCCTCAACATCCAGGCGAGACCCTCCATCAGCAAAAAGATTACAACTCGCTGAAGGTTCAGATGATGGTTAGCATTTTCTGGAAATAAAATATTTGTTCATTAAGGTATGCACATTGTTTTTTAGACATAGGGCTATTGCACACGTAAGAGGCTACACTATAGTGTAAATATAACTTGCATACGCACTGGGAAACTCGCTTTATTGCAATATTCGCTTCATTGCAGCGGTCTGCCACTGAACCCGAAATATCTCCAAGGTCTGCCTGTATTTGCCTCAACTAAATCTAAGAAACATCGCATAGGCTCAACCCTTTTTGGCCGTTTGCTGAGCCTATTAGCATATTTTGCTGAGCTCATTAGCATATTCAGGACATCTGTTTAATTTCCCTGGATCCAGCGTGTGTTCAAGGCCATGCATTTTTATGTAACACCTGTTGCAAAACAACCTTTGGAAAACCGGCCCTTCCGGTGTCCATCTCCAGGGTCTACAAAGCAAGCCCAAGCCTCTTAGGTCTGGTTGCTGAGGGGCCTTGCCCGGTCAGGCTGGGGCTGGAATTCTGGCTCTGCCACTCAGCAGCTGTGCGCCCTGAAGCCAATCCCTTGACCTCTTGGAGCCTCAGTTTCTCTCACAGGTAAAGTGGGGATGGTGGCTACATCTGCTCACCTTGCTGGGAGGCGCTGGGCGGAGCCTGAGATGACCCAGGGCGTGCGGGCCACAGAGCAAGCCCCCTGAACAAGAGTCCTCTCCCCGCCAAGGAAAACACATCCCTTCTGAGCTGGCAACGGCGCCGCGGGGCGGATGAGTTTGGCAGAACCTTTTCAAGAGCAGAAAGGGGGCGGGGAGCAGCATTCCGGACGCCGGATGGGGGTGAAGTGGAGGGTGAAGTGGCGGACTTTCCTTTCCCACCATCCCAGGCTGCCCTGATAGGTGCTCGGGTATTGGGAAGGGTAAGCCGGGCCAGGCTGCAGCCTGACTGGGTTCCTCCCCTCACAACCAAGGCAGGGGCAAACAAACTGGTTTGTCATGGGGCACCAGTGGCAGCTGGATCCTCCCCTTCACCCACCCAAAGGAACAGCCCCTCTTCTCCTTTCCCAAGCCCCCAGGATGCACCCCTGTGCTCGCCCTCGCCCAGACCCAGACCCAGCCCGTGAGGGATGGGCGGGAGGGAGCCCAGAGCGCCCCATCCAGGCCCAGTGCCTTTTTGCCCTGATTCTGGAGCAACTGGGCTATTCCACCCACGCTCTGGCCCCCGCGCTCCCCTCCGCCCCTCCCCTGTACTCGGTGCAGGTACTGGCCTCCAGGCCCTTGCGGACCCGTCTTCAGGAAGTTCTTAGCAGCCAATGCAAATGAAGGCCACTCCCTGTAATTGAAGAGCAACTTGCAAGGACAGATCTGTCGTCCCGAAGCCAGAGGCTTCTCCCTGAGACTTAATCCTTGGCTCTCTGAGTCATCAGGGGCTTCTCAACCCATGACAAATGGAGGGTGGTCTGGGGGCCAAGTGTCAGCTTGGGACAATTTTTGCTGAAAACCAGAACTGGTCCAAAGAATGTCTTGGGGCTGAAAGTTAGAAGTCAGCCCAGGGGTCCTTCCCTGTTGACCCGGGACAAGGCCACACCTGTGTTCTATGGCTGAGGCCACGGCCAAGCCCGTAGGAGGGCATCTGCCAGGATGACAGGCAGCTGGGATACCTGCGGGTGTCAGCGCGACGGGGCTCGCGCACTTGATTCAAACCTGGGCTCCATGCGTGGCTGCCAGGGCCGAGTGCAGAAGACCAGGGCTGGCCTAGCCGAACGAGGCAGCCGGGGCTGCCCATATCTGGAGGGTGCAGGTGACCCCAGCCCCACGTGCTGCCTGGCCAGGTGGGAGGAGGAGTAGGGTGCCTTCCTGCAAATCCAGTTCCTCAGAGCCCAGAGAAGTTTCCATGATTCACCTCACCAAGTTCACACAAAGATGCCTCCATACAGGCCTCAAGTCCAGCTTTGATTATCAGAGACCGATGACCCCACACTGCTGCCTGCCCTCTGGGACACCTTCACTGGCTGTCCCCGCCGTCCTCCACGTACTATCCTATGGAAATACCTGCCTGACATCTCGCTTCTCAGCTTAATGCCTCTGAGTGGTCCGCAGCTCTGAGCCGAGATTCTTCACTTTTCCTTTAGGAATTTGATGATTCTCTCTAACGTGCACTCTCCCCAGAAAAAATGTGCATGCAAAATTCGAGGTGCAATTCCGGGGTCCCGGTCAGTCCTGAAGCCCTTCCTCGGATGTCCTTGCGTTTCATGAATTCCGGTTCAAGAGCCCAGCTTCTGTGACGAAGTCCAGCACTCTCATGTGACCTACACAGCTTGTTACCCTCTGCAGACTGAAGACCTCAGGCCGTCTGTCCCCCAGCCCAGTCCCCCAGACTTCAGCCTTGCCTCCCAGAAACTCTGAACCAGGTGTGGATCCCTGCACCTGCCCCTCTGCTTCTACGAGTTCCACTTTTTTAGATTCCGTATACAAGGAGAATCACACAGTATTTATCTTTCTGTGTCTTGCTTATTTCAATCAGCATAATCTCCTTCAGGTCCATCCATGTTGTTGCCAATGACAGGATTTCCTTCTTTTTTAAGGCTGAATAGTATTCCATTGTGTGTGTGTGTGTGTGTGTGTGTGTGTGTGTGTGTGTGTATCACAACTTCTTTAACCATGCATTCGTCTACAGACATGGCAGACACTTAGGCTGTTTCCATATCTCGGCTCTTGTAAATAATGCCATGAACATGGGGGTGCAGATATCTCTTCAAGACCCTGATTTCATTTCTTTGGGTATATACTTAGAAGTGGGATTGCTGGATCCTTCTGAGAAGCCATTTTAGATGTTTTTCCCTAACTGCCCACTGCTATCGAATTTTAATATCCTAGGTATTCTGTACGTCTGATTATATACTATATGTATATCTGCTTTATACACATACAGTTTACCTTTTGTATTCGATGCAAGGTTAAAGATGACTAAATAACATTTGAAAGTTAGATTAAAAACTGAAAAGCTGTCAACGTTGAACTTAACTATACTTTCTGAGTAAATTTTAATGTGACTTATTTATGTGCGTAAATTATGTAGACAAAGAAGAATTTATACAAATATATAATGATGAGAGCAATGCAAGCAAATCTTAAAATGTCATTCAAAACTGTTATTTTTCTGGCAAAACAATGGACAAAATTAATTTCTTAAAAACTATTTTCAGTAAATTTAACTTTCAACTTTTGCTTAATACAGGAAGGTAACCAGCTGATAAGGCTGTGGTGTGGGGTGGAGTGGTCTGGGAGGCCCCTGTGAGAAACAGTGGGACCCACCGGATGCTCTCTAGCCTGCCAACCTTCCAACCCCCAGTCTTTCATTTCCTCAAATGGGCCACGCTTTATCCAACCACAGGGCCTTTGCACAGGTTGTTTCCCCTCCCTGCTTTCATTCTTTTCCACCTCTTTGCCCAGTAACTCCTCTGACACTCCCCATCTCAGCTCCTTCACCACTTCCTCAGGGAACTGCTCCCCGATTTCCCTGAGAAAGTCACTTCTTTCTACTGTGCACCTGCCCAGCCCTACGTAGCCCTGAGCAGGGTTATACTATCTGTGTGTTTCCCCCCAGCCTTTCACCACCTTCCTGGACCATAAATGGGTTCTTGACACATGGAAAGAAGGCCCCTAACGAATATTTGTTGAAGGGATAAATGAACAGCTCCTTCACCACACTTCACATGTCAGAATGTGTTCATTTACTCACTGGATACCTATCGGCCCCTACTGAGCACAGAGCTCTGAGTTGGGGGCTGAGAACAAAGAGGGGATGTCCTCTGTTCAACAGTCTCCTCTTCCACAGACTGGAAGGTCTCTGAGGACAGGGGTCACAACAGAGGTAAATGTCCCACGCTTATCATATACTCTTGGTGTCCCCCGCCCCCGCTCCCCAAGGGTCCCCAGGAAGAGCCTGGGAGTCAGGCAGGCCTCTATCCCCCTCCACATCTGGCCATCAGTCCCGCCACTCAAATCTGCCCCTTCTGCCCATGCCTGCTGACCTGGCACTCCAGTCCGGACTGGGCCGCAGTCTGCCCACAGGCCACCATGTAACCAGAGTCTCCCTGGGCAAGCCCTGCACTGCCTGGAGTACAAAGCCCTGGCTTCTGAACACAGCACTCAAGGCCCTCCCGTGTGCTTTCCACCCCCCTCTCCACTCAACGCTTGCCGTTTTCTGCCTCTACCTTCAGGTGCCAACAACAACACACTCGGTCTTGTTCCCCACCCGTGCCACGTGGCTGCTTGCCCCTCTGATCTCGCTTACGCTGTACCCAGGCCATGCCTCCCCCACCACCTTTGCCGGCTCAGTCCTGCTCAGCTTCTGAGATGTCACTCATGCATCGTCTTCTCCAGGGGAACCCCATCCTTAGCTGAGCATCCCTCATCACCCAGTTCTCTTCCTCTTTACACGTGTATTAGCATTTGCTCGTGTATCTCTCCTGTGAGAACTTTGAGGGCAAGAGTTGCATCTGATAAGACACATGATAATATTGCGAGAACCTAGCATAGTGCCTGGCAATTAATAGGCCCCCAGTAAGAGTTTGACAAATTAATTGTTGATGGATGGAGAGATGATGAATGGACGATGAGTGACTGGTTGGTTGGATGGATGGAGAGATGGATGAATGGAGAGATGGATGGGTAGATGGATAATGGATGGGTGGGTGGATAGATGAATGGGTGGATGATGGATGGATGGATGGATGGATGATTGGGTGGAGAAACGGATGAATGGATGATGAGTGACTGGATGGGTGGATGGAGAGATGGATGGATGAATGAAAAGACCAATGGAGAGATGAAAAGATAGAATGAAAGAAGTGGCCAGGAGAGACTTTCCTCACAGCACAGAAACAAATGCCTCTTTTCCTACAGCATTCATTGATTACTACCCTGTAGTGGGTTCTGTGCGAGGCACTTGGACATGTCATCCCCTTTGGTCCCCCTAACAGTCCTATGAAGTAAACATGACAATCCCCCATTTTACACGCGAGGGAATGGAGGTGCAAGAGCCACAGCTGGGAAGGGACGGAGCTGCGTCAGCCATCCAGGCCCAGGGCCCTCCCTCCACCCCCCTGAGACAGAGCGCTGTCTCAGGCCTCGGAGTCTGCTGATTTGCCTTGAAAGGAAGGGAAAGCACAGCCCGCTAACCTTTAATTCTGCACAGTGGCGGGGCCTCCCTCCCTCCATCCCCCAGGGGACTGAAGCCTAAATCCCAGTGACACTCCCCAGCGCTCGCTAACGAGGCTCAAGGTGGAGCAGTGCTCCTTGTACTAATACTTCTCCAAGACCCTGATACCTCTACCTTCTCAGGACTCAGGGGGGAGTTAAGGTAAATAGGTCCACGCAGAGCCGAGAGTGGGGGGCCAAAGTGAACACAGAATCGGCGGCAGGTGAGGAGGGTTTGAGAAACAAACAGTGCGGGCCAGGCTGAGATAGCCCCTCCTGAAGGCGCATGGGGCACCTGGGCTGGGGCGGGGGGACTCCACCAGGGCCCCGTGGGGGGCACCCCCAGGGGGAGCGAGGACGGGTATCTACGGGCAGGCTGGCCTCCACCCCAGCAGGAAAGCCAGGCTCCCCGCCTGCAACGCCTGGTCTCTGTCTTCAGTAGACGGAGTTGTGGAATCCCCCAAAGCCTGTGCCCAAGCTCCTGATCTGAAGAGCTGACCCTGAGTCAGGGGGTGGGTGAGACTTGGCAGAGTTCACAGTGCGCCTCGGGGACGGCATCTGTGTGAGGACTCAGGTCTCCTCGCACTGGGGCCAGGGTCATTCTCTGTCCCTTGTTCTGCCCTCTCCCTGCCCGGGGTCCGTTCACAGGACACGTACCTCGTTTAGCCGTGACCCTTTAATGAACCATCCCTGTCTTAAGACGCAATCATACGCTGGAGAGAGTCCTGCCCCAGCCCCAACCACACCCCTACCCCAGGCTTCTGACAGGCTTGTGAACAAGAGGCGTGAAAGGGAGGACATGGGAGAAGGCGGTTTACCCTCCAAGGAGCGTCGCCCGGTGCTACCCTCAGAGATGATTGATCTCTGCGCGGTCTAAACTACACTTGCCGAACTCTGTGACCCAAGTCGCCAATATAATGTCTCTCCAATCATCTCATGCTCCACTCGATTCAGAATCCTTTTTTATACCCTCATCTCCTTCCCAAAGGGTTTGAAGTGGAAACAACATAAAGCACAGCTGAAATAAGTCTTTAAAACAAGAGTTACGTGTCAAAATAGAGATAAGGCGTGAGATAACCATATCAGAACAAATGGGATAAAGGTAAGCTACTGCGTAAAATTGCCTCGAGCATCCCAGAGGCCAAGGTAAAAGGGGAAACATGATGCACTCCACGGCTTTCAAGACCTAACAGATGGTGACATAGAATAGCTGGTAGGACGTGGACTCTGGGGTCCAAGTCTATCAATCAGCCATCAATGCAGCTTCAGCCCCATTCACACTCGATGCACGGCCCCTCTGTGCCCACAGGCTGCTCCACCACTGAGGCTGTGACGATCCTGGGGAAGAAGCTCAGAGATTACCGGGGGCAGTTGAACACCACCCACCTGCTGGCCCAGTGCGACTACTTCCACAACACGTTCATCCGCCACTACAAACTCTACCAGTACGTCCTGGGCCAGGACCAGGACGTCAAGCTGACCGTCACTCACCTGGAGGTGTATGTACCGCCTCAGCCCCTCCCGCTGGCTGCGGGCAAGGACCAGGCCGTCTGGAAGCACGAACAGCGGGTGGTGGAGCTCAGCGCGGCCGAGGTGCAGAAGAGGGCCTACATGCTGCAGCTGAAGGAGGCCCTGCAACTAGAGCAGCAGCACCTGTTGCAGGAGCTGCTCCCGGAGCTGCCCAGGTGGCAGCACCATGTCCTGAAGAGAGAGGTGAGGTGGGGTCCTTGGGGCGGGAGGAGGCTCGCCTGCCCCCCACCAACGTCCTTTCCCACAAAGAGGACGTCCGGGCTGGACCCTGAGGCCCGCAAGAGGTCCACACACCAGGAGGGGGCAGAAGGGGACAGGCTTTGCGTGCACGTTTCATGAAACATCCCTGAGATGTATAATTCGTGGCCCCATTTTAGTGATGAGACAACTGAGGCTCGGAGACTTTAGTCGCCTGGCCCAAGGTCCCCAAGCTAGCCTGTGGTAGAGTTTACATTTGGACTGAGGTCTGGCGGGCCCCAAAGTCCAAGTCCTTTCCACTGCAGATTCTGCCCAAAGAGCCCCCAGGCTGCGAACCACCATAGATTTCCTCAGTGCCCTTCGTCTGCTGCAGAGCCAGCGTCCGTGGAGGATGCCCGGGCGGGGCGGGGAGTGGGGAAAAGAAGGAAGGGCCGTAGGGGACAGACAGCTCAGGGCAGTGATGTGATGGGGTGGGGGAGGGGCGGAGCCAGCGGCCCAGGGGCGTGTGTGGAGCTAGGAAACTGGCTGCCCTCTTGGCAGGTCTTAAGGACTCCTGGGGCTCCAGGAGCCAGAGTCCCTGATGCCCAGCTCTTCAATAAATGGCTACTAGCTTGGTCCCAGGGCAGCCAACTCCTTGAGGGCCTGGCCGAGTCTAAATTCATTTTTTAACTATATGTAGGCACTGATAGCATCACTGTGGCTTGTTTTTGAACACAGGGACAAGTATGTGCGTGTGTGTATGTATGTGTGCGTGTGTCAGGGAGGTTTGAGCTGGGTGGGAATGGGGAGTCTCAGCGACTCTGTGTTCCAAAAGCGTCCTGGTTCTGAACTGTCAGCCAAGGAGTGGGTGGCTTTGGGACGCATTCCTTTAAATATGCATAAAACATTGGGGAAATCTCTAAACAACAATGAATACAATGGAACGAATGATACTCTTCTAAGTTTAAGTCTTCCCGGTAAATAGCGCATAGGCTGCCCTTCATGCATTGAGCGGGGACCCAACAGAACACAAGCAGCGGCTTGTCTCCACCTCCTTCAAGGGACCTTCCAAGATACGTGGGCAAGGCCACGGGTGGAAGGGGCCGCCTCCCCTCCTGCTGCCCCCAGCTCCCCTGCAGGCCTCCATTACCAGGCCTGCTGGTCCCTGCCAGGTGGAGCTTGTAGGCTAGAGTCCCCTCCACTCTTGAGTGGCCCTGAGCTGGGGACACTCAACACCGCAGGATAAACATAGTGCGTCTTCTCGGAGCCCAATCCTCCCCGACGCCCTAGGGGAAGAACGCTATTTTTCTAGGGCAAATGTGAGATTTTGCATGGGATTCTAAGTTAAAATATGAGGTCTCAAAACAATGACTTATAGGTAACCAGATACTCAAGGTATGTCCCCTGACACTCCCAGGACAAGCATGACCTCTCCGCTACTGATGGGTTGCTTGGGCAGGGAACTTGGAGAAACACAGTTACACGGTCCCTGTCGCCAGGATTTTATGATGCCATGATCCTGATTGCGATGACAGACAGGGTCTCCTGTTTAAGCTGGCGCGTGGTGGCTGAGTTTTCATTCTTCCCCAGTCTGGCTAGTTGGGGGACACACCCACTCTCTGAGCGATTTCCCCTGACCCCTCCGATGAAGCCTGCAACTGGAGCTTTGAGATGTGAGAATGAGATGAGGGCAGAAGAGGAAGGAAGGGGGCTGGCATCTAAATGGAGCTTAACCAGGGACTTCCCTGGTGGTCCAGTAGTTACGACTCTGAGCTTCCACCACAGGGGGTGCCGTTTGGATCCCCAGTCGGGAACCTAAGATCCCACATACCATGCTGCGGGGCCCAGAGAAAATAAAATCTGGAACTTAATCAGAAAGTAGGGGATATGGGGCTGGCCTCTGAGCCCAGAGCAGTGTGAACAATAAATGACACACTCAAATGGGGTGATTGCCACAGTACGCCTGAAGGAAGGAGAGAGGAAGCAAAAAGAGAGCTGTAGGAGAGGGCCACAGGGAGGGAAGTGCAGCTGCAGGTAGAGGACCATGGCCATGTCCAACCCCAGCTGGCCGGCAGGAAGGTGAGAGACTTCCTCGTCTCCCCACCCTCAGATCTCCTGCCAGGGTCTCCCATTGGCTGAACTCAGCCAGCAGCCACAGGTCAAGGGAGCTGGTTGATGCAGACCTTAAAAGTCAGCCTCCCAGGGCACAGAGTGGGGTGGAGACAGATGGAGAGTAGGTCTGGGGGGGAATGGAAGATGCCAGCACACTGAGAAAGGAGGCGGCTGTGTTGAGAAGTTGCAACTGGGGTGGGACTGTGTCTGCAGACGGCCTGAGCCTTCCCCAGGCCCTGCTCACCAGCCACATTCCGTTTCTTTCAGGAGCTAGAAAATCTCATCAACGAGGCCATTCACATCCAGATTGAATGCCTGAAGGAGCTGCTGCAGTGTGAGATACAGACAACCTTTGATATTTTGGACCTGAAACTGCAGAAGAAGACTCTAAACCTCAACGCTCCCACCCCTTCCCCGCTCCCCGTCACGGGCCAGTCAGGCCAAGATAAAGCTCTTAATTTGTACAAAGCAAACAAAGGGAGGAAAGCAAAAGCAAAGAAGATGTAGAAGGCCCCGGCGACCACGGTCTGAAGACTGATTGAGGAAGAGCCACTGATGATAGAAAAGGATTATGTGGTGTGCTCAGCGCCCCAAAGATCAGAGGTTTCTAGCAATTCAAAGAAATAAAACAACGCTCATCATATTTTCTCTATCTTCTTGCTGGAAACCATCTTATACCCCGTGAAAGTCCAACCCAAATGGATTTTCCTTGCGTGGAGGAGAGGGCTGTCCTGTAAGCCCAGGCAAACATCATTGAGTAAGCCTGAGCTCAGACACGGACGACAGAACAGCCCCCAGAGGGTTTCAGCAGGTGAGAGGGAGGGCAACACCGGAGGCCAGGGAGGACCTGCAGCCAGCACAGTGGGTGGAAACAGGTGCTGGGACTCCTTCCTCCCTGAGGTTTGTACAAGGCGATCTGTCGCGTGCAGCCTGCCTGCCGGGTCTCCTGCTGGGGGACGCAGAGCCCACGCCCCGCGATACTCTTCCTTCTGTGTGAATCCACGTCGTTTAGCCGGAAGCAGAGGAACAGGTGTCATCCTAGATGTCAGAGACCTGGCGTTGAACCCAGCTCTGCCGCTGGTCGGCTGCGTGACCTTGCTCGTGTCCCTTCATCTCTGAGCCCAGGTCTCTCTCCTGTCAAGTGGGAGGCCTGCTGGCTAGTGTGGAAGGCCCCTCTCCCACGTTAACATTCTAAGGGAGAGACGAAGCACGGCCGGCTCTTCTCGGTTTTCAAGGGGTTCAAGGTTCGAGGGGGCTGAGTACCTCCTCAAAGCTGTAGAGTGAGGCAGTGAAAGCATCAGGACTGGAGCTCAGGCCGTGGGACCCTTATCTGTGCTTCTTCCCCTGCAGCCCTGGCCTCGTGCAAAGAGCTTCACAAACCCTGTGTTTGTTGGCTTGGTAATGCAGCTATATAGCTGACAGGTGACTGTTGCCCCTGAGATCAGGGCAGAAAGGATGGGACCCCTCGCTGCCTCTCGCCGGGCCAGAGACCCACTCTGTCTCCTCGGCCGTCTGCTGCGTGGTCCTTGCTCACGCCGGGCCAGGCCACTGTGCAGGACTCCCATCCCTCACACCCAGCTCTCCAGGGCCACCGCTGCTCCCTGGGTCTTGCCCCTAAGGTGTGCCTGGGTTTACATGTTTGCAGGCAGAGTTGGTCTGCTTTTGGAGGCCAGGCTGGATTTAGGTCGAGGGAGCCCTGGAGCGGGCATGTCAGCAGCCCTGGAGCCTCCGAAAGAAGTCCGGGAGACAGGGGACCCCCGGCTAGGAAGGGGACCCCTCTGAGAGAGCTAATCCCGACTCTTCTGCCCACCTTACCTTGCTGCTGCAGAGAGAGTGCTCCGTACCTGAGAAGTGTGCTAGGCTTCCCCATATCTCTTTGGACAGAGGAAGGAGGATCCAGGTTTTCCTTAAATGTTTTCATTCATTCGTTCATTCATGGATTCATCCTTCACTCCACAAGCATTTTTCAACATTCATGTCTACCGTGTGGCTGAAACCACTACGGTCCAGGCCTGACCAGGATCCCAGCCTGTGTGTGTGGTGGGTGTGTGTGGGTGTGGGTGTGTGTGTGTGTGTGTGTGTGTGTGTGTGTGTGTTTGGAGGAGGTGGAGGGGGAAAGTGGGTACCCCTCCAGCTCAGGCCATATGCTGGAGGACCCCCATCTAGAGCAAGAGAGACTTGGGCGCCCTGGCCAGCCTGGGAACCAGCTGGGCTGGGAACACTGCTCTAGTGCCCAGAAGCCACTGGAAGTCCTGGCTGACGCTGGGCTGGGTCACTGACATGTAAAGGGGTCCACAGCTCCCTCCTGCCCTGTCTTTCTGCCAGGTTGCGGGAGCCTCAACCATGCTGTCCACAGCCTCGTCCACATCCATGTCCCAGCCTTGCCCTGCCGGTGCCCAGAGAGACCCCTGAGGCTCTGGGTGCTTTCAGACTCAGTTCACTAGGAGAGTGAGCTGTGTGGGCAGCGGACTAGGGGCGCTGTCCTCCCCACTGGACCCGGACCTTCCCCGGGAGGACTCCTGCCGTGGGAGCCCCAGGTCGCTACCCCATGGTGGACCACTGGCCTGGCCAGGATCCTCCTCCTAGGACCAGCCAAGCTGCCAGCGGTGGGGTGGGCACTGCGGGGGCTGAGAGGAGGAAGGGGGCTCCTGCAGCCTCGTGTCCACACTGCTTGCACCCCGGACCCTGCCTTCACCCTCAGGGGCAGCGCTGCCCCTCCCCCTGGGAGGGTTGGGTAGGGTCAGAGTGAGGGTTTCAGCCACATAGTACGTGCAGAGGTTACAAAGTGTTTGGGGGAGGAAAGAAAGAAAGAAAGAGAGAGAGAGAGAGAAAGAGAGAAACAGAGAAACAGAGAGAGAAAGAGAGAAAGAGAGAAAGAAAGAAAGAAAGAAAGAAAGAAAGAAAGAAAGAAAGAAAGAAAGAAAGAAAGAAAGAAAAAGAAAGGAAGGAAGGAAGGAAGGAGGGAGGAAAGAAAGAGAGAGAGAGAGGGAGGGAGGGAGGAAGAGTGAATGAATAAAAAATGTAAGAAAACCCTGAGCCTCCCTCCTCTGTCCACAGGGGTGTTGGGAAGCTTATCAAACTTCTCAGGTGTAACGCTCCCTTCCTCCTGCCAGGGCCTAGAGCACAGCTGCAGGCTCTACCTGTGATGGAAGAGGGAGACCCTCCCATCCTGCCCTTCCCCGTGGAACCCTCCAGGGGCTCGGCCTGGCCCTGTGCTGGAAGCCTCTGCCCTTGAGAAGATTGCCCCACTTAGCAAGAGAGATAAATGCCCCTCATACCCGGCTGGCTGCCACAGTCACTTGGTGTCATCTGCTCAAGGCCAAGCACAGGAGGCTGGGGGCTGGGCATCCGAGAGAAAGACACCCCACAGAACCCCAAGGCCCTTCCAACCCAAGGGCAGACCAAGCGCCTTTGGAAATGCTGGCTTTCAGGCGCGGGGCCCGAGCAGGCTTAGGAAGCCGCCCTCCTCCAGCTCGTTCTCAAACACGCAAACGTCCTGGTTACAGTACTTGTCAAATATCTACTTCACGTGTAGCTGAGTTACATTAGTGAAGGAGGGGGGAACAGAGAGGTCACAAGGGGCCAGAGATGAGGAGGAAAGTCACCGCGATGAGCGGATTCCAAGGCATCCTCGGGGACGGGAGTGGAGACCTCGGGAGCTAGAGCCGGGATTTCTACATCAAAGTAAGGCCACAGAATGGATGGTCCTACTGGGAAAACCCTCCCTCTCACTGCCCTGAGGAAGCAGGAGTGAGCAGCCTCTTGCAGTAACTCGTGGAGGACCCCAAGTCTGCTGTTCCCACCTGTGCCGCACGCTCGTGCAAGGCCTGGACGCACACACCACCCCTAACTGCGGCTGAGGTTGGAGCATCCCCTAGAGCCCGAGGATAAAGCGCCCCATAAGTGAGGCGACCGCACGCTCTGGTTTGTCCGGGACAGTCCTGGCTGACCTCTTTTGTCCTGGAGTCCTGCCTGGTTTGTCATTGTTTAATGGAGTGTTAATAAGGATTGCTCTAGGGCTTCCCTGGTGGCGCAGTGGTTGAGAGTCCGCCTGCCGATGCAGGGGACACGGGTTCGTGCCCCGGCCTGGGAAGATCCCACATGCCGCGGAGCGGCTGGGCCCGTGAGCCATGGCCGCTGAGCCTGCGCGTCCGGAGCCTGTGCTCCGCAACGGGAGAGGCCACAACAGTGAGAGGCCCGTGTACCACAAAAAAAAAAAAAAAAGAATGGCTCTAAAAGAAGCCAGGATGCGACTGGTGCCCTTCCACTTGGGCTTCCAGCTCCTGCCAGCTTCTTTTGTTTTTTTTTAACATCTTTATTGGAGTATAATTGCTTTACAATGGTGTGTTAGTTTCTGCTTTATAACAAAGTGAATCAGCTATACATATACATATATCCCCATATCTCCTCCCTCTTGTGTCTCCCTCCCACCCTCCCTATCCCACCCCTCTAGGTGGTCACAAAGCCCCGAGCTGATCTCCCTGTGCTATGCAGCAGCTTCCCACTAGCTATCTATTTTACCTTTGGTAGTGTATATATGTCCATGCCACTCTCTCACTTCGTCCCAGCTTACGATTCCCCCTCCCCGTGTCCTCAAGTCCATTCTCTACGTCTGCATCTTTATTCCTGTCCTGCCCCTAGGTTCATCAGAACCATTTATTTTTTAGATTCCACATATATGCATTAATATACAATATTTGTTTTTCTCTTTCTGACTTACTTCACTCTGTATGGCAGTCTCTAGGTCCATCCACGTTTCTACAAATGACCCCATTTCGTTCCTTTTTATGGCTCAGTAATATTCCACTGTGTATATGTGCCACATCTTCTTTATCCATTCATCTGTTGATGGACACTTAGGTTGCTTCCATGTCCTGGCTATTGTAAATAGAGCTGCAGTGAGCACTGTGGTACATGACTCTTTTTGAATTATGCTTTTCTCAGGGTATATGCCCAGTAGTGGGATTGCTGGGTCATATGATAGTTTTATTTTTAGTTTTTTAAAGAACCTCCATACTGTTCTCCATAGTGGCTGTATCAATTTACATTCCCCTGCCAGCTTCTTGGTGTGTGAGTCACGTGTGCAGTGAGCAAGTTTTCAGTAAACTTGAGGCTAAATCCGGAAGATGACGAGGGCTGACCTGCCACTCCTTCCCGGCCTTTCCTGTCTCAGGGTAACCCTCTCAAGGACAGGGTTTGCGGCTCTCCCGGGGATGCTGAAATGCTCGCGGACACAAGCAACTCAGGAGAGCTGACTCCCCCCGGCTGGGGTGGTGCAAAGGGACAGACTCAGTGTTGCTGATCCGGTCGGTGATTCTGTGGCCTGCAAGAGGCATAAGGCCACAAGGCCACTGGAGAGCCAGTGGGGGACGGGGAGTGACAGGCGAAGGGCGTATTCGCGACATGCGGGACCTCAAAGGCAGGAGTCTTGCTGAAGGGCTCACAGGCAGTAGTCAGAGCAACCTTGCCACTTACTGAGTGGTGTAAACCTACAGTTATTTATCATAGTGTTTGCAATCGCGTTGTCACTTTTCAACGACCCTTAGAAGCAATGAGTCTGACAAAAAAGGCAAGTGCATAAGTAATGAAAATGTAAAGATCTTGACTTTCTCTTTTTCAAGAAAGTTAATGATGAAATGGTAACATGCGCAAATGCTTCTCTGCATTTACCATCCACCCTGAGAACTGTAGCGGTGTCATTGACTATATAAAAAACAAGACATGAATCCACTCCAGAATCATCAGCATCTAACTCAAAGGTCAGCATTGACTTTAAAAAGACTGTCTAAAACCCGGTCAAACATTATTCGGTGTGTTTCTGTGAGGGTGTTTCTGCACGAGGTTAACATTTGAATCTGTAGACTGAGTAAAGCAGACTGCCTTCCCTAATCTCCACAGCATGTGGCCTCGCCCCATCAGCTGAAGGCTTTAATACAACAAAACCCTGACCTTTTGAGTAAGAGCAAAAGGATTGGAGGGATATAGAGGCTGGAAGAAGGGAGACCAGGAAGGAGGCTCTTAAAATAATTCAAGCCAAGTATAAGATTAACTGTCAGGTATGCAGTACACAAATATTTAGTAAGTACCTACTGTGTGCTAGCAACTATTCTGAGCCTTGAGAATACTGCACCCAGCTGTAAAAAAGTCCCTGCTCATGAAATTTATAATCTGGTGGGGAGACAGAAAGTCAATGAAGTAACAAGCAAATATTTGATGTGACACACGGCAACAAGTTATGTGAGTTGGACACATGCTGTGTGCTTACACTTGTAAGCACTTGACACGTAGTAACATGTTATTTGCATGACAACCCTGTGGAGTGTGTACTATTATTATCATCACCATGTTATAGATGAGAAAAATGATGGGCAGGGGCTAGATAACACCAGCCAGTCTGGACAGAGCTCATACTCATACTCAGAGCTCATACTCGCCTCCCCGTGTTACTGCCTTTCAAGTATTGGTGGCCTGGCAATGGCAGGGAGTGGGGAGAAGTCCACAAGCAGGGGCCATCCTCTCCCCAGACCAGGCATTCTGAGCCCCTCGACCTCCCCCCTCTCTCCTCCATGCTGACAGCTCCTGAGCGTTCATGCCTTTTTGCCAGCTGTCCCCCTGCCAGCCTGCAACTCCTTTGAGAGCCAGGAGCCATTGTACCTCTGTTGTGTCTTCTTAGATTTTCACATGTTGTCAGGCACATTGTATGCGTGTAGACCAGAGAGCATTGCCAAAGACCACCTGTTCAGCAAAGAGTGGCTGCGTGGATGGAGTAGAAAAGGAGAACCATGATGGGAGAAGCACTTTAAGGGCACTCAGGCTGTGCACGCTGTGTTCTCTGGTTTTTCTGGGGTCTTCATTGCTGCACACGGGCTTTCTCTAGACAAGGCGAGCAGGGGCTACTCTTCGTGGGGGTGCGCGAGCTTCTTACCGTGGTGGCTTCTTTTGTTGCGGAGCACGGGCTCTAGGCGTGCAGGCTTCAGTAGTTGTGGCTCACGGGCTCTAGAGCACAGGCTCAGTAGTTGTGGCGCACGGGCTTAGTTGCTCCACAGCATGTGGGATCTTCCCGGACCAGGGCTCGGACCCATGTCCCCTGAATTGGCAGGCAGATTCTTAACCACTGCACCACCAGGGAAGTCCCATGTGTTCTCTGTTTTAAAGGGGAGAACTGTTTTATCGATAAGACATTGGAATTTTCAATAACAGGTGAGAAATCAAGTCCCCAACCTTCTTGGCCAGGATACTCAGAGTGGAGCAGGCTCCTCGTCCCTGGTCCTCCTCACAGAAACTCAGGTACAGGGCTAACGACAGAAATATTGACGTCGCCTTACAGGCACCTGGCGCCTAAAGGCTCACCAAGTAGCCCTCCACTTCAGTGGACATTTACGGTTTCGACTGCCCGGATCAACAGCTCCTTCTCTGAAAAACTGTCCTCCACCTCCTGCACCAACCAGGTGGTTCTGATGGACGCTCCCAGGCATAGTGCCTCCCTCCCTGGCCGAAGGATGAGCATGTTCCCCAAGTGGACCAATCCTAGTACTCCATTGCCCTCGGCCACAGTGATTGGACCAGGCATGGGCACATGACCCAAGCTAGACCAATCAAAATACTCCATAGTCACCCCACCCACCACACCCCCAGCCATGGTGATTGATTCAGGTGTTTTTCTACCTAGAGCTGGCAGGGTTCCCTCCCTCTAGGTGTGAGGCTATAGGGATTCTAGGAGGCTGATATTCTAGTAGCTGATATTCCTGGCTGAGAGAAGGAAGACACCGTGCAAAGGGAAGCAGAAAAGAAAGAGGAGAGATTGATTGAGAGATTGCTCCTTACCGATCACCTGGAGGCAGCTCCACCCCGTCAGTGGTTTGAGCCAATGTGCACACACCCATTATCTGACTGAGGTCAGCAAGCCGGCGAGGCAGGGAACGCTTCTCCCATGACAGATAAGGAAACTGAGGCTCACACAGGTGAGATGATTACTCAAGGTCACTTGACTAACAGGGGGCGAAGCCACAACAGATGCAGCAGAACTCCAGCCTTGAGATGAGAGCTTTTTTCTCATCTATTGCCCCAAAAGTCACGGTCCCTGTAGCCAAGACCACTGCCCCGCCCACAGGTGTAATGCCTCTTGGGTATAAGTCACACCTTTTGCTCTGGACTCTGAGCCAGAACACAGTATCTACTCTTAGATGGAAGACTATTCAGGGTCCACGGGACAGAACCTCTTCTTTGGGAACTTGGACCCTCAAAGTCCAGGGGAGGATTTAGGCAGCAATGAACTGAATTTACCCAACGCTATTATCCTCTCTTCAGAAAACATCCACCCCAACAGCAACGTCATCATACCCTGCTTGTTCAACAGGGTCTCGGCCATAAAATGCATTAAGTGCAAACCTCTGTCAACCGTTCATGTTTTATTATTATAACTCCTTACAATGCTACTTTGAAAACGTCCTCCAAAGAACCCAAAGGGCTTTCTGACATTTTCTGTAAAGTTCTTTTACACCTACTCCAAAGCTTGAGAAACCAGAGGCCATTCCCAGTGCCCACTTTTTTTTTTTTTTTTTTTGTGGTATGCGGGCCTCTCACTGTTGTGGCCTCTCCCGTTGCAGAGCACAGGCTCCGGACGTGCAGGCTCAGCGGCCATGGCTCACGGGCCCAGCCGCTCCGCGGCATGTGGGATCTTCCCGGACCAGGGCACGAAACTGCGTCCCCTGCATCGGCAGGTGGACGCTCAACCCCCAGTGCCCACATTTTTGAAATGAGGGGTAAGGTAACCCTTGTGACCTTTCTGAGCCCCCTGCCTACTCCAACCTTCTGAGAACACGGCAACGTGATTCCCAGCCTAGGTTCCAGGAACATACTTTCCTGAACCTGCTACGATGAGACTGTATTCTCCAGGCCCCATCATCCCAGAAGAGTTTCTTAGGAGGCTGCCCTTCCTGTGGGTTTCAGAGTTCCAGCAGAATCTGGAAGTGTCACCTCCATGACCTCTGAGCAGGGGAAGTGGCACAGCTAGAAAGAGCCTCTCATGTAAACCGGCCTTAGGTGTTTCCTTCTGGAGGACTCGAAGTACCTCTAAAGTTTTTGTGAATAATTTAGGCCAGACAGGTGGACAAAGGCTTTGGAACTTTTCTAGCCAAAGGGTAGAGCTGTTGGTGAAAGGTGGGCAGCGCTGCTTAAGATTCTTTGCAAGAAGCACTAACCTGGCCCAGTGGCTACTGCCTCCAGGACAATGCCAGTTGGAAATCTTAGCGTCCAGAGGAGACTCACTTTCAAACTCTGAACCAGGAGGTTGCTGGTGATTGGGACTCAAAGCCCGGAATTAACACCAGCCTGCAGGTGCAGCTGAGAGAGCCTGACAGCTTCATGGAGTAGCCACTGCCCACGTGCTGAGAAGGGCACTACACGGTCAGCTTCTCAAAGGGCCGTGTCATTCTAGACATCTCTCGTGGGCCACCTCCCATTCTCACGGCCTCACCTCTGATTCCAGCCGAGGCTACAGCAATGGTTCCATGCCACTTTGTCCACTTTGTGATGACAGTACCTAACTCCAACATATGCCAATGTCCCCTGCTTCCTGGCCCGGGACTTCTCTCACGTCACAGCCTGCGGCACTGTCAGGAACCCGCGTGGCATTCACACACTCACATCCTGGAAGTGTGGGGGGACTGAACATCCCACGGACCCCTCCGGCCAATAGAGGGGGGAACCCATGTCTAAATGCTTCTCCCTTTCATCCCTCAGGCAGACGATTCTGAGACACAATGTTTGGGGCTCCTCAGACGGTCCCAGTGGGCTCAAGTACTAGTCACCCACTGTGGTGGACAACTCAGGGACACACCTAAATATTGGCTTTCCTTCCTCTGTCTTCCCCCTTTGGTCTTCATTTCTGCTCTCTGATGTCACTTCTCAAAGAAACTGTATACTGCAAGCAAACCTTTGCCTTAGGTTCTGTTTTTGAGAGGAGCGTAGGCTAAGACACGTCTGTATCTTTGGGTTCCCATAGACCAGCACTAGCTCTGAAGTTTCAGTGATGATTGCTGTGTAACAAACTATCCCCAGACTTAGTGGTTTAAAATAACAACAATCAGGGCTTCCATGGTGACGCAGTGGTTTAGAGTCCGCCTGCCGGTGCAGGGGACACGGGTTCATGCCCCGGTCCGGGAAGATCCCACATGCCGCGGAGCAGCTGGACCCGTGAGCCATGGCCGCTGAGCCTGCGCGTCTGGAGCCTGTGCTCCGCAGCGGGAGAGGCCGCAGCAGTGAGAGGCCCGCGTGCCGCAAAAAACAAACAAACAAAAACAATCAGGATTTTGCTATAGGGGCAGGG
Organism: Globicephala melas; assembly: GCF_963455315.2. Taxonomy (NCBI): domain Eukaryota; kingdom Metazoa; phylum Chordata; class Mammalia; order Artiodactyla; family Delphinidae; genus Globicephala; species Globicephala melas. The sequence continues at coordinate 106,869,449 of NC_083319.1, forward strand.
TTCACGTGGACTGCTTACTTGTCTCTGTTCCACGTGGCATCAGCTAGAACAGCTCAACTGGGGCTGAAGGAGCCACTTCCAAGATGCTTCACCTCCATGGCTGGCAGGTTGGTGCTGGTTGTTGGCTGGGAGCTCAGCTGAGACTATTGACTCAGAGCCCTAACCCTCCTCCACACGGGCCTCTCCGTGTGGCTGCCTGGGCTTCATCACAAGCTGGGTTCCAAGAAAGAGGAAGTGGAAGGTGACAGTCGTCTTAAAGCAGAGCATCACTTCTACCGTATTCTATTGGTTAAAGCAGTGTTAGGTCCAGCTCAGAATCACGGGAGCGGGAAAATAGACATGCCTTTCAGGGAGAGGAGTGACAAAGCATTCTTAGCCAACTTTGATCTGCCACGGTGGCACGGAACACTAGATAAATGAAGAGTTAAATAAATGGTTAATTACAGAAGCAAATTCATTAATTAATGCTACCAGCCATTATTCAACAATTACTATTCCTCCCACCCACCCGTATAGGCAGTGTCACTCTACCTGAAATTTGAGAATAAAATATCACCTTTATTTATTTGAGACCAGGAAGCTTTTTGACCTCAGAGTCACGGAACAGCAGAGCTGAAGGGATCCTAGGGGTACCTCCTTCAGCCACCTCATAGTACAACTGAGGGAAATAAGTCCCAGGGAGAGAAAGGGATTTGCCCAAGGTCACCATCACGGTCATTGGTGATGATACCAACCCAGGGCTCAAATTTCCAGCCCAGACCCTCCCAGCACACCGGAATGCTGGGTGAAAGGGTGCAGGAAGGGCTGCCTTCTCCCTGCCTTTGAGTCTTTGTACCTGGAAATGCCACAATCCAATCTACTGTGAGCATGAGAGTCTGTGAAAGGGCTGAGGCGCCAGCACGGAGGAGGAGCTCAGGCTGGAACCAGTAAGACCTCCAGGTACAGCTTGGCCTGCTCTACATCTGCGCGCATCACGGCCACGTGGCCCAGCCAGGCACGCTGGTTACTGCCCCATTTCAGGAGCATTTGTGGAACCTCTGGAATGTGCGAGACACAGAGGAGACTGCAAAAATAGCACCATGAAGGGCATCTCTAACTTAATACCGAGTACCTACCAGGTGCCAAGCGCCTTATTTCATTGTCGTCATTTTACAGATGAGACCACTGAGGCTCAGAGGAGTCGGAGAACTTACCTATTGTTCCCGAGCTAGTAAGTGACCTGCTGGGGTTCAAACCCAGGCCACTCACACCTAAACCTAAATGTCTATCTTTCTCCCTAAATCAGCCATCACACTGAAGTGACCCCTGCCCTCTAGGGGGCTGCATCTAGAGGTAAGCCAGAAACAGCTGGTACCCAGTCCATAGGGCACTGCGTGACCAAGGGCAACAGCCCACAGGCATGCAGGTCATGGAAGAGGCAGGACTCGGGCAGGAGGGACCTCGGGACCCTGGAGGGCACAGGAGGGCAGGCCTCAGGGACAGGAGGCACCTGAGCCAGGGCTCCTGCTGGGAGGAGGGTGATGGTTAGAGTGGGCAGCGGTGTTGGAGGGCAGGCTGGCTGGTGGAATCCGGGGCTTGGAATGTCTGTGTATGTTAGGGGAGAGGCCTGGGGGGCTCCTGGACTCCAGGTTCGAAGGGGAATGAGGGAGCCTGTCTTGAAGCTGCGTTTGCACAGCGACCCTACTGTTTTTTAATTGCTTGTGCACCAAGGCGCCCTCCAATAAGCCAGTCTGCTGCAGACCAGGGTTGGGAGGGGAATGTGGAAATGGACCCTCGGTGTGAGGCTGGGGCTTCTGAGCCGTGTTCCCAGGAGGGAACCACCGTGATTCTCAGATGGGCAGTGACAGGATGAAGTCAAAAAAAAGTGCACATTTTTTAAGTGCTGCCTTTGAGTCACTTGATGACAGCCTGGAATTTTGATCCACCCATCCACCCTGTGTGTCGGGGGGCTCTCAGGATTCCCGTTCTTCCAGCTGAGGAAACTGAGGCTCAAGGAAGTGGAGTGACTCACCCTGGGCCTCACAGGCAGCAAGGAGGGGAGCCGAGAGCTGGCCCGAGGCCCTGACCTCTGCGCACACTTTCTCCCCCCAGGCAGCAAGGGACAGGAAGACCACGTCCTGCACAGTCACAGTGAGGCTGGGCCGAGGGACACACACAGGAAAAGGCCACCCCAAAGCCACTGGGCCTTTTCTGGCAGAGCAGGCGCCCCAGGACTGGGGCCCCCCTGGGTCTTTGCCCTCCTTCACAGGAAGAGACGTTTCCACCCTGAGCAGGACGGTGCATGTTAGAGGCCGGGCGGCAGCCCTGGGCCCGGGCCGGTTCCCAGCAGTCGGGGAGGCTGGGCAAAGCTGCTGAGTCATGGCACAGCCTCGGACAAGTCACTTCCCCCCGCCCCGGGCACCCGGCCTGGCATTGCAAGTGGGAATCCTGGTGGCCCGCACCTGGGCCCAGGGGCCTTCCCACCGGAGCCAGCTGTCAGCTGGTCCAGTGGGGAAGGGGCGGATGACACAGGGGAGCAGGGAACACGTCGTTTGAGAACTGACGCTCGGTGGCAAGTAGACCCCACATGTAGAAAGCAAACACGTGGCGACTGACCTTTGTGGCAAAAAAGCCCCACACACCCTTGGGCGATGGGAACGTGCCCGGGAGAGAGTCCTGGGTGACGAGGCTTCTGAAAATGGGTACAGCTGAGAGCCAAGACACCCCAAAGGTGGAGGTTGCACACCTCACTCCTCGATGTAAGCAGCCCGTGAACTGCTCTCCAGTCGAGGAGAGGGGTCCTCAGCTAGGGCACCACAGGCTCGCTCAGCAAACTGCGGGGCATCCGTGGGGTCTGGTAACGTGGGGCACAGAAACGTGGCTTCTAGAAGCGCCCACAACAGAGTTCATCACCTGTTCAGAGGCATGCACTGCTGCGGAAATGTATTCAGGCTACAATGTTCACTTTTTAAAAAAGTGACTTTACAAAATGATGTAATCTCGATATTCTGAAATAAAGTTTAAAAATGTGTGTGTGAGCACACACAAAAACCTAGGGGAAAAAAAAAGCCTAGAAGGAATAGAACAAAAAATAATAAAAGGTTTTTAAGTTAGACCTGGAAGATAACTTACCAAAGGGCTCGATTTACTTCCAAAGGGAACTTAGCATCCTTATTACGATAGAATTAGCTGCCAGCTCCTTACTTTGATAAATCCTAACACTGACCATTAGTGTCGGCCCCCTAGATCTGTCCCCTTGGGGCGAGAGAAGAAGCTATCCCGAAGTCTTTTATATCAGGCCTTGGAAAGCCATGATGTGTGTGTATATGTGTGTAATATGTATTCCTGTATATGTGAGTGTGTGCAATATATGTGTGTAATATGTGTGTATGTAATATATATGTAATATATACATGTGTATATGTGTGTGTAATATATACGTGTGTAATATGTATATGTAACACATATGTGTGTGTGTGTTATGTGTTATCACTCAGCTCCCCACATGCAGCAGCAATTTTCTTCCTGATCTGCTCTGGTGGGGAAAATATTACAAATAGTTTTCATTCCTGACAGATGGCCAAGGGTGGGGTATGGACACAGGCTGAAAGGTGGCAGACAGCCAGTGGAGAATTACATTTTTCCAGCAATCATCAAAAGGTGATTGCATCAGGAATTTATCCCTCACCATTGATCATCTCCTGAGCTTCTAGTTATTACCATAATCTGAAAGCTCTTGACATAAGCTCGTACCAATTTACAGGTAGAAAGACTGAGTCCCACAGAAATGAAGCGACTTGTCTAAGATCAAACACTGAGCAGAGGGGGGACCAGGACGTGTTGGAGCCCTGAGTAGATTCTGTCATCTAGCAGACACTGACGGGGCACCTACTGTGTGCCTGGCACGAAGTAGCCCCCGTGGAATCAAAGATAAAGATGCCCTTTCCAGATAAATTCGTCCCCAGACTAGCGGGAGGATAGAGGCTCGAAAACAGAGGTTGCATCGTCACACCCTCGGTACTGTGTGAGAGGGCTGTGGTAATATTCACACACCCTCTGGGGCTGAGGGCCGGGGGAAGGTGGGTCGGATGGGTGGAGGATGTGTGGAAGAGGCTGTCTGAGAGCGGGAACATTCAAGCTGGGTCTTGAGACATGAGTAGCAGTGCACAGAGTCAAGATGCTGGGAAGGGCATTCCAGCCCGAGGGAACAGCCTATGCAAAGGCACTGGGGGATGCAGAAACAAATCCTATTTGGAAATCTGCTGTGCCCAGAACACAGGGTGTGCTGTGGGGAATGAGTCAGGGGAGAGGTGGCTGCCAGCTGGACCGGGGCCTGAATGTCCCTCTGAGAGGTCCGAGCTCCGCTTTGCTGGCGATACCAGGCAGGCAGAAGCTGGCCCCAAAGGGTGACACTTGCAGATCTTATGGGCCCTCCAGCTGGCCTGGATGGGGGGAGGCTCAGGGCGAGAGCCAGGTGACTGTGGCGAGGCCCGGGAGTGGACAGTAGTTGTGGGGTGGGGAGGATGGAGCCTGGGAGTCCCCCTGGGCCACAGAGGGCCCAGCCTCCCTTGGGAGACCAGCTGCAGTCTTCACACCTGGTCCTGACGGGAGGGGTGCTCCTGGGTGTCAGGGTTATGTGAGGACCTGCCAGGCTGAGCTCAGACAACAGAGGCCTCTTGCCTCACCCTGCGCGGCCCAGCAGCCTGTGTGGAGAGGTAGAGAGATCAGATGATGTGGGCAAGGTGAGGCAGAGTTCCAAGGAGGCGGGGCCAGGGCCTGGTGACACATGGAAATGGGGCCGGGCCAGATGTCTGGGGGCCTTATGCCACGGCCTGGTGACAAGGCTGGGCAACAACCCGGGGCAGCTGAAGTGAGAAGGGATGATGAGGAGGGACGTGTTCAGGGCCCGGGTGCGGGAGCCACACCCCCAGCACAGATGTGTGCAGCTCAGGGGAACCCCGCCCCGGGACCCCCACCACTGCCACCTCCCTAGAGACCACTCCCATGCTGAGGCCAGGAGCAGAGAGGAGGGGCACACTTCTCTTTTCCTTGCTCCTTTTCAGAGGCTCAGAGAACCAGGGTATTCTAGCCCCTAGAAACTCTCAAGTCTGGACTCCTAATTTAGAGGCCCAGAGACGGAAAGTGACTTGCCCGAGGTCACACAGCAGACAAGTGGCTGGGCCAGCCCTGCAGAGCATAAAATGGAAAGGCCTAGACCCCAGTCTTCCTTCCTTCACCCACCTCTCCTATCTGCAGGCCTCCCATGACCAGGCGACCCCAGATCAGAGGACGGCACAGCCCAGGCAGCTCGGGTGGCCCTGTGCCATCAGCCAGGCTGCGAGCGGTCTCGCTGCCCAGGGAATCCCCCCACCTTCCTCTCCTTCACCCACCAGCTGTTCAGGCTCAGCTGTGGTGGGTGGATGCTCACCCCAGGCGCAGTCGAGAGACAGCCCGTCCTCCTGGGCAGGAACTGGGAAGGGCAAGTTTGTCTCCACCTTCATTGGCGGGATCCCCATCTCTGCTTACCAGCGACGGGGCCTTAGCCCCTCTTTGCCCCACCTGAGCATCAGCTCCACCTGTGAAAGGGCATAATCACGCCTACATCGGGATGGCTGCAACGGCCACGCGAAACACCAAACGCAGCAGGGCTTTGTAAATAACCGTGCCCCCAAACGTGAAGGACGGAGTGCTGCCCGCACGTCCTGTGTGCCCACTCGGGGATCTGTCAACGCCTAGGCACATGTTTTCTCCAAGGCGAGCACATGTTCACCTGTGCTGGGCCTGAGATGCTCCCTTTGGGTGCTTTTATTCACCGAGAACCGGCTTCCCGATGAGGGTGGAGGGGGCGCCTTTATCAGGGGCCTGGGAAGCAGGTCTGGGCGTGAGTAAGGAGGTGCATCCCCAGTTTGGGGCCGGACTGCCCGGGGCAGGGGGCCTGTGGGAGAGCCGGCTATCGGGGGTGGGGGGGGGATGCGCCTGGATGGCGGTGGCCGGCAGTCCTGCTGGGGCCCCCATTGATGGCCGTGTGTCTGAGCAGCCCCTCTGCCCTCTCCAGGACTTAGTCCTCTGAGAAGCCCCTCTCCCAGACCTTGGGGTCCTACGCATAATCCTTGCCCCCAACCTGGAGTCCCGGGGAGCCCGGCTCCCAGGGAGGCGTCTGGCCCCAGGGGCAGGATGGTGGGAGGGAAACCAGGGAGGATGTTCTCTAGGGGAGAGGAGAGCTGAGCAGGGGCAGGGGCAGCTGCTGGTGACACTGATGAGTAGGTGCTGTCCCTCCAGGCCCTCCCTCCTTCCCACGGTGGGCGTGGGCTGCGCTCAGCGTGCCAGCCTTCCCCGGGGGCGGCCACTGCCCCAGCTGCTCCCCGAGTCCTCGATCCCTCATGACTCCCGGGAGGGGCCACACAGCCCGTCAGGGCAGAACAGGGCAGCAGCTGGGTCCTGGGCCGGCCCCTGCCCCTCCCTCTGGGCCCGCCTGGCGCCTTACTTCCCAAGCCCACCGCTCTCCGCCCTCTGCCCTCGGACAGTGGCCAGGTGAGAGGGGGCTGGTGCGTGGACTGACTGTGAAGAAATTGACCAGCTTTCAGGCCCGAACTCCAGGCATGAGATCTGACAAACACATAAAAACGTTTGCAGTCACTGCCCTCCTTGGACATGGTTGACTTTGGAGCAGGAAGGCTTCCGCTCTCAGGGGACTTGGCCGCTGAGGCCCCAAGACAGGCCGGAGTCCCTGGGCCTGGAGCCTGAGTGCTCTGAAGGTGGGGACCTCTGGGCGTGCTGGGCCCCGGCCCCGTTTCCTGTGGCTGCAGAACGGGGCGGGGGAGGAACGCCCGGCCTGGGCGAGCTAATCTGGAGAAGTGATTTTCCTCCTCAGCCGGCCCCTCCCGGGCAGGGCTCTGGGCCCGAAGGTAGCCAGGCCAGGGCTCCCAGGGAGGGGCCGGCTTATCAGGCAGGAAACACTGGGCTCGGGCCACATCCTCCTCCTCCTGGTCACAGCGGCTCCCGTGGGCAGGAAAGTGCTCAGCGGACAGGCTGCGCCTCCACCCTCTCCAGGCCCCTCCTGCCGGCCTTCGTCCCCCAGCGACTGGGGAAGCAGAGTATGGTGGGCTGTGGCGGCCAGCTCGGGGTTCTGCCCGGCAGCCCTGGCCTCCCAGCCCCTCTGCTGCCCCTGGACCACCTGCTGCCTTTCTGGGCAGCCTGGTCACAGAGAGGGCAGACGAGTATGGCAGGAACACGACGAAGGGGCACTGGCTGCCAGAGACGTCTGCCTCCCTCTGTGCCACCTCCTGTTCCCAGAAGTGTCTGGGACCCTAGGGCCGTGGGCCTGCCCCTACCAGAGCGTACCGGGGCTCTCCATCCCCAGCCTCCCTCTCCTGGGCCAGCACCACCAAGGCCAGCCAGGCTGCCAGAATCCAGAAGGAAACTTCTAGGGAAGTCTCCTGGAGGCATGCCCACCCACAGGCTCCTGCGTCCCCTCCCATCTGCACTCCCAGGAACCCTTCTTCCCATCACCCGCATCCCTGCACTTGTGCCGCCAGCCCCCGTGGTGGTGGTGGGGATCTCCCTCAGCCCTGCCTCAGCCGCCCTCCTTGGCCAGCGCTGCCGAGGATGACTGACCCTCCGGGCCCAAGGGGAGGGGTCTCACCCGGCTCCCCCCACCCCCACCCCACCCCGCTGCTTCTGCTCCGAGTTGCTCCGTCTCAGGCGAATCCCCTGACCTCTCTAGGCCTCCAGTTCCTTTTTCATCAAATCTGGGGATTGACAACACGATAACAATTCCTTCCAGCTCTGACCTCCGCGATTTTTTTTCAAGGTCGCAGAGCTGGGAGGAGAATTCTTTCCAGTAAAAATGTAACTGCTCTGTTTACACGAGGACACCTCGATCGATTGACGGTCCTCATCGGAACAGACGGCTTTATCTCAGTATACCCTGTCTTGCAGATTTTAAAGGATGTCGCATGCTTTCCTGGACCTTCACAGCGCCCTGAGACGTGGGAGCCAGTGCTTCTGTTTTTCAGGGAAGGGAATAAAGAAAAAGAAAGTTTTGACACTTGTCGGAATTGGAGTGGAGGAGCTACAAAGCTCTCTTGGATTCTCTGACATGATAAGGACACACCAGCATGCAGGGACACACGTGGAGCACGTGGACGCCTTTGGGCCCCTGCCCCAGTGGCAGGACCCCATCCGTGGAAGTCGACCACATCTCTCAGGTCCTGTCATCAGAAGGTGCACTAGCCAGCTCCTTGAGGCCCCTGGAGGCTGCAAAGACATTTCAGTCATCAGAATCCACTGATTTTTTTCCAGAATCCAGTGGAATATTTTTCTTGTTTTAAGGTCCCCCCACTTGTCCCAGACCTGTGCCTCCCCCTGCCCCTCGGATGGAAGGAAGGTGAGTGACCGGTGAAAGGGCAGTGAGTAGAGCTAGGGGACCCGCCTTTTGGCCCAGGTGTGGCCCTCTGAGAGACGACTGCACCCCAGGTCTACATGCAGAACATTCCAGAAGTGGCCACAGAGACCCCTCTCCCAGTCCCGGGCGATCCCCCGCTTTCCTCAATCACGGTTTGTATAATGGAACCTTCCTCATCCCTCCCCCTCCCACGTCCCTACAACCTTCAGCCTCCGGCTCAGGGGAAAACAGCCCTGATCTGGAGGAAAACTCAACCCACACCGGGGCCTCAACATGGTCCCATTACAAGGACGAAAGGAGTGTGACCACTACAGGGGGAGGACCACCTGGGGACAAATCCTGTACATCTCCTCATACAACATCAAGCGGATGTGGATTTAGACTGAGCAGGAGGGATTTAGGTGAGGTCCAAGAAAGAACTTTCGGATGATGGAACTCGTTAGACGAACTTACAGAGAGAAAACCCATTTCTCTAGAGGACTCCAATCAAATAGAAACCCGTCTGCCGACAATGGCTAAGACGCAGTCCTCAATAGAGGCAGGGGAGTGGACTCAACGACCCAAACGGGCTCTGTCAACCCCAGCTCAGTGCCAAACAAGGAAATGGATGGTTCCTCTACAAGCCCCTCTCATGAGGTCCGTTCCCTCATTTCTGCTGCACAATCCGTCTCAGCGCGGTAACTGCTGAACACGTGACTCTGGGTTTTTTAAACTAGTACCAGCCTCCAGGTCTAAAAGAAATCTAACTTGTTTAAAGAGATCTGAAATAGACAATAGCTGTTCCGTACATGTGTATATATACACATATTTATACATGTGTATAAAGTCTTACAATTTCTCAAGTGCCCACAAATTCACAAACTACCTGTCCTGGAGGAGAGAACAGGTCCAGAGATTTACCGCCAGTCCAATCAAAGTCCAGTGATGGGGTGAGGTCACACCCCTGCCCTGAGTTCCGGCTCTTTCCAGATGCTCTCCCACTACCTGGATCTCCGAGCGCCCTGTGAACGCAGCCAGCTGCTCTGCGCTCCAGGGGACTCTGGGCACCAACCCAGTACCCGTGCTGACTGACAGAGGAAGCCTTTCCCCCACACAGTAAGCTGATGCAGATGGGAGGGTGTGCCCTCTACCATAGCGCTTGAGGAAAGGAACATCTCCAACGTGCCAATGAAGCCAGCAGCAGGCACATAGCTGGTCCCCAGGAAGACAAGCCACCATGACAGGGGAAGCCCACGGAGCATTGGAGTTAGTGATAAACAGTCTTCAGGAGTTTTCCTTCTTCCTGGTAGGAAAGAGTTCATCCTGGGAATCGCACGGAGCCACCTTGTGCCTCGACAGCCAGCTGAGATGCGCCGGGAGGGCCAACAAACCAGCAGTCTGCTCCAAAGCTGGAAACGTGTTCATAGCTTAGACCTGTGATACCCCACTGGGAATCTAGCCAAGGACAGAAACAAGTAAATGTTCACCGCAGTGCTATGTATAATGGCAAAAATGAAAATGCGACAACTTAGTTATCTAATATCAAGGGGATGGTCAAGTAAATTAAACCGCATTCATGCGCCGAAGTACTGAGCTATCATCAAAAATGATAAATATGAAGACAGATATCCATGTGGCAAAACTTCTATAACAGGATGATGAAAGGATAAAGCCCAAAACCAATGGTATCTGTATCTTGAACACATGAATACAGGACTGGGGAGTTCAGTATACAAAAATGAGTATGTTGAAAATAGTTATGTTGGGAATTACCTGGTGGTCCAGTGGTTAGGACTCCGCCATTTAACTGCCAAGGACATGGGTTTGATCCCTTGTTGGGGAACTAAGATCCTGCAAGCCACACAGCACAGCCAAAAAAAACAATTCTTCTTAATTTTAAAAAAAGAAAATAGTTATGTCAAGGTCATGAAGTGGGTAATTTTTCTCTTTTTCTGAAATTTTTTCTTATTGATTTTTCAACCGCAAAGAGAACACCTTTTGCAGAAAAAGTTTAAGAACATAGGAAAACGTTTATTTAATATTAATGAATAAAAATATCTATTAAAAGAGACATGTGTATATGTAGAGCTATAGACAGACAAACAAAAAAGACTTGGTGGATATGTGTAAAAAAATTACCAGTCATGTCTCTAGGCTGCTGACAATAGATGATTTATTTTTTTCTCTATGATTTTTTTTCCTAAACTTTCTACAAAGACTGTGTCTCTTTTGAGAATTAAAGTATCAATAGACGATATAGATAGATAAGTGACAGATAGATGGATAAGTGGGTGGGCGGATGGATGGAAAGATGATAGAGAGACGGGTAGGTGAAGTGGGTGGATGGGTGAATGGATGGATGGATAGATGGATGGATGGATAGGTAGATAATGTCTCTTTCCTTCTCTCCCTTCCTGCCCTCCTTCCTTCCTTCCTTCCTTCCAAATTCCTTTCACTTGGGATGAAATCAACAGCACACCTTTTTCGAAAGGAAAGGTAGGCAGTTACAAAAGCTGCCAATCACCCATCCTCAGCTCTGTTCTGCTGCCCTAGGATGGGACGGGAGAGATGCTCTGGTCCCCTGTGCCCACCTCCTAACCTGTTTACTGCAGGCTGTATTGTAGCAGGGGAGGTGAACAGCCATGGCTGCATCACATCCAGCCTCAGAGCTCTGCACACACAAGGGCTCCAGAGTCTGGGTTTCCAGAGAGATGAGTGAGAAGATTAGGAACCCAGAATGTCTCGGGTCTTTAGCACCAGGACTAACTGGAATACCTACAGGACCTCTCAGATGCTTACCTTATTCATTTATTCATTCGCTTATTTGTTGAGCAGCTACTACGTGTCTGCCCTGCTGGGGAAGATGCACGTGGGTGGATGACACCAACGCCAGCTGTTAAGTGCCAGATCTGCTCACGTCCCGCGGGAGCTCAGGGAGGAGAGTGACCCGCCCCTCTGCCTGCATAGGTGGGGACGTCTGATCTGGAGCTGGAATGTGGGTGGGGTGTCATCAGACAGGTGATGGGAGTGAGGGTCTCCCTGGTCGGGGAATAGCGCTGGGAAGAGCATGGAAGCATGGGAAAAGAGAGCATTTTCAGAGAACAATAGGCTTTCCGTGCAGTAGGTACACTGTGGGGGAGGGGCGGAGGGCTGGCCATGTGAACACAGTACCCTCCTAGCACCCAGGAACCTCGCTGGCTCCCTGTGGACCCACCACTGCACTCACCCTGTGTGCCGTGGGCGACGCACAGGCACTGAAGGGTCTTAAGGAAAAGCGTGACGTGCTAACATCTATGTTTTAGGAAAACAGCTCATAACTGTGCACACCCATCAATTCCCATCAGCCAAAGCCCAAAGTGCTTTTGTCACGGGGCGGGCGTGTGGGGGTGTGTGTGGGGGTGGGGGTGGGAGTTGGGTCCCCGGGATGGGCAGCTAAAACTCTGAAATACACCCCGCTTCCGGGCATGACTGTTTCACTCATAGCTGAGCAAAAGTGAGAGAGCACCCTGTCGCCTGCCAGTTTCCTGCCCTCCCAGAGGCAGGGACAACGCCTCCACCCCGCACAGTGTGGCCTGGAATGAAACACGCCCATCTGGCAGCGTCCAGGGCCGGACGCTGACACACAGACAAGGCCAGCAGACGCTGCACGACAAGCCCTCCCGCCAGCCGACGACCCCGCAGACGGCCACTGTCAGCGGCCATGGTGGTGGGCCTGAGCAGCTAGGAATTCGGGGGTCATCTAACACCGGCCCTGCCATTTCCTCTTGGTCCATCCTCTTTCCCTGGGCTGTGAGAGGTACGAATGGGCCGCGTGTAATCCCATGCCTGGTGAAGCTCTATAAAAGGAACTGGGAGACTCAGCTGGGAGACTGTTCCACCGCCAGCAGATGCATCTGACAAAGTGCTGAAACCTCAGCCTCCGCTGGTAGGGTGACTCCAGGGTGTTACCTCCCACCCTGGGCCTCAGTGTTCCTGACTGTGCAATGAGGTGGAGTGATGACGGGCCCCACCTGGGGCTGGGGATGAGAAACAGACCATGAAACTTGCTGTAAAACTCCCTACATCTATAAAGTGCTATGAAAGTAATGACGAGAGATTACGATCAAATTTGCAGGATGAACGTCTGCCTGTGCGCACCCTCCCAAGACCTACTCCTTGGCCCAGAGGCCATGGAAGAACACAAGGCTACTACTGACATAAACAAGTCACAACGGCTTCCCTGCAGAGAAGAGGCAGACGCGGTGACCTGCCTGGGGACTGAGGGATCATCAGTTTTTTTCCAGGCACTTTTTGGCTGGGATTTTCATCCTAAACCTCACAAGATGCTATATCCTTTAATTAAATTACCCAACCTTGTGCTCCCCTGTCTTCTCCACAGCACTCCACGGAGCTTTGAGAGCACACGATTTTTGTAATACCACATCCATAAATGCCTAGTAAAGAAGGCAATCCAAATATTCTTCAAAAGATGATTTCAAAAAGAAGGGGGAAATGTGGTAGCCTTAAGGAAGCAAATAACTGGGCACTACTTCCCATCCTGAGAGAGCTGACAGCCACCTCATTCCACTTTACAAGTGTGAAGTCATCGCTCCCGAGGAGAAAACCGTTTTGCAAGCAGGCTATGAATCCATCTTTTCTTTCGACATCAATGACAACAACAGTGCTTCTAAGGTGTAAAATTAGGCTTTATCTCTTTACCATAACTCATAAAAGAAAACCAGCCACTCCTACAAGATAACTTTTTAAAATAAAAAAAGTTGAGGGAGAAAACATTTTGACCAATGCTGGAAGGAGCACTGCGCGTAATACCTACGCCTCCCTTGAAAACTTTTTCTTTTTGCAAAACTGTATTTCGAATGATAGAATGGTCACGGTACAAAAACGTTTATTTAAATTAAATATTTTAGACAAATCAATATCTACAACCATTCCAAAGCATGTGTAGTTCTTACAGAAAATGGAACAGTTTAGCTTAATGTCTGTGATAATGTTTTATAAGATTATTAACATACATTCTGGACTGCACCAATCATATTGTCCATGATTTACTATTTATTACCAAATGTCATATACAGTAATAGCATAAAGATTAATCACATAAGAGATTTTTACAAGAGGACTCCTCGGAAGGAAAAAAGAAAAAGGATCTTTCAACAATATGAAATATAAGGTGAAACTAATAGGAGAATATATAAAACACGTACATATTTCATACAGGCAATAATATGGTGAAATCAAAAGACAAACAACTGTCTTTTAGCACACTGACAGGTATGTTCCTTCAAAGGAGGCTTGGGGAAGGATGGAAATGTTTTGGGGAGGGGGTCAGGGCTCAGAAATATTTTCTGAATCACAGTGCACTTCTGTTCTTTGGGAAGTAAGTATCATAAAGGGAAGTTCCTTTGATGTGTGGGCTGAAGGCGTTACCCAAAGAACCAGCTGGCTGGTGAGGAGAACAAATTCCCATTTCTGCCGTAGGAATCATGCCTGCAATTTTAAGTCAAGGGATCTTTGAATTAGTGGCCAATTCCGGGGTGGAGAACGAGCAGAGAAGAAGAGAAAAAAGAAATTCCAGGAAAGGGAGATGGAGACAGCAGGAAGGAAGATCCTTTTGCATCTGCAGAAGGGAGAGCGTGATGAAATTTTGCTCAAGAAATCAACACATTCAGATTGGAAGAAAGTGATGCTGCTGTGCTGAAATTCTTTTCCAGTCGCCTGCTCTTTGGGTTGTTAGGAACAGAGGGCTGACGAGAAGCTGCAAAGGACAGCAAAGAGTATCTGATTCAGGCTGTGCATGGAGATGCGTGTGTTGTGTGTGTCTCACACACACTGTATGTATTCAGGCTGTGTATATTCTCTTGAAATGTGTGTGTAATAAAAAAAGAACTTGTCTAAAAAAATATGTTTGTTTGTTTTAAAATCTTGAATTCAATCTCATTTTCAGTGATGCAGTTAACGCCAGGGGTTCATTTCCCAAATCAAGGTGAGTGTCCTTTCTCAAAGCGTCCTTTTGGAAGTCTATGATCATATTGGAAGATTGTGACCAAGTGCAGCAGCCTGGTGTCCTTGGGCTGTGCATGGAATCGTCACCAGGTTGCAGGTGAATGAGCTCACTGAGGCCAACTTCATCTTCCTGTGTTAGCCTCGAGAGAATCCTAAATCAGAAAACCCTGGAGCAGAGGGGACCTTAGATGCGGCGTCTGTCCCTCACTCTACAGATGGGGGGGATGGGCGGGGAGGGGAGGGGAGTCGGGTTTCACCAGCCCCCTGAGGCAGAATTGGGAATGGATCCCGGGTCCCCTGAATCTTAGCCCAGGGCTCTCCTCACCTGGACGACCAAGGGTCAGGACGGCTGTACCCCTGCAGCTGTGTCAGAAGCAGGAGAGATGCGAATGCTTCCGGGCTTTTCCCGAATTTGTTTCCGGGATGAGAAATCGGAGGAGAGGTCAGTGAAAATTCTCGCGGGAAACAGTGTCTTTCAGCCACGACCGGGCCTGATTCCCAGGGTGTGGCCAATGAAAACTCATTTGAAGGAATACACTCAAAACGCAGGCTGCAGGGGGCGGGGCGGGGCGGGGCGGGGCGGGCGGGCGGGGAAGGGGGCGGGCGGAGGGGCCCTGGATCCGCAGAGCCGGTCCGCAGCACAGACCTGCCCACCCCGGGGCGCTGCGCATCAGCTCCGCTCCGCGCGGGAAGGAGAGGCTGCGACCAGGCCGGGCCGGCCGGGCTGCCCCGGGCTCTATGACACGCTGTAGCTGTTGTAATACGTGGCCGTGGCATCAGCCAGCACGGAGATGAGGCTGGTCTCCGTGGGGCCCGTCGGTGTCACCTGCGAGACCGGGCCCTGCCCGCTGAGGGCCCCGGCCCCGGCGGCAGAGTCTGGGTGGCCAGGAGTGTTCAAGTACTGGTCGAACTCATTGCGATCCATGTCCCCCAGGAGTTCCACCTGGCTCAGCTGATCCAGGGCGTCGAAGCCCGGGTGCTCGGGAGGCGGGGAGAGCTGGCCCAGGTGGGCGTGGAGGTTGGAGTGGAGAGGAGGGTAGGCGGCTGGGGAGTAATAGGCAGGAGACGGGGGGCAGCCGGGCACGGTGGACATCATAGAGACGCCCGAGGACTGGCCGAGGGCCAGGGAGCCCAGGGGATGGCCGCAGTGGAGAGGGCTGGGGGCGTACTCCGGAGAGTAGGGGGGCCCGGGCAGATGGGGGATGCGGCGGGAATGCGCGTGCTCCTCCTGGCACGGGGAGGAGAAGAAGCTCTGCTCCGGCTCTAGCACGTCCAGGGGCGACATCTCCGGCGGGGTGGGCAGCCCGTAGGGATAGGCGTCCACGCTGCCCGGGGTGCCGCCGCCGCCGGCCGGGCCCTCGTGGAAGCAGCCCCGCAGGCCGGGCAGCGCGGAGCCCGGGGAGTACTCACCCCTGTCCTCCTTCTCCCCCGGCGCCCCCCGGCCGCCGCCCCGCTTCTCGGGCAGGGCGTTCTGGTCGCGGGAGAGCGAGCTGAGCAGGAAGCCGGGGTCCACGCGCTTGCACAGGCGCTTGGCCTGCTTCTTCCTGCGCGGCCGGTACTTGTAGTTGGGATAGTCCTGCATGTGCTGCAGGCGCAGCCGCTCCGCCTCATCCACGTAGGGCCTCTTCTGGGACAGTGTCAGCGCCTTCCACGACTTTCCTGCTCACACAAGTCAGAGAAGACCGCGCTCAGCCTCTGCGCGGCTCCGGACGGCCCGTGCGCCTGTCTCCGACTCGGGCCTCGGAGCATCGCACGTGCACACGCCGGCCGCCTCGGTCCCCCGTCCCCCCCCGCGGTCCCCCCTCCGCACAGGACGCACCGCACTCCTCGCATCCTCTGCCCAGCCCACGTCCTGCACGCACAGTGAGGCCAAACCAACCTCTCCCGCTTGCATGCCCCAAGGCGCTCGTACCAACTAGGCACATAGTCACTGGCACCTCTCCTGTCCAAGCCACCAGATAACGCGAACATATCAACAGTGTGGGATTCTCGGTGAAAGGCCCACCTGACCCAACGTCACCGACAGGACAAAAACATGTCACGACTACAACATTGATTTGGGCTGCCTTTACCCTTTGAGGGTCAGTGCTAATCATTTGTGCATTTTAGTGAAAACTCTGTCTTCCTCTATTATCGCTGCCCCATCAAGGAAGTGATGCTATAATATTTATTTGTGGCATAAATCTCACAGGCCTTCTTGTCAGGGAACTCAGGCTCAGTTAATAGTTTTACAGATGGACGTAAATTACAGGATCTCACTTAGGGCATCAGAGGATTATCCCTTACATCTGAAGGTCAAATAGGACCCTACTGCATGCAACACGCACGCACACGCACACAAGCCATGGCTTCCGGTTGTCTACTTAGGACCCTCTGACCATGGCAGGGGGCACCTGCTCAGCCACTGACTCCCTGTACAGAAGCAAATCCCTTACCTTCCCCTGGTCTCTGTTTTCCTCACTATAAAAAATATATTGCGATGTTACGCAAGTCAAAACTCTCTCCTGAAGAAGCATCGCACACGTGTATCCCACTGGTGCGAAAATGCTCGTTTCACATGTATTTTCTATTCATCCTTATTCACTTACGTTTTGTTTTGTGAACCGCTTTAGTATCTCTTTCTCTCTCAAAGTACATTGCACATCCCTCCCGCTGCAGGTTTTCTAAAGGCTGCTTCTGGACCCCTTAGATTGTTACCTCCTAGGGTGGGCTTGGGATTCTATAACTTGACAAGTTCTCCCATGACTCTACTGTATCTTGAAGTCTGAGACAAGCTAGCCCAGAGGGCAGGTCCCGCCACCAAGCCCTGGAAGGAAAGGGGCCACATCTCCCACCCAGAGCACTCTGCACAGCGCCGAGTCCAGAGCTGTGTACTGGCTGGCCATGTGTGCCGGGTCCACAGAGGGGGCTGGAGAGGGTAATTATTCAAGGCGTTCTCCTGTTGGGATGAAAGTTTATAACTATTCCGACAGACTTGTCAATTACTACAATTAGCTCTCACTTATAAAGGCAACTTGAAACGTGTCAGGAACTCCAGATTCGGGGTTGGCTATTAGTTTCCAGAGCATGGCTGAGGCCACAGTCGTGGCAAGAGGCCTAAGACCCAGATACACCCACACCCTGAGTATGGACTGAATATAAAATGTGACTGTAGTTTCTAAGTGCACCTGGATATTGTAGTATTCATAAAATATAGGTTCATTTTTAAAACCACTAAATGTATAACTGTCTTTACATGCTTTCTCACTCATAACATAAAAAATACCAGCGCTACTGGGTGAAGTTTTTAATGTTAAAGATTGCAGAGCTAATCGTCAAAAAAGTCTGGGCTCTCACAATCAGCCCCTTCCCTTTCCTAAGTCAGAAAGGAAAGGGCTGGGCGAGATCATGGGCTTGGGGTGGAAATAGATCATCCTGCTGCTCCCCGAGTAGCAGGTGTAGAAAGTCCACATTTTTCAAAGCAACACCATGTTGGTTTCCTTTGCCTAGTGCCAGGGGCTGTGTGGTTAAGCAGGAAGGAATCAGTGTCTTTCCTGCAAAGTGCACTGTAACCTCTGGAAGCCTAAGTGCCAACTGCCCACAAGGATCAGCTCACAGGAAGCGTTTGTCACCCAAGTCCCTTTGCCTGTCCTCTCCCTGAGAGCAGGCAGCCCTAATCCTGCAAGGCTCCCCAGCTTGAGTTCTCCCATCCCTGGCCTGGGCCTGCTCTATCCTGGTCACAAGAGCTGTGCTTGGGCAAAAGGCATGGCACCTGGGCACACCAAAAGAAAAACTTTTAGGGGCCCAGAGACAAAAAAGGTGTTTTCATTTCTTTGGAAACCTGAAGAAAAATGTAAATTTTTTGCTTGAAGAAATGTTTTATTATTGTATATATTAATATATTTTTCTTTATGCCAACACAGTATAAAGTATGATTTTAAATATTTTTTATGGGAGAAGGGGCTCACTAAGACACTGGCCCACTAATTCATCCTGGGCACAGCTAGCCAGGGGGCTGGGCCGGGGGGTAGGAGGCTATTTGAGACCAGCACTCCATCAGCTGCTTTGAAAGGGCGCCTAACTGCAGGAGGACGCTTTCCGCTGGAGGGCCTGTGGCTTTAGCCCGCACAAAGGTGGATGTCAGCCCTCACTCCACGGATCTGGGGAAGGTGCCCCGAGCTCCAACGGAAAAAGGAAAAAGGCTGCAGCCTGGGCCGGGTGGGGTTGCAGAGGGCAGGGCCAGCCTCGGGTGACCACACACTGTCCCTTCTCACAGAGCCTGGTGTCCGCTGGGCACACAAAGTGCTTTTAACAGTTCCCATCCTTCGAAATGAATAAAAACCACATTGAAGGGCAAAGAGGTTAGGAGTTGGGCGGAGTTGATAAATGCTCAGCTTCTGTCAAGGGAGAGAGAAGAAACCCCGGAGAACATCTTTTCTCTAGGCTCCTGGGCCTGGCTTGTCCCTGTCCCCAGTCCCGTCGCCGGGGCTGGGACCGCACAGCAGCCCGTGAGAAGCGGCCGGGCTCCAGGACAGACCCGCACTGGCCGCGCTAAGCATCCGAATCAAATTTTCTACAATCCTGAGACTGAGAAACAGAGGCTCGAATCAAGTCCACGTTGCTGTCGGTTTAATAATTAAGGTAAAGCAGGAACGCGTTCCCGCAAGATCTCTCTTCACGAATATTCGTTAATGAGAGTTACGACCACCCTCTGCGATTGTGCCCGCGGTGGAGTTCAGGGGATGAGGGGGTCTCCCGCTCTGGTATGCCTGGCGAACGCCCGGTGCACCCAGCCGCGGCGTTTCCGACCCGGCCCGTCTGTGCTCGCGGGGCCCCTAACTCGGCTCCCGTCCCCGCGAGGGGGCCTCTCCGGCCACCCCGAGGGGCGCGCGGGTTCTCTTTGGGCCTTGTCCGGGCACCCCTGCTCGGAATCCCCGTCCCCGAGCGCACACCCACGCTCGCCCCGATGCCCAACCTCGCGGGCACGGCGCGCGCCCCACGCCGGGTCTGGCCCACCCCGCCCGGCCTCCAGCCGCCAGCCCCCCGCCCGCCGACCTCGGGCCGCGCCCCGCCCGCTCACTCACCCAGCATCTTGCTGAGCTCCGCGTTGTGCAGGTCCGGGTTCTGCACCGCCAGACGTTTCCTCTCGTCCTTGGCCCACACCATGAAGGCGTTCATGGGCCGCCGGATACGGCTCTCCGAGCCCTTGTCCCCCGGCGGGCGGGGGGCGGCCGGCGGCGATAGCCCGTCCGACAGCTCGGCTTCCAGGGCCGGGCACTCGAGCCCCTCGGGCCACGGGTAAGCTCCCAGCAGCGCCGCCATGGCCGCGCGGGGGTCGCCTCGCTTCGCGTCGACGGGCCGGCGCTGACCTGGCCCTCGCACCGGTCGGGGCGTCCAGCTTGGCCGGCAGCCGCGGCCCGGCCCCTTATTTATCAGCTTCGAGCGGCCGCGTCCTCCAATGACTCTCGAAGGCGGCGCGGCCACTCCCTCATTCTCGACGCGGGCCCCCTCCCTGCGTCCCGGGCCGCCGCGTCCCGGCTCCGACCTGCAGGGAGGGGAGGCGGGAGGGCGGGCCACTTCCCCCGCGCCCGCCCCCGGCCCGCCCCTCCGCCTCCCAGGTCCCTCCCGGAGATCCGCGCCCCGCCGCCCCGGGACCGCCGCTCTGCCCGCCCACTCCCCTCTCAGGTGCCGCTGGCCGGGAGGCGGGCGCCGCCCGCAGTCACCGGGCCCGCGTGCGGGAGCCGGACTCCAGCCCCCTGTCCCGACTGGCCGCGGCCTCCCTGGGCCAGGCTCCGCCAGCTTCTCCCGAGTGTGGAATCCTGCGGAGAATAGAAGCCAAACAGGTTTCGCTGGGGGTGGCCGGGCACGAGTGACTTTGACCGTGAATCCCGGCCTGTGACAGAACACACCTACTGCTTTTCTAAAATGACCTACGGAGCGACAACCTCGCCCCCAGCCAACTTGGGCGGCCAGAGAGGCTGGCAAGGGCTGGATCCCGCGTCGGGTTCGCCGTGATGCCCACCCGAGGGCCCCCTCGACGGCCCGCGGCTCCCTGGCTCTCGGAGAGCACGTCGGCGTCCTCAGTTCTCCCTTATTCACCCTGCCGTCTGGTCTGATTTCTCTCTTCTCACACCGCTACCCCCATCCCACCCTGGTCTCCGGTGTCCCGGCTTCCCGCTCCCTCACCTCTAGCCCTTCCCTCACGGAATTCCCTTCTCGTATTTTCTCTCTTCTCCTCCGAGCAGAGTCATCCTGGCCCTCCCCTCCCGCATGCTCTAGGCTTTGGCACGACCCGGGGGCTCCCGAGTTCCCCTCCCCCTGACACCCCAGAGTAGACGGGGCTGCGGGCTCTGGGCCTGCGCTCAACTCCAAGGGCTGCGGACTGGGAGCTCAGGGCCATCCCTCGCGGACGCGAACCCCCTGCTCAGAGGACAGCTCCGCGTCCCGCTGCTCCGTGTGAGTAGGGCTCTTCCCCTGGCGCTCACTTCAGTGCAGGCACCCAGGAGGCACTCAGGAAATGTAGAATAAGTGAATGAATAAATGAGTGCGAAGATACGGCTTAGACACATCCTACTGTATAAAACAGGGCAGTCATAAGGCTTGACGAGATCCTGGAATCCCATCCACAAATATTTACTGAGCGCCCCCCCTCCACCCCGTGCAGGGCTCCGCAGAGGCAACCCTGAAAGGAGGCGGCACTGGGAGAGGACCGAGGGGGTCTGCAGTCAGGACCTGTCTTCAGTGGTGGGTTACTCCGTGCATGACCCAGACCTCCTCTCCCAATCCTAGAAGGAAGAGGATGATAAGACTGACCTCACAGGGCTGGGTGTGAAAGCTCAAACTCTACACATATATGATGGTTGATGTTAATATAACTGTTCACGTGCATCCCGTAACTTCTAACCCTGGATTTCAGGGCCCCCCGTTCAATGACTGAATTCACACATGCCTCGTGTGCAACATGCCCTCCCGGACCGGGCCCCACGGCTAAGACCGGGCAAGTGGGTGGAGAAGTGCAACTTCTCCGTTTTTAAGTCCCACTTTCAACCTCCAGAGCCCCGGACTTCACAGAGAACAGACTGAGTAGTTTCCCTCTCCCTTACACCAGGACCTAGAAGCAGCACCCTAGGCCTGGGCCCTCCACCCGCCGCTCTCGCGGGCCGAGGGTGACCAGCGAGGGGCGCGGGGCGCGGCGCAGCGCTGGCTGGAAAGTGGGTGTCGGGAGCCGGGAAAGCATCTTGGAACCCGAGGTGGAGCGGGCGGGGCTGGCTGGCACCGGGGATCCGGCGGGAAGGGGGTGATTTGCGGAGAGAATGTGTCCGCGGTCTAGGCTGACTTCCCTACTTTGGGAAGCCTAGGCCGTTTCCCGTGTTGAACCCCTCTGCCAAAAATTCCTTAAGAAAAATCCCCAGACCAGAATGCTCCGGGAACCGCGGGGAACTAGGGCCGCGCCCGGCCGGGGGTGCAGCTCGTTGTTGGGGGAGAGAAGGGATCCCCGCAGGGGTATTTGCGCGGCAGCCCAGGGCCCCTGGAAGGAACCGACTGCTACCCTTTCTAACCTCACCGTCGCTCCAGGGCGGGACGATGCTCCGCAGGGTCAGAGGCCTCTGGGGACAGCGCCCCCTTGCCGGCCGTGGGCGTCCCCTTCCCGGCTCGCAGCCCCTGGCGCCCTCCGTGAGCGGTTCCAGAACAGAGCGTGCGCGCTGTGGGGCCGCCCCCAGGAGCCAGGTTAGGAAGCTGCGCGGGCGCCGGGGAGCGCAGAGCGAGCGGTCCAGTTGGATTCCAGAGTCCGACAGCAAAGATGGAGAAAACAGCGGGCGCGGGGACAAAGAGAATACATGTTGTGATTGTTGTCTCCAATAATAATACCTTGCATTTCGTCCGGAGAGCGCGCGCGAGCCTGGCTTGTGTAGGACCTGGGTGTTAAACTCCACATCGCCAGCACGGGCTTCGCCCCGAGCACGTGAGCTGTGTGCACAAGGGAACCGGGCTCTCTCTCTCGCTCCATTCCTTTATTTCTTCACTCACTTGCACTGATTCACCTGGGCAACTTTATGCAAGCGCGCCCTGGTGCGGGCGGCGCTCAGGGATGCTGGGTCACTGCGACCTTCAGTCCGCCGAGCTCCGCATAGACCTCAAGTGTCCCCAAAGCCCGGGGCTCGGAGGCCTGAGCGAGAGGGTCAGTGCTGGCGTCCTCCGAGGCATCCCCAACACCTGCTTGGCCAGCGCTGGGCCCTGGACCGCGGCCAGTTGCTGGTAGAGGCTCATCAGTGGAGACTCTGCGCGGTGAATTAGAGAGCAACCGTGCCGAGAAGGGTCGAAACGTATGGGGCTGCGGTGCTTGGACCCGCAGCGGGATGGGATGGGGGTAGAGCGGCGGGTCCGCGTGTGACGATTCGGGGGCACAGTGGGCCTTGCCTGCCCACAGACTGAATCTTACTCTTGCGGTGTGTATTGTGTGAACGCTGCTCTCTTTCTCAAACGACTTTTTTCTTTCCTTTGCTTTTTCCCTTTCCTCCTTCTGTACTTCTCTGCTCCCCTCCTTCCCTCCCTCCCCCCTTCCCTTTCTAATCTCCCCCCTCTCTCCTCCCTTCCCCCATCTCTCCCCTCCCTCCCACCTTCATTTAGGTCTGTAGTTCACTGAACAGGGTTTACAGGAACACAGGACTTGAAGTCAGAAACCGGTTGCTTCAAGTTTCTAGCAGTGTGATGATCATTCATTCAGCTGATCTCAGCCTCGGTTTCTTCACCAGTAAAATGGGGATAATACAGGATTACTGATGTGGTGTTTGTGAAAGAACCTCGTACACTTAAATAACTGTGAAATATAGTAACGTAATGAATGGATGGAATTCTAAATATAAAATTAATAGGGTCGAGCCCACAAAACTTTCCCCGTGAGGAGCTTTCCTTACTCTATTCCAAACTGAAGAGTTTCGGTGATTCTAGGGGAAGGAGAAAGAAGGGACTAGGGCACACATTCCTGCCTCGAACCGATTCCAGCCCTGGCCCCTGGCACTGGAGCCCTGCGCAAGACCAAGTGCTGGCAGCTGTGCCAGGCTGGAGGTGCCGTGGCTCCCAGCCCTCCTCTCTGCAACGGTTTTGTGCACATGGTCTGCTGGTGCTTTTTGTCCCTCACATCTGGCTGGTGGCTGAAATCACCATCACCGCAATCACCTTTGCTCACACTGATTTATCTGTACTCGACTGACAGTCTTTGCAAAGGTCATTCCCAGCTCATTCTTGCCTCTGTACAACCCTCTGTGGATTGGGCGGCCCAGGCTGTAGTAGTAAGCCAGTTCCCAGATGAGGCAGGTGGCACAGCAGAGACCTGAATACGCATCTCTCGTCCTCAGGTCTCTGCTTCCCCATTCCGGGGCTACCCCGGGTCAGCTTCCAGCTCAAAGCAGAGCCCCACGCCAGAGAGAAGGGCTTCTAACCAGCTGCTGCGTCTCCCCCTGCTTGTGTGCCCTTCCAGACCCATCGCTCAAGTCCCACTGGACCTTTCCTCATCCAAAGGGCACTGGAAGTTCAAGGTAAGGTGAAAAGCAAATGGGTAAACCCTGTTGGCCACGGGTAAGGTGCATGCTGGAGAGCCAGGAGACCTCATCCAGGCCTGCTGACTGCCCTCTCCTCTCCCCTCCATGCACCCCACCCGGCCCCGTGCCTGGCTTCCCTCCAAGAAGTGGAGTTCCTCTCTTTCAAGCAACAGAAATCTCTCCATAGTCATTTAGGAGAAATTCGTCAAGGTCTCAGATTCAGAATAATTCAGAGATTTAAGATATATCTGAGGGCCTACCTGAGTGGACACAAGGACACCTGGACAGAGTTTCACAGTGTCCTAGGTTTAACAGCTCTTCTACAGGGGACTAGGGGGAAAGGAATAGGATTTTCAGATGACATTGCTTCTGAGCATGGGTAGTGTAGACCCCCTGGCAACATCAAAACTCTTTTGTAAGAGGGACTTTATAGTAACAAAACACTGGGGTAGAGAAACCCAAGTTCCCCAGATCAGGCTTTCTGGTTACCATAGAATGCCCCCTCTACATGTGTGTGCTCGTCTCTGATCAGTCATGTCTCCCAGCGAATGCTGGATGGATCCTGACTTAGAGCCAGAAGACATAAGTCCAGTCCCATCTGCCACTACTGGCTGAGCACATCTGAGCTCTTAGCCAGTGCACAGGGTAGAGAGCCTCGGAGGCCCAGTGAACCAATGACGGGCTTGCCTCTGCTGTGTGTACACCGAGGACAGCACCGACGTAAGCTCTGCTCATCCTGGGATTTGTGTTTGCTTCCTCCTAGCCCTGAGGGCCAGGAGAGTTCCAAGCCAAGAACAAACCTTTGCTACATTAATTTTCTCTCGCTCCACTCTGAACAACGATCAGATTTCCTTCTGTAAGGGAGCACGTGTGCAGGATTACTGCACTGAAACAATCTTTACTTAATTGGTCAGAAGTTAAATTCTGACAAATTTAAATGGAAAAACCAACAAGATGACAAGAAAAACTAAGAGTTGGTTTAAGGACATATGCTTGACCTCTTTAATCCTATTGCCTCTTCTTTCCAGATGCCTAAGAGGAAGAAGAGAACTTGACTAGAAACCGCCTGTAAATAATACAAAATGGAAAGTAAGTCTTTTCTGAGCCGAGGTGCACACACGTCAGGATAATGAGTGACGTGAGGCAGGACTGATAGCGATCTCATCACGGATCACTCTGTCATCGGCCAACAATTCTGCTGTGAGAAACCAAGGGTACTTGTTTGGCTTATGAGACTGCTTTAATGGGCAGATTTCAAGCTACCACTATCTTACGTTTTGTTTTTTTTTTTTTTTTTTTTTTTTTTTTTTGCTGTACGCGGGCCTCTCACTGTCGTGGCCCCTCCCGTTGCGGAGCACAGGCTCCGGAGCGCAGGCTCAGCGGCCATGGCTCACGGGCCCAGCCGCTCCGCGGCATGTGGGATCCTCCCGGACCAGGGCACGAACCCGTGTCCCCTGCATCGGCAGGCGGACTCTCAACCACTGCGCCACCAGGGAAGCCCCGTTTTGTTTTTTTAATCAGATGTTCATTGAAGTACAGTGTGCCCACAGAGAAGTGCGCAGGCGTGCGTGATGGCGGAGATTTCACAGGTGACCACACCTGCGTAAGCAGTGCGCACAGCACGAAACAGAATGCTGCCAGCCCTACTGGGCTAAGGCTCCCACTACCACTAACTTTTAAGTTCCTTTAGGGCAGGGACTGGGTGTCATTGTGTCTTAAAACGTAGTATATGAAGAGAAAATGTGAGGCATGGTAAGGCCAACAGACAAGGAGTCAATTGCCATTGAAAGCAGGGCACACGACACCATGGGGGCCACGTGGGGAAGCACTGGGGGCGGGGAGACTGGGCAAGAGATTTTATTACGGGTTCCTCAGGAAGGAACGAGGGAGGGAGGCAAATCGGGCTTAGGACTGGCAAGGCTGAATAATGTGGGTGGTCTCTGGGGTACAGGGGCTGTTCCTGGTTGTCTGGTAACTGGCCTTGGAGTGATTAGGACTGGAGGATAGTGGCCCAGAGTGCAAGCGCTCCTTAAAGGAGGTGTTTAGGGTGGGGGTTTATACCTGAGAAGTGCACTAGCCAGCAAGGTGTTTACTGCTCTGGGAAGTAGCTGGCCCTGGGAGGGGCGGCCCCTCCAGAGTCAGCAGGGCCCCAGGTGTCAAAGCATCAGCACACAGACAATAAGAGACATGGTTAACATACACTCAGCTTTCACACCCCGGAACCTAAAATAATGTGTGGCATGTAATGGGCACTCAATAAAAGAGGAAAGATGGAGGGAAAAGAGAAGGGAGGGAGTGAGGGAGGACACAAGGGGACAGCACACAGTGGGCTGGCTAGTTGAGCAACACGAGGGCTGACTTCAATAGTCTCACTCCCCACGAGTGTCAAAGGGAGTTGCCCACAGCAGCTCATGGGGGGACCCCATTCAAGAGCTCCTGGATTTATATTCAGAAAGTTGGGATGTCTCAGCAGTGTTAGATGTCCCTTTATGAAGCCTTCACTGGGAAACACGCCCCTCATTCAACATCACTTAGACTACCTGTTTAAATTGGTCCTTGAACCATTCACCCTGCATTTCTGCTGGTATCTGACAGGGATCAGGGAAGAGATGTGCTCTAGTTACCTATGGCTGTGTGACAGACCACCCCAAACGCAGCAGTGCAAGCAACCACTGTTACTATGTTCAGTGACTCTGAACATAGGAATTTGGCAGGAATTTGACAGTGTACAGCAAGGGTGTCTGCTTCATGATGTCTGAGGTGTCAGCTGGAAAGACACGAATGGTTCAGAGTAACTCGAATGGCCAGAAGCTGGAACCATCTGGAAGCTTCTTCACCCATATGTCTGACACCAAGGCTAGGATGACTCAAAGGCTGGGCTAAGCTGGGACTATTAGCCGGAGTGTCTATCCATGGCTTTTCCATATTATTTTGTCTTCCTCTTAGCATGGCGGCCTTACAGGAGGTTTATTTCTTACCTGTCAGCTCAGCTCCAAGAATGAGTGTTCCACAAACAAAGCAAAAGCTTTATGGTATTTTATGACTTAGCCTCAGAGATCACATGGCATCACCTCTACTCTGTCGTCACCAATACTCTATTGGTCAAAGCAGTCAGAAGCCTGGCCAGATTGAAGGGGAAAGAACATAGATCCCCAATTCTCAATATGGGGAGTATCAAGGAATTGTGGCCATGTCTTCAAACTACCATGATGTGTGTGTATGTGTGAGAGGGTGGTGGTGAGAAGATCAGAGGTTTAAAACTGATAAGAAACTAAGTAACTCATAACAGTACTCCTTCCCTCCCGAAGGCCAATGTCAAGGCAAAGAAGTGTGTCACCTTCTTCTTCACGCCTTCCTCCCACATACATTACACAATGCTCTTCCTTCAAAAGGTTTTTCAAAGCTCCCCCAAAGAAAATAGTAGAAATAGGGTAATAGTAATTTCATTCTTACCCTAGTTTTGTAGATGAGGAACTAAGGCCCACAGAAATGAAACGACAGCTAGTGAGTGGCAAAACAGTACTCATTCCAAGGCTCTCTCAAGGACGCCCATTCATCGCTTAATTCTCCACAAGATGTAGGGCTTGAAGGAAATGAGCCTGGATCCAAACGACCAATAGCACTTAAGAAAGTCACCTTTTCAATTATAGAAACTTCCACTTCTGCTGGAGAAACAGGGATCTGATTTCTCTTCCTACCTTGAACCAACACAGAACTAGATAAAATATATGAAACAAAAGTTTTCAGACATTGTACACGATGTAGAACAATAATCCTGGAAACGAGAAACAAACGAGGTGAACCCAGTAAGCTCCCCTGCTCCCTGTCTGGACAAAGTTTCCAGGTCACAGCACAGGGAAGAGAAACTGAAACAGAGACTAGTGGTCTTGCTGTGTTGAGGAGACAGTGTTCTGAACTCAGGGAGGACAAAGCAAAGAAGAGGGGCCTGCCGAGAGGGAGAGCCTCAGGTATTTGCAGAAGGGTCTCCTTGAATCTTGGGCTGAGTACTCATATGCACATGTGTGAAAAAAAAATACCAAGGCTGCGGAAAAAACACTGGAAAAAAAGTTTTTGAAAGAGTTTCTTTCAAAGAAGGAGTTTCTGTTACTACCAGCCAGGGTGGAAAAATGTCCTAATACATGGTACATCGGGTAGTGTCCTCAGAAGAGTATTGGCTTTTGGGGGAAAAACATCACAGAAAAATACAGTGCATAACCAGGATGAAAAAAACGGTCAATAGAAATAGAACCAGAAATGATAATGGAACTAGCAGATAAGGATGTTAAAAGAGCTGTTTTAAATACACTCCATATGTTCAAGAAGGTAGAGAAAAACAAGAACATGATGGGGAAAGGATGAAAAGATCTTAAAAAGACCAAAATCAAAATTTTAAAGTTGAAATGTACAATATTTGGAATGTAAAATACACTAGCTAAGATTAACATCAGACTAGACATTATGGAAGAAAATGTTAGTGAACACGAGACAAATATTCACAATGAAAAGCAGAGAGAAAAAAAACAGAAAATAGAGAAGCAACAACTGTGAGACAGTATTGAGTGGCCTGTCATAAAAGTAATTGAACTTCCAGAAGAAATGGAGGGATCAGAATATACATCTGAACCTATAATGGCTGAAAATTTCCCAAAGTTAATGGAAACTATAAACCCACTGATTCAAAAATCTCAACCATCTCTAACCAGACAAAACATAAGAAAACCACATAAAGGCACAAGATAATCAAATTTCTGAAAATCTAAAAATCAACCAGAGGAAAATGGACACATTACATACAGAGGAACAAAGATAAGAATGACAGTAGACTTTGTGCTTGAAACCATGCAATCCAGAATAACATTTTTAAAAACACTGGAAGAAAAAATTTAAAACTCTGAACCTAGAATTCTGTACCCAGCCAGAATATCTTTTAAAATGAAGGTAAAATAAAAACTTTTCAGACATGCAGAAGCTTAGTGAGGTCATTATCAGTAGACTAGCACTATGAAAAATGCTGAAGGAAGTCCTATCACAAAGGAAAGTGAAACCAAATGGAAATTTGGATCCACATAAAGAAATGGTAACACACGGGTAAGTAGAAAAGACTTTTTTTTTTCTCTATTTTTAAAAACCTCTTTGAAAGATAATTGTTTCAAGCCAAAAAAAAAGAAATAAAAACAATATATTATGGAATTTATAACATATGTAGAAGTAAAATGTTACGATAAAATAGCACAAAGACCATGAGGAGGGAAATGAAAATATACTTGTAAGGTTCTTGTTCCATATGTGAAGTGGTATTACATTATCTAATGGTAGACTTTGATCAATTAAAGATAAATATTGTAAACCCTGGAGCAACCAATTTTTAAAAAATGAATTAATAGACTATTAATGTAGATAGTACTGTATCATAAAAAATCAATTAATCCAATTTATACAAGACAGGAAAAGAGGAAAAAAGAAACAAAAAACAGATGGGACAAATAGAAAACAAAGAGTAAGATGTTAGATTAAAACCCAACCATGTCAATGATCACATTAAGCAATGATCACATAAGCAATGATCACATTAAGCATGGTCTAAATACTCCATTTAAAAGGCAGAGATTGTCAGATTGGATACAAAAGCAAGACTCAACTATATGGCGACTATAAGAAATCCACTTTAAACACAAAGACACAGATAAATTCAAAGTAAAAGAATGGGAATGCTGGTTTCCAGTTTGTCATGGAAGGGGTTTAGAAGTTATCAGTCACATTCTAACAACAAGCAAAGAGATGAACAAACTGAAAATCAACAACTCTTCTTAGATCCATCAGAGAATTAGGCCACAGGATGTGAGATAATAGAAAATATATATTGGTCTCTGCCTCTGGTTCCTGGCACAGAGTTCCTCGAGCCCTTGTAAATTCCTAAGTGATAAGAGCACTAGGGGCATCTTTTGTTCTATTGAGGTGACTCTGGGTGGGCATCGGGATGGGGGCTGGTCACCAGAAAGACTAAACCACAATTAGAAGCTTGGAATTTTCAGCCCCACCCTCCATCCTCTAGAGAAGGGAAAAGGGCTGAAAATAGAGTTATTAATTGTTCATGCCTACATGAGGAAGCCTCCATAAAATCCCCAAAGCACAGTGTTCATGTGGGTGAGCACATCCACACCAGGAGGGGGATGCACTCCAGCTTCATGGGGACAAAAGTTCCTGCGCTGGGGACCCTCCCAGACCTCACCTATGTATCTCTTCATCTGGCTATTCATATGCATCCTTTATCATATGCTTTAATAACCTGGTAAACGTAAGTAAGAGTTTCCCTGAGTTCTGTGAACACTCTAGCAATTTAATCAAACCCAAGGAGAGGGTTGTTGGAAACTCTGATCTGTAATTTGTTGGTCAGAAGCACAGGTGATAACCTGGGCTTGCAACTGCTGTCTGAAGTGTCTGTGTCTCGTGGGGGGCAGTCTTGTTATATTATACGAAAGGGCAAAAACACAGTTTGAAAAGAAAGAGCAAGCATCAGAACCAAATTCAGATATGACAGGGATGCTGACATTATCAGATTGGGGATTTAAAATAACTATGATTGGGACTTCCCTGGCGGTCCAGTGGTTAGGACTCTGCGCTTCCACTGCAGGGGGGCATGGGTTGGATCCCTGGCTGGGGAACAAATGTCCCTGCAAGCCACGTGGCGAGGCCAAAAAAAAAAAAAATCTATGATTAATATGCTAAGGGCTCTAGTGGAAAAACTAGACAACATGCAAGAACAGATGGGTAATGTAAACAGAGAGATGGGAATCCTAAGAAAGTATAGAAAAGAAACGCTCAAAATCAAAAGCACTGTCACAGAATTGAATGCCTTTATGGGTTCACTGTAGACTGCACACAGCAAAGAGCCAGTGAGTCTGAGGATATGTCAATAGAAACGTCTCAAACTGAAAAAGCAAAGAGAAAAAGGACAAAAGATTTGAAACAGTGTATTCAAGAATGGTGGGACAACTACAGAAGGTGTAGCATATATGTAACGGAAATTATGCATGTTCCCGTGCACCAGAAGGAGAAGACAGGAAAGAACGGAAGAAATATTGAAAGCAATAATAATAATCCCCAAGCCACATTTTCAGGAAATTCAGAGAACACCAGATAGGAAAACGCCAAAAGAACTACACCTGGGCACATCATATTCAAACGGCAGAAAATCAGACAAAGAAAAAATCCTGATAGAAGCCAGAGGAAAAATTGTCCTACCAGTAGAGCAGCAAGAATACGAATTACATGGGGCTTCTCTTCAGAAATTATCCAAAGGAGGAGAGACTGGAATGAACAGTCTGATTGCTGCACATCCTTGCAACGCTTGTAACTTTATGGTTGTTGCTTCTGTTGTTTTTCCTTTCTTTTTTATAACAGCCATCCTAGTAGGTGTGAAATTGTATCTTGCATATGATTTGAATTTCCCTAATGTGCTTATTTCCTGTGCTTATTGGCCATTTGTATATCTTCCTTGGAGAAATGTCTATTCAAGTCCTTTGAGCATTTGTTAATAGAGATGTGTTTGGCTATTGAGTTGTAATTCTTTATATATTCTGGATATCAATCTTTTATTAGCTATATGATTTGCAAATACTTTCTCCCATTCTGTGGGTTGCATTTCACTCTGTTTATAATGTTCCTTGCCACACGAAAATTTTTAATTTTGATGAAGTGCAACTTAATCTATTTTCTCCTTTGTTGCCTGTGCTTATGACGTCAATCCAAGAAATCATTGTCAAATCCAGTGTCAAATCCAATTTTGCCCCTGTGTTTCCTTCTGAGAGTTTTATAGTTTTAGTCACTACATTTAGGTCTTTGATCCCTTTTGTTATTTTTGTATATGGTATAAGGCAATGGTCCAACTTTATTGTTTTGCATGTGGACATCCAGTTTTTCCAACACCATTTGTTGAAAAGACTGTCCTTTCCCCATTTAATGGTCTTGGCACCCTTGTTGAAAATCATTTGCCCATATACCTGAAGGCTTATTTCCAGGCTCTATATTTCTTCCATTGGTTTATATGCCTGTCTTTATGCCAATACCACACAATTTTGGTTACCAGAACTTGGTAGCAAGTTTTGAAATCAGGAAATGTGAGACTTTCAAATTTGTTCTTTTCAGGATTGTTTTGACTATTTGAAGTCCCTTAAGGTTCCATATGAATTTTAGGATGTATTTTTCTATTTCTGCAAAAATCTCTCATTGCGATTATGACCAAGATTTCATTGAATCTGTAGATCGTTTGGGGGTAGTTATTAACATCTTAACAATATTGAGTTTTCCAATTCATAAACACAGGCTGTCTTTCCAGTTATTTGTCTTCTTTAATTTCTTTCAGCAATATTTTGTAGTTTTCAGTGTACAAGTTTTAGCCTGCTGGGTTAAGTTTATTCCTATTTTATTCTTTTTGATGCTATTTTAAATGAGAATTTTCCTCAATTTCCTCTTTGGATTGTTCATTGTTAGTGTATAGAAATGCAACTGATTTTTGTGTGTTGATTTTTCAACTTTGCTGAATTTATTAGTTCTAACAGTTTTTTTTTTTTTTTGGTATGTGTGTAATCTTATGGTTTTCTGTATATAAGATAATATCATCTGTGAACAGAGGTAGTTTTACTTCTTCCTTTGGAATTTGGATAGCTTTTATTAATTTTTTTTTTTCTAAAATTCTCTGGCTATAACTTCCAGTCTTATGTTGAATAGAAATGGTGAGAGTGGGCATCACTGAATTGTTCCTGATCTTGGAGGAAAAGCTTTCAGTCTTTCTCCACTGAGTATCATGTTGGCTATGGCTTTTTCATAGGTGGCCTTTAGTATGTTGAAATAGCTTCTTTCTATTATACATTTCCATCTGTTCACTTTCAACCTATGATCCTTATATCTAAAAAATCTAGTGCCTCTTATAGTTGGATACTATTTTTTTTTGTCCATTCTCCCATTCTATGTCTTTTGATTGAGAAGTTTAACCCATTTACTTTTCAACTAGTTACTGATATAAGAACACTTTTGCCATTTATTTTCTGTATGCTTATAGCTTTTTTGTCCATTTCCTCCATTACTGCTTTCCTTTGTGTTCAGCTGACTTTTTGTAGTGACACATTTTTATTCTCTTCTCATTTTTTTTTGTATAGTCCATAGATGTTTTCTTTGTGGTTATCATGGGAATTAGATACACCATCCTAAAGTCATGACAATCTACCTTAAATTGATACCAACTTAATTTCAACCACATATAAAACCTCTATTCCTTTACAGCTCCACTCCCCTCACTCTGTGTTACTGATGCCACAACTTACATCATTATATATTGAATATCCATTAACATAGATTTATATTAATTAATTTGTCTTAAAAGACTGTAGAAAACAAAAATTGGAGTTACAAACCAAAATTACTATACTTTTTTTTCTATTTGTCTAAGTATTTACCTTTACTAGAAAACCATTTATTTTCATATGAGAGTATAGACATATTCTCTAGTGTCCTTGTATTGCAACTTGAAGGTTTTTTCCCCCAGCATTTAAAATACGTCATCTTATTGCTTTCTGGCCTTCAGGTTTTCTGCTGAGAAATCTACTGATAGTCTTATTGGGGATCATTTGTGATGATCAATGTGATGTCATTTTTCTCTCGCTGCTTTCAAGATTCTCTACCTTTGGCTTTCAACACTTTGATGATAATGTGTCTTGGTGTGAGTCTCTTGGGTTTATCCCACTTGGAGTTTGTTAAGCTTATTGAATTTATATCTGTATATTTCCCTAAATTTGACATGTTTTCAGCAATTATTTCTTCAAATATTCTCTGTGCCCCTTTTCTTTCTTCTCCTTCTGGAACTCCCATGATTCTTATACTGGTCTGCTTGTTCTGTCCCACGAGTCTCTTAGGCTCTGCTCATTTTTCTTCCTTTTCTTTTTTTCTTCTCAGACTTGATAATTTCAAATGTCCAGCCTTCAAGTTCACTGATTTTCTTCCGCCTATTTGGTTTTTTTTAATTAAAAAAAATTATTTATTTTATTTATTTATTTTTGGCTGTGCTGGGTCTTCATTGCTGCGTGTGGGCTTTCTCTAGTTGCGGCAAGCGGAGGCTACTCTTCGTTGAGGTGATCA
This sequence comes from Globicephala melas, assembly GCF_963455315.2. Lineage (NCBI taxonomy): Eukaryota > Metazoa > Chordata > Mammalia > Artiodactyla > Delphinidae > Globicephala > Globicephala melas. Next base: position 106,903,463 of record NC_083319.1, read on the forward strand.
GGCTTCTCACTGTGGTGGCTTCTCTTGTTGTGGAGCATGGGCTCTCGGTGCGTGGGCCTCAGTAGTTGTGGCATGTGGGTTCAGTAGTTGTGGCTCGCAGGCTCTAGAGCTCAGGCTCAGTAGTTGTGGCGCACGGGCTTAGTTGCTCCATGGCATGTGGGATCTTCCTGGACCAGGGCTCAAACCCATGTCCCCTGCATTGGCAGGCGGATTCTTAATCACTGCGCCACCAGGGAAGCCCTCTTTTGCCTCTTTGAATGTGCTGTTGAATCCCTCTTGTGAAAATTTCATTATTTTTCATCCTGGAATTTTCTGTTTTGCTCATTTTTATATCGTTGCCTTGTTCACATGTAGTTTTCCTAATTTCCTTTAGTTCTTTGAGCATATGTAAGACGGTTGTTGTAACGTACTTGTCTGTATGCTTATAGCTTTCTGTCTCTCATGTCCACTGTGTGTGTTTCTTCGGAGATTGTTTCTGGAGATTTATTTTGTTCCTTTGAATGGGCCATGTTTCCCTATTTCTTTGCATGCCTTGTGATCTTTTATTGAAAACCAGGCATTTGAAAAAACAGCCACTCTACCAGTCTTTGCAGACTGGCATGGGAGACGTTTACTAATTAGCAGGTCCCTGAGCCTGGAGATCAGCACAAGGTGAAGGCTTAAGAGCTTCTAAGGTCTTTTCTGGGAATATATCCTGTCTGTATATATGCTGTGCCTGTGTGTATATGCTCTCAACCACCCCTGCCCCCGCCCACCCCCTTCCCCTGGCTGCTTCTAAATGTATTTATTTCCCAGACCTAATGAAACTTAAAAGCTTTTGCACAGCAAAGGAAACTATAAACAAGACGAAAAGACAACCCTCAGAATGGGAGAAAATATTTGCAAATGAAGCAACTGACAAAGGATTAATCTCCAAAATATATAAACAGCTCATGCAGCTCAATGTTAAAAAACCAAACAACCCAATCAAAAAATGGGCAGAAGACCTAAATAGACATTTCTCCAAAGAAGACATACCGATGGCCAAGAGGCACATGAAAAGCTGCTCAACACCACTATAAGAGGAATGCAAATCAAAACTACAATGAGGTATCACCTCACACCAGTTAGGGTGGGCATCATCAGAAAATCTACAAACAACAAATGCTGGAGAGGGTGTGGAGAAAAGAGAACCCTCTTGCACTGTTGGTGGGAATGTAAACTGATATAGCCACTATGGAGAACAGTATGGAGGTTCCTTAAAAAACTAAAAATAGAACTACCATATGACCCAGCAATCCCACTGCAGGGCATATACCCTGAGAAAGCCATAATTCAAAAGGACACATGCACCCCAATGTTCATTGCAGCATTACTTACAATAGCCAGGTCATGGAAGCAACCTAGATGCCCATCAACAGATGAGTGGATAAAGAAGATGTGGTACATATATACAGTGGAATATTACTCAGCCTTAAAAGGGAACGAAATTGGGTCATTTGTAGAGATGTGGGTGGACCTAGAGACTGTCAGACAGAGTGAAGTAAGTCAGAAAGACAAAAACAAATACCGTATATTAACACACATATGTGGAATCTAGAAAAATGGTACAGATGAACCTGTTTGCAGGGCAGAAATAGAGACACAGATGTAGAGAACAAACGTATGGACACCAAGGGGGGAAAGCGGCAGGGGGTGGGGTGGTGGTGGGATGAACTGGGAGATTGGGATTGACATATACACACTAATATGTATAAAATAACTAATAAGAACCTGATGTATAAAAAAAAATTTAATTAAAAAATAATAAATGTATTTATTTCCCAAAGAGTCTCACTCCAGCTTTTTCTCAGGGTCTTAGATGTTCTGTGTATTCCTCTGCCCACAATCTTTTGCCCCCAGGCACCTGTGGACCTGTGGTTCCCCTGCAGTTTCACATGCCAAGGTGCCCACCAGTTCCTTCCATGGCTTCCAGACTAAGATCCAAACTTTGCTGCTGTTCCCTGAGTTCTGAATCAGGAAGAAAGATACCAGTCCCTTGGGCAGCCCACAGATAGGCTAGAATGTTAACAATTTCCACTCAACTCTTTCTGGTCCAAGGGACAGAAATGAAGATCGGGCCACTTCCTCTTGACTGCATGGTGGGGGGGTGGAACGAGGGCAAGTAAAGGCATCACAAAACCTTCTACCATCCTGAGTGAAGCTTCTTCTTGACTGAGTGTTCACTTGGTTTCTGCAGATCTCTGCTGGTTTCCAGAGCTTCTAAATGTTATTTTGGTTAGCATATAGTTGTTTATTTGATGTTTTGTGGGAGAACTAGGGCCTGGATCTTCCTAGTCTGCCACCTTGCTGACGTCCCCAGTATTTAATTCTTCTGAGTGACTGAACATACTATTGTGTTTTTAATTTCTATTTCCAATAGTTCATTAAAGTATAAAAAATATAATTGTGTGTCGCCCTTGTACCCTGTGAGCTTGTTAAACTCACTTATCAGTTCAAGGAGATTTGGGGGGAAGATTCCTAGAGGTTTTCTATGTAGACAATCATTTTACAACTCAATATCGAGTAAAATGCAATGAAGGGGTAGGCGAAGAATTTGGACACTTTACAAAAGAAGATATAAGAATGCCAATAAGCATCTGAAAAGATGCTCAACATTATTAGTTATCAGGGGACTGTGCAAATTAAAACCACAATGAGATAATCTTATACATCCATTAGAATGACTAAAATTTAAAAGATATGAGAATACTAAGTGTCCGTGAGGATGTGGGACACACGGAAGCCTCACGAACAGCTAGTGAGGATGCAACGTGGCAGCTTTGGAAAACTGCTCGGCAGTTTCTAAGTTAAGCAACCTATGATCATATGCCCTGGCCATTCCACTCCTAGGTATTTCTCTACGAGAAATGGAAGTATATATCCAAATAAGAATTTGTACTTGAAAGGTTCACAGCAGTTTTACGTACAAGAGTACATGACTGCAAAAAACCCAAATATTCATGTGATAGATAAACGGTGGTCTCTCCACAAAATGTAATTTATCTAGTAATAAAAATGAACCACTGACAAATACAATAACACTGTTGAATCTCAAGAGCATTATGCTAAGTTGAAATGATTCCACTTACATGAAATTCTAGAAAAAATAAAGCTACAATGATAGAAGGCAGATCAGTGTTGCCAGGGGGCCAGGGCACGGGGGGAGGGAACTGACTGCAAAAGAGCACAAGGAAACTTACTGGTTGATGGAAATGTTCTAATCACAATAGTTGTGATGATGACACACTGTATCCACTTCTCAAAGCTCATCAAATGGCGCACTTAAAATTGGTGAATTTACTGTTTGTAAATTACATTGGAATCAGTCTGACTTTAAAAGTACAAAATTGAGTGCTAGGCACAGATTTCTTTGGGCTACAGGTGCCCACTGCCCCAAGATACACAGAAATGTGGAATAAGAGGAAACAATTTTCATTTACTCATTGATTCCATTATTTATTTATTAAAAAATATTTCTTAAATACGTGTTAGGGGATAGGCACAGGATTAGGTGTTGGGGATACAGAGGGACAAAGCTTATTCTGTGATAAGTTTAGGAAAAGGCTCCAAAGGAGCACAGGAGAGGGACGTGTAGCCCAGACCGAGAGTGGTCAGGGACGCAGGCGGCTGCTGAGCTAAATCTGGAATCATGAATATGTTGTGCTCCTCCTTCCCAAACATGTTCACACGGCGATCCTCAGGGAGAGCTAGGAGGCTCTGTAACGCAGAGGAGACAGCGGGGGCTTTCCAGTCGGGCAGATGTGGGCCCCAGGGCTGGTCTGGGTGCTGACTAGCTGTCGGACCTTGCAAAAATGTCAATCAAGCAGAAACTCATTTTTTCCATACCCAGAATCAGGGTAATCATAATTATCTGTAGGTTGTTCTGAAAATAAATGTTAAAATAATCACAAAGCATCCAGCTTAAAGAAGGATGTCATTAATAACTGATAATGAGGTACACGTATCAGCCATTCTCAGCCATTTATGATAAACTCTTTCTACCATCCTGGTCAAACACGAGGGTAAGGAAAGAGGTGACTGGGACCCCTGAGAGTCAAGACTCACAAAGTGTCATGACCAGTGGAGTCGGGGTGGAGTGTCCTCTCAGGAGCCAGCCAGGAGATGGCCCTGGCCCAGGGACTGGCAGAGGACCCAGGAAGTCATCCAGTGCCTTCCCTTCTGCCTGGGGTGGTTCTGCACCACATCACTGCTCTGACTTGCATCTTCCTAGTGAAATTTCTGAAGTTCCTTCCGGTTCTAAAACTCCATGATCCATGAAGCAAAATTCAAAACACAAAATCCCAGCAAAGGGACTTCAAGGATATCACCTCTCTGATAAAGTCCTCTGGCACTAAGCAGCTCCTTTGACTTTGAACTGTCACACTCATGCCTTCATTCACAGGGGTCCTGCTGCCCATGCACAGCAAATGAGCATTCCTTGGCCTGCAAAATCTCTTGACAACTTCCTTCTGCATTTGGATACATAAGATTGTGACTATCCAAATGAATCATACGGCTTAGTTTTTCCAACCTTTGTGACACAGTTCACTGCACGATGAGCTTCCTGAGGGCTGGGGCCGTGTCTTCGTCATATCTGCATTCCTAGCCCCTGCTGCTTCAGGTCTGTGGGAAGACGAAGTGGGCACATGTGACAATACTCTGCCTCAGAGTAAGTACAACTCTCCCCTTACTGGTGAATCACCCTGCAGGGGCTAGGGAGGCACCTTCCGTCCCCAAATGGACTAAAGCACACCTTGAGCAGAATAAATTCAACTATTCAAAACAAAACTCGAACGTAGTATCCATCACCTTTCCAGGATCAAAAACGGGTTAGGGCTGGGGAGACACCGTTCCATCCGCTGCTCTATGAACTGGTGACCTTGGTCCAGGTACTTAGAAACTCTGAGCCTATTTCTTCATCTACAAAGCAAGGAATGTAATACTGCAGCCCTTACAGGCTGAGGCTGAGGCGAGCAGGATCACTGGTCTCAGGGATGAATGTCTGGAGGGATCCTCCGGTTTGGAAGCCTGAGTACGTTTGTCCCCCCTTTGTTCCCCCTCTGCCGGCGCAGCTAACATAGTTTATCTCAGATTGGCAGCGCCTCGCCCCATCACGGCAGGATTTTGTAATCCCTCCAGGCCAAATTGCAACAACTTGCTTGACTTGGGCCACCAAGGAGACCCAGGGAGGGCAGGGTCCCAGAGCCTGTCACCTGAGAAGTCTGAGTCAATGTGACCACACCTGACCTGCCCCAGGGCCCAGCTCGCAGCTCACCTCCCAGTGGGGAGCCCTAAGCCCTCCTGGGACTCTGGTGTCTTCAGGATGACCTGGCCACGCCTTCCTGTGCTGCACCCTGGAGCTGGTCGTCCTCGAGCACGAGCACAGAAGTGGTTCGGGAGCCCCGGTGACAGGGGGCACTGGGAGGGCAGGGACGCCAGCGCCTTCCCGCGTCCGGGGTCTCCGCTTTGTATAGGCAGCACTTACTCTCATTTCTCCTCTTGTGCTTGGAGAAGGAGAGGAAATGCATTGAGGGCTTTCTGTCAGGTGTTTCGCTGGGTCCTTTTTCCATTTAATCCTACCGCCGCCACTTGAGGAAGGGAGTCTTGAAAATGGGGCCCTGGGAGGGGGTCATCCGAGCTCCCAGTGGCAGGGTGACAGTCACACGGAAGGTACAGGCGGAGTGGGGAGGAATTCACGATTGAGCCCTCAGGCTGGGCGAGGAGGTCTCACACATACGGGTTCTCGTGCTGAGAATCAGAAGGATCTCCAAGCGGGGCCGGGGCCACAGCCGCGCAGCCCTGGTTAGTCATCTTGGTCTTGGGATACACTTCAGGCCTTCGGTTCGTTTGCTCCTTCATTTAAGGGTGCTCCTGCACCTGCTGTGTGCAAGGCATTGTCCTGGGTGCTCTAGGGATACAAAGAGTTACTCCACCTCCAGAGGCCCTCGACCTGCATGGGGAAAATGATACACCCCAAAGTTCTATTACAGGGTAGACTCTGAGTCAGAAAGCGCTATGAAAATTCGCAAGAAGGAGAGATTGCTTCTGGGGGCTGATGAGAAAAGGCTGGAGAATGTTGATGGCATCGAAGGCAGGCCTTGAAGGCCAGTAGGTGAAGAAGACACCCAGCAGAAGAGAGGGGGCGGGGATAGAGAAGAGCCAGTCATGGGCAATAACAAGAGACTGCAGGCCAGGGTGGGGGACCCTCGAGGCAGTGGGTGCAAGGGTCCGGGAGGGTGTATTACAGAGTGAACTGGAAGAATGGAAGGGAGAGCCAGGCCACGAGCCAGGCCGAGGGGGCAGGAGGGAGGGCGCGCTAAGCTGTGAGCCCCGTGGGGCGATGGCTCACCTAGGACACTGACGATGGTCACTTAATCAGGTTGAATTATTACAAACAACCACAGATGCTAAAGTCAGAGGGCTGAGAGCACGGGGTACACACAGCAGTAACAGGGTACGGAAGGTGGCCTGGGAAGGGTGAACCAGAATTCCTTCCAGACCCACTGAATTTGAGGGGCCCTCGGGATGGCTGGCTGGAGATGCCGGATGAAAACATCACCTGGCTTGAGACTGACTGGTGAGGGACAGAGACACAGCGCTAAGACTCGTCCAGAAATGAGCAGAAATGTCAGCCATGAATACATATGTACAGGGAACGGAGAGAGAGAACAGAGTGAGGCCGAAACCTTCAAAGACCTCCTGCCTCCTTCTCATGCTTAGTTGACAGTAGTAGGAGGAAGGGCCAGGGGTATTCACGAAAGGACACTCAGGAAGGGAGTTCTAGGGAGTCTAGGAGAAGGCGGAAGACGGAGACAGCCTGGAATGAAGCCCCTCGCGGGGGGAAGCCACGAGGACGAGGGAGAAGGGGATGCTTCCACCAGCTAAGGTGCTGGACATCGCCCCTGGAGTTCTCACACCCTCATTTCCCCAAGTTCTGAAGGCTGGAGTTGGGGTTTGCCTTCAGCCATTTTCCATTTCCTTAACAAATGTGTGTCAATAGCTGTTTGTTCCATCTATGTTCAAAGGGTGTCCTGGTTGCTAGGTGATGTGAGGCTACCTGAAGGCCACCCCTCCTAGAACTTCCACACCTGGTTCCCTCAGCCGATGTGCTGGTAGCAGGAGGGATGAGGGGGGAGGGGAGGATGAGAGAGAGAAGCTGGGGTCTATCTTTCTCACACGCCCCACTTACGCAAAACACATTTTTAATTTACTCTATATGGAGGAATGTGCACATTAACTCTGCTTATGTATCACAGACTTAGAAATCCTGTTAATAGGGAGATTTTAGTAGAAAGTCATTCCTCAGGTTCAAGTCAAATGAGTGAGCACAGAATGTCTCACAGCTTACCACCCAACTTGATTAACACCCGCACAAAAGCTGAAGGAGATGCAACACCGTCTAGCCCTTGTAGACGCAGCCAGGTCCCAGGTATGTCCCACAGAGAGCGTCCCAGGGCACAGCGGCCCATTCTCAATGGCACGAGTTAGTAGGTCTTGAGGGTGGGTAGACCCTATAGTGGATTTGTTTCCCCGTCCTGAATTGGCCTGGGCTCCGCCTGAAGTTGCAGCTCAATAAATGTTTTTAGAACAAATAAATGTCTTTCGGCAACCATGTACTTTGCTCTAAGGAAACGCAATATAGGAAATACCAACAGAAAATTTGAGATGTAACTCATTACCAAATTCTTCCTTTGGTCAAATAATTCACTGTAGTTTTCCTTAAAAGTTGACTGCTAATGCTTATATAAATAAGCTCAGCACAGGTCGGAGGAAAGCACACGGTAGGCATGCGTGCTTTAGCCCACGCCCTGCAGGCAGCCTCAGGGCCCCAGCAACCGGAACGCCCCCTGTCCCAGCTACCCTTGCCCTGCATGCGCCTCTCTCGGCCTCCCCGGCCCTGTCCCTATGGGCTTTGTGCATGTCGTTTGAGTGTATTCAGTGTCTCCTAACTGGAGAGCGTACTTTCATACAAGGAGTCTAGTCATCCTCTTTATTAGGACATACTAATTTGCTCACTAATAACTAGCACTATAAAGTCAGATATCAGAGCAGCGATCTGACCTCCCCAGCCTCACAAGCCAGCGCAACAGGCTCTGAACTGCAGTGGCTGCAGAACCCGAAAGACAAACAGGGTGACAGTGGGGAAGTTCTTGCTCAAATCTAAGTACGGCGCTGCTTGCTGGTCCAGAGGCTGAGATCGCTCGGGGAGACGGTGCTGAAACATTTCTTTGATGCTGTTCCTAAAAAACAAAACAAAACAAAACAAAAAACAGGTCCCGGCTTGCTCCTGCCAGGGTCAGCAGCAGGTGAGGAGAGAAGCAGGGATAGGCACTGTGGTATAGAACAAATGCTGGTTTTGCTTTCACCTTTCAGAAGGATCAGTATTTTCTACAAATTGGAAGAAATTCTGTCTTTGTTTCGTAGACTGGCAAACAGGCCTTATGAAGCTGAGTTACTTAAACAATTTCCCACCAACCTCTTGACCACACTGGAAAGGAAAACTCATCAAGAATTTCTAACATGCGGTGTTAGAAAGCATTTTCAACAGTTCGTATCAACAATACTAACTCAAGTTAACTGCAAAACTCTTCACAGTTTGCCAGCTGCTTTCAAATATATTCTCATTTAAATGTAACAATGGCATGTGAAGAGCAACAGCCACAGAAAATCTTGCTAAAGACAGGTGACGTCACAAGGGTGAGGACTAAATAAAGCAGTGCGGGCGTGTGGCCAGGGCAGAGAGGAGGCTAGAGCATTGCTGGTTCCCTGGGAGCAGCATAAACCTAGTGATAAAAATCAAAAGAGGTCCTTTTATAAAGCAGAGTTTATCTGTAAAAGGGGATAAACAATAATGGTTATCTTACTGGGTTGTCTGAAGACTAAACGAGTTGATTTATTTAAAGTGCTCGGAACAGGGCCGGGCACGTAAAACAGCATAGAGTGATAATTATTTTCTATTACAATTAACAGAAAACAAAAGAAGGGCACTACAAGACAACATTTAAGCACCTCTTCATGGGACAAATCTTTTCCTGGGAACCTACTTTCCCTCTTAAAACTGAAGGATGCCAAGAAAAGCACTGATGACTACAGAATTAATACATTTTCACCGAGTGAAATAAATTAAGGCAAAAAATAGGGCTCATATGTTAACAATTTTTAAAATATCATGCCTATGAAATTCAAGTGTCCAGAGAGCATACATTTCATTGTTCTAAATTCCACTTTGATTCAGAAAACTAAGTGGCCTGAAAAGGAGACACTTGGGAAAAATGAAAGCTGAGCATTTCTAGAGGAAATATTCTGTGTTATTCAAAGCAAATGGTCACGATGTCTGCTCTTTGCTGAGCGTGTACCTTTTTCTCAGGCTACCCACTCGATTATTAAAATCATTCAGTTCTTTCTGCGATGCTTTAATATAATAATTGCCACGGTCTACAGGTGCTCTCCATGAGAGTCGCACTGCAACAGTCTCGCGATGCGACTGCCTTGGGTTCCCAACTCTGAGAGCACCCCTGAGCACCTCCCTCCTCTGGTCTTCCCACTGCCCACTTCACCCCACCTGGCCGAGATGCAGCTCCCTGCTCCCTAAATGCCCATTTGTTTCCTTCCCCTGCATACAATTCAGCATATCCTCCTGGCTCTCATTTTTACTGGCAAATGAAGTTAAAAGTAAATGAAAAGGCAAAAAACCCTACCCCAGTCTAATATATATCCATATATCTATATCTATATATAAAGAAAGATAATTCTCTTTAGGTTTCATACATACCCACTCCCTTCTGGAACTCTAGTTTCTTTCTGGAACTCCCTTCTGGAACTCTAGTTTCTTTCTGGAACTCCCTTCTGGAACTCTAGTTCTTTTGGAACTCTAGTTTCATATACAAGATAGGACAAGCACAGATAACTTGGCATGTGCCCTCTGTGAAGAAAAGTGACTTTAAAAATCTTTGGTGCTTTATTAGACTGGACATTGCCTGGGATTCTAAACTCTGAGGGCCACAATAAACTCAGACACTACAACTCAGGCTCTGAATTCATACGAATTTTCTCTGTGGGGTGTGTGCGTGTGTATCCTTTTAAACAACTAGCACCATTCGGAATTCTTAGGAGACTAAAATCAAACATTCTTCATATATTTTCTCAGTTTTAAGAAACTTGGGGCCATGCTTCATTTCTAATGTGTGACCCCGAGGGTTAAAATCCAGGGCAAAAGCTCATCAGGTGGTAGTGAGTTTTCGTTACTGTTACCCAGGAGCATCTATAAATCAGGTGGAAGGCAGCACACGACCCGCCCTTGTACCACATCCTCAGAGTTCCCGAAAGGTCTGCAGGACCGGAGCAGGCAGCCAGCAAGGGGTAAGAGAAAACTGGGAACTGAAAATCTGGGGGGTGGGGGGGGGAGCAAGGAAGATGGAGTAAAAGGGGGAAAGGATGAAAAAGAAAAGGAGGGAGCGGTCAAGAGAACAAAGACAGCAGAAGAGAGGAAACCACAGTGCTGGACCTCTAAATCTTAAACATGTGCTTTCTTTTGCATTCTGTGTCCCAAAGAGGGTGTGAAGGTGTCTGCAGTTTTCCGGGGAAACCGCGTGGGGAGGGTTTACGCTGCACACGGGGAGACACGCCACGGGATGGCAGAGGCAGTATAAACCCAGGAGGTGACACCATCTGGTGGGAGCAGGACTGAAGGTGTCTTTTACTCTTTATGTGATATTTATACTTTTAGGAGCTTTCACAAGGCAGTTCCAGTCTAGATGAAAGTAATTTCATAAGCTTAGAGTCTCAGTTTTTCTTTCAGCTTCCTGAGGATCCCCTGACGGTCACCGTTAAGGAGGAGTCCACTCTAGGGCACCTGTCCTTGAGGACACCTAATGGAAATGTATCCGACCACTGACTCTCGCTGAGGAACCGCAAGAGGGCTCCTGTGAGAGCGCTGGGAAGTTAAACTGCCCCCACCGTCAGCTCAAACTCCTCAAAATACACGGCTGCCACTGCTTAGTGGAAAAGACGGCATTAAAACAAATTCCCCATCAGAACCAAACCAAACCAGACCAAAACAACTCTCTGATTTGGGAATGTAATGATATAAAAGCAACTTGGCAGAAACATACGGTTGGCTATAGAACAAAAAGAGCTCTCTGAATGCCAACTATTGACTCTTAATCCTTTAGTTAGACCGAGTCCTTCAGCAGGAAGCACAGTTCACTGTTACTGAAAGAAATCAAGAGCAAATACAGACTGTGAGAGACCTACACACACAAGCACGTGCACGTAACGATGTACTCACATGAAGGGGAATAAATACGGTGGACTCAGAGTCTAAGAAAGAAATGTATTTGTTTCTGAGAGCCATGATTTGGGACACTAAGAAGTTCTGGGAATCCGATTTGGGAAAGCGTGAGGGCGAGATGCAGCAGGGCCGGGCGTGTCCGAGGCTGCGCGCGGCTCGCGGAGTGAACCGGCTCTGCCGTCGGGCCAGGGAGTTTGCCCCAGCAGCGCCCTGACAGCTGAGAAGCTGGGAGGCCCTGGCTCCAGAGAATTTATTTGGAACCTTTCTTCTTTTTCCTCTTCTTTTTCACTGGTGTTTCATCCAGCGTACCGTCCTCTGCTGTCTCAGCTTGCTTCTGTCCCCTTTTCTTTTCTTTCCTGTTTCTGGGCCTCGAGGGAGGGTCCCGGTCATCGAGTGGCGCCACGCAACCTTCTTCACCCTCAGAAGCAGCACCAGAATTCTCGTCCCAGCGTGGGTCTCCCAGCTGCCACTCAACTTGGTCTCTCTTCTTCTTGGCCTTGGGGTGGGTGCAATTCTCCACACTTTTATCTTTCCCCTCTTTCTTTCTTTTCTTCCCTGCTTTCCTTTCCACTGGGGTCTCTGAAGCCTCTGGCCCCACGGCCGTGCCCTGCGCCTTACTCTTGCGCTCCGCCATGCGCCTGGCAAAGTACTCGCGGATGGTGAAGGCACTGGTGGTCATGGGGGAGACGTCAGTCCCCTCTGCAGCGTCGGGACTGGGCTGGCCCTGAGGTGGGGAGAAGAGTAACACCGGTTACGCATCAGCTAGTCACTCACCACCGCCCGGAGCCCGCGTGGCTGGGGGGCCGGGCTCCCCCTGGACCCCTTGCCTGCCGTCGGGTAGAGCTGAGCCGCACGGTGCGGAATGCAGTGGCCACGCGCACCAGCTGAGGGCCGTACGGGGTGGGAGGCCGGGGAGTCGGAGGCTAACTTCACAAGGTAGATGGTGAGTCACCTGGACGCCATTCTGACAGAATGGCCCCTTGGCAACAACCTTATAAATGGCAACGAAGTTCCCAGAGTCTCCATCAGAAACAAGGACCCTAAAAGCCCGGAGCTCTGGGGTGTCGTCAGACACCTACTTGGTCTCGCTGTGGATACACAGGCCTTTGCACCCTGACCCACAAGCTCAGACGCCACGCGTATATGGGAGCCCCTGCTAAACCAGGAGCCACGTGCCAGCCTCAACCCTGGTGTGTCCAGAGCGTGGCCCTCTGGCCGCTCGAGAGAGGAGGCACCGGGGCTGGAAGGGCCCGTGTGCCCCCTTCCTCCCGGAAGGAACAGGAGAGCTGGGGTGCCCTCTGCCCTCAGCTGGGGGTGGGAGACATGAGACGCCCCCCCCCCCACTGCCGTGAACTAGACACCCATGGCTGTGTCCGTCTGCTTCTAAATGGAGGAATTACTCATAACCGCCGGGATTAAGTGTGGTTTACATTTTAATTTTACATGAATACACTCAGTTGTAAGGCTCGAGAAGGCTTGAGAAGAGGAAAACAAAAATGCTAACTTAATAGGCTGGGATAAAAAATCAAATGCTGCTATCACACCATATAGGTTGTGGCTGGCTGGCAGTAGGGAGATGAAAAGGTGTGCGTGAAAAAGGAAGCACCTTCAAATGGAAGCATATAAGGACTGTGCTTTAGGTAAGGTCAGTGTCTGGAATAATTCTGCCCACAGTCTTTTAAAATAATCAAGCCCTTAAACAAATACACTAAACTTAGGTTTTCATAATTACCTGGCTTCTCCCTTCACATTCACTTATTCACACAGGACGAGATGGGTGGTCCGACCCTTTCATGAGGTGGGAAAACAGTTTTCTGAATAAATCAGTTTCCAAATTAGGAGTCTGCAAATTATTCTGAACTGGGCGGGCAAAGCTCTGCTTGTGCAGCTAACTTTATTACAACCACACATATAACTGGACAAGGTATTTTCTTGTTACAGCAGCACTCAAAACCCGGCTCAGTGGGATCAAAGTTGCGTCCCGTCTGAAATTTCGGCTGAATCGGTATTATATCAGTGGGCAATTGGGCTCTGAATGGCCGCTGACCCAGCAAGCTCTCCCCAAAGGGTACCTTACCAACAACATCACAGCTTATCTAATCAGCACAAACCTTATTTTACTCAGGGCTAAAACCACAAAATCACGTAGTCAGTTTCTTAAATTTCAAAAGGTAAAATGCAGAACATGTGGAATAAACCAAATGAGCTTTTTAAATGTTATCTATCAATATTCAGTTTGGGCTGGAATCCCACGAGGTAATTTTGAGAAAAATTTTAAAATAGCTGCCACAGGAGCCAAAAACACAAGGTCATTTTGTCTTTTTGTTCCTCAAATGTTGAAAAAGAGCTGAAATTTTGCACAGCAGGATGAAAAATCTTCTCAAGCCTCTCCTGATCCCAGCCAATCCCCGCCTGATGGACGAGAAAGGTCTTGCCTTCCGTTTAGTAACGGCACACAGCCACACACGGCAAGTCTCCATGAAGCAGGCCTGTTTACATAAAATAGGTCTCACTTAGCTTCACAGTATGAGAGGAGTTTGTCTTACGTGGGCCACCTCCTCTGGAGTGTATCTGTGTCCTAGGAACTCAAATTCGAGTCATATCCTATGGCTCCTTACCTTGTTCACCTGTTTATTACCTTCTGAATTCCTGCTTTTAACAGTTAAATCACAGGAACTAAGTACTGGTATTAATCACACTTTTAATTACTAGAAAATACAAGATCATTTTTGAGTCACTTGTTGAACTCTGCGGGTCTTTCTAATCCTAGAAAATAACTCTGCTCGTAATCAAGTCCTCTGGTGATAAGGATTTTAATAATCATGGGCCACTGCACACCAAGCTCAGCGGGGCGTGGAGACAAGCCAGAGAGATGCCAGCACCCAAGGGAAGTGGAGGCGAAACAATGACTTGCAGGGGAGAGTGGTGGGCAGCCTCCCACACTCCAGGAATGTACCTGTTTTGAAAACCATGGCAACAAAGGAGGAATAGGTTGCAGACCTGACTGCTGTAGAAGCAAAGCCCAGGTCTCATATTTCATGACTTTATAAATCATAAACCCAGTTTTACTACAGTGATTACAATCCCTGTTTCTATATTCTCAGCCATGAATGCATGAATGTGAACAATGTACACCTTTTTAAGAAAATGAATACTTTTCATATCTGGTCTCTTCTTCAAAGTAAACAAGTACTGAGAAAAGCACCGGCAACTTTTTAGTACTCTGAAATAGCAACAAACTCGCTTCTTCCCACATTTCCACTAAACGCATAATGCAAACCCCCCACCAAAAAATAAAAAATCTGTAATACCAAATGTGACTTTCACTGCTTCACAAACTTTGAGGATCCCAATTTGCTAACAGTGTTCTAAAATCTAGTAAAATAAATTTACAAATAACTTGAAAACTTCCTGTTCCATACAAAATACTAGCAAGGGAGGTATGGTTAACTAATGATCTTACCGAACATTTGATTTAAGCTTAGGGATTTAGGAAACCTTTTCTTTTAAAATTCCAATTCCTGCTATTAACTAATGGAGAGCCTTAGCTAAATCCCATAACCTCTCTGGGTCTCAGTTACTAATCAAGTCAAATAAGTAGGTTAAATTAGACCTGAAAGTCTAAAATTTACTGAACTATGAAATGACATTTGGGCTGGCCATTCCTCTGTGACACCAGACAGCAGAGGAGGGATAGTGAGGCTCTATAAGCAGGTAGCAGGTGAGCTCAGCTCATAGACCACTGTCACCCCAACTGTCAGGCCAAGATGCAGGAGTGACAGCAATGCACCTACAAGTCCATCCACAGAGAATATTTTACACCACCTGTAAGAGAGCATACAGCGGGAGAGCACATCTAGTAATACTACTTAGGAGAACAGAAAGGGCCAAATACTATTTTGCAATGAATAATTTGTAAGCATTCATTTAAAAGAACTGACACTATATATTAGAAGCTAAAATCAATAAAAGCAAAAAACTGGGGTGACTACTAACTGGAATATGAATCTATTTTAAACCTAAGTCCTGGAAATCATCCTAATATTTCTAAGAAAGGTAGTAAGAAGCTGGAACTTTTAAAATGATAATAAATTCCCATTTTGTACTTAAGGTTTTGAAGGTTCTCTTTTTAGATACCTTGGCTTGAAAGTCTCCACTGATCCTTTACATACCCTAAAAATTTGTGTTCTCAAGAGGCAGAGAGTCGGGAAAATACCAATGGAAAATACCAATATCCGGATGGAAGCGGAAATGTGATGGGTTTCTGGAACGAATGACCTGGCAAGCTCTCCCTCAGCTTCATGCCTCTACAGTCTAAGATTCCTTAAGTCCTGCTTGAATGCCAAGAGATAAAATAGCTGTCCAGTCACAGCATACGCAAGGACAGTCAGGCTTTCCCCTGGGGACAGTGAGGGATAGAGTCTCTATAGTAGGAGTTAGGTAGGGGTCTCTCTGTAGAACCTCCAGCCTTTCTGTTGGCCTTGATGTCCCGTCAGTTCACTGGTCTCCTCACTCAGCTGGGGAAGGGACATGTCGCCTGCAGCTGTGCATATCCGAGGCCATGCAGTGCACCTAAGACGAAGAAGCTTTCCAAAGACACAGTTCGGTCAATGAGGGGAAACGGTAAGGGAAACAACAAAACAGTTTAAAAGATCTCTCCCTAAATTTGTAATATATCCACTACTCTACCTCCCTTTTTGTTAATTAAAAAGAAAGATCCAAAGCTACATTGAGAATCTTGAATTATTTTCCATATATTTTAAAAGCTACCATTTTAAAAATATAAAATGAAATAGTCTGTGTTGTTCTAAAACACTGTTTCATGGGTCAATCTTGTCTGCCTCAGAAAACCCCGCAGTGTTCTCATTTCTTTCAGAACCTATGAGTGTACAGCCTGTGTTTAAAAAAACATTTGACGATGGATTTTCCCAAGTGACAGCAAGGGCCTTAATTTCTACCCCAACCAATAAACACTCTGAGGGTCAGAACCCAGGAGGACTGCTCCCCAGCTCACAGAGCCTCAGTGGCTTAAAGCCAGAAGAGCCCGGCGGGACTACTCCCTCCATCATGTGTGGAGACTTGACCCAGAGTGCCCGCAGCCCGGTGCACTGAAGAAAGCGGCTATCATTTCTTGAATGCCTCAGTGTGGCAATCACTTATTATCGTGTGTCACCTCACATTGACAGGGGTAGAAACCGAACCTCAAAGCACTTAATATTCAGAAGGCCTGACGGTGGGAACTGGCAGAAGTAGGATTTGGCCCAAGGCTGCCAGGCGCAGAGCCCGTCCTCCCTCCACGCCCTCCACGCCAGCATCCCAACTTCCGGCCTGCATCACACAGACCCACTTGTCACTGTTTCTCTCTTCAGAAATCATCCCAACACTTAAGTATATATCAATTGGTCCATGCTCAACTTTATGAGGCAGAAGTTAACTGATGCTAAAACTTCAGGTCGAAAAAAAGGCCACAAGAAATAGATACTACTTTCTAAATAGAAAAAAAACTCTATTATCTAGTTTGCAATTCATATAAATAAAAAAATAGCCTGAAACCAGGCTTAAGAGTTGTTGTTTTTTTGTTTGTTTGTTTGCGGTACGCGGGCCTCTCACTGTTGTGGCCTCTCCCGTTGCGGAGCACAGGCTCCGGACGCGCAGGCTAAGTGGCCATGGCTCACGGGCCCAGCCGCTCCGCGGCATGTGGGATCCTCCCAGACCGGGGCACAAACCCGTGTCCCCTGCATTGGCAGGCAGACTCTCAACCACTGCGCCACCAGGGAAGCCCAAGAGTTTTATAATTAGAGCTGGAGAATCTTAAGGCCTCAACCTATCTCTGGCCATTCTGAATTACAAATGGGGTAGGGGCGGGGGGCGGGAAGAGTTGGATGCAAAGGACACAAGACCTTGCAGAGAGAGACACTTAAGAAATTAGCTATCATATACCATAATCATCTCAGGTGCCTGAAAGATGCATGTCGCCTTTTCTCAAATGGCTACAGAATGTCATGGGCTTGTTCTTCGCTTCTTTTAGGTACTCTGCCTAGAGGCTTTGCAGCTCAGTGAGCTGTCTGCTCAAGCTCTTCTGGGTTCCCAGTCCTCGGTGTCATTCAACCATGTCTACTGAGATGGATTAACAGTGAATTGCCCAAATATCGAGGATTCTCTTTATTATTCTCAGAAGAATGTTGTTAGTAACTTTTGGGGCAGGGATCACAGCAGTTTGGATAGAGAATTCAGGGAGGTGTTTGGGGCAGATGCACCACAAGCATAAAATCTTATCAGTTATGATAAGCATACAGTCCAGGATGAGCTTTCAAAGGCACAACGCTTTAGCTCACCAGCCTTTCTCATATGTCACTGCCGATCTTAAGTGACAAGATGATTGAAGCCTTTTGATTTCCACGTTGCGACACAGGCTGCAACAGTAACCCTTCAATGAACTTTCTCATTGAAAGAAAAAGCAGACAGCCAGAGCTCAAGGGTAATGGACTTAGCAACAGAGTCATTAGCTCTGAGAACTACTGCCTGTGATGAACAAATGCACACTTCCAGCCCAGCCTGTGTCATCAGCTTGTGCTGCATTAGTCTGTGAAGAGTTAAGAAAGCTTGGCAAGTGAGTAGTTTGAAAGAACACTTGCATCTTCTCTAAACTTTCCGGCAGGACAGCTCTGACAAACACAAGTTATGTCTTGATGTCTCCTGGGAGGCAGAAATTGCGCCCATCCACTTAGGACAGCGATGAATTCAGGTATGAAGCCATTTCAGGTATGAAGCCCGTCAAGATGGGGGCAGTGCTGAGGTGAGGGGGTGCCAGGACATGTGAGCACAAAACCCTTCGCCAACAGAGGGAGCCGAAGGCACTGCCGCGGTCGCCTGTGATGCTCCCCGCGACGCTCTTCCAGATTCTTCATACACAGTTGTGTGCGTCACTCCCTTAAAGATCAAGTGCAAAGCTGCCTCCTTCAAGAAGCTGGTCCCCTGTGAACAACCTCCCTTGGTTACTCCTGTGACTAGCAATTGGTTACTTGTACTTTCTGGTTTTGTATAATTTGCTTTCTAAGCATCTTCCCAAGGAATTTTTAAGTTCCTTGCGGGCAGAAATCATGCCTATTTCATTTGGGTTCAGCACAGCCTCTAATGAAGAACAAACACATGGTGAGCGCTCCAGGAAAGCACAGAAGACACCAGCCCCAGGCAGATCCAGGCTGGGAAGCACTCCCACCCCCTCACTGAACCAGAAGCTTTGTATTTGTCAGCACAGGTTCCTCTGCGTGCCAGGCGGGGCTCAAGACTAGAAGGGGCTTGGAAGGGTGGCAAGCAAAGAGAGAATCAGCATTTTGCAGTGGACAGTCTTCCCACCCAGATGAAACCACACCCTTCTAATCAGATGCCACCTTGCCTCCCAGTGCAAATCGCTCCGCTAACTTCTGCAGGTGCATCCCAGTGCCTTTTAGTGTGATCAGCCCATCACTCCCTGTGGCCCTGAGCGATGAACAGCTCAGTCAAACGATCCATACATGTCTCTTCTGGTCTATTATTCCACATGTCATCACGTCACCTTCTGGAAGATTAGGTAAATCGGGAAAATGGGGTGCTGTGTTTTATGGAACTATCACATGCATGATGTGGGGCGGGCTGAACATCAGCAATAAAGTGACATGCGTGGGTTGTGACTGTTCTCGCCATCAAGAGAAGAGGCTGGAAAGCAAGCGAGTTCTAGAGTACATCCAAGGCAAAGTCAGGAGATCACTCTGAGAAGACAAACAGGTGGATCAAGTTCCACGAGAAGCCCCCGGCAGCAGGTTGTTAAGGTGCAGCCTACATGTTATCTTGAGCTCATCACACAACCTGGGAAGCTGCGCATTCCCACGAGTCATCAGAATGGTTTGCCTCCAGAGCTTAAGCAAGGAGCAATCAACATGTTGGTCATAGAGCAGAGACTGTGCGACTATGTCAGCATTTCTTCTCTTGCTTTCTATGGTAGCTTTTTGGTTTCCACATGATTGAAAACACTGTTTCACTGACAATGAGCTATGTTTGCACTCACAAGAAGTTTACTCAGGGGTAAAATCTGGTGTTTTTTTCAAGATATCATTCACTCACTCACATGTGGAGTTAGGATAAACACACAAAGTCTCAGAAATAACCAGCCGCATGGAATCTGCCTGGGAAACACAATCACTTGCAGGATTAGCAAGCATCACAAGAGTTAAAAACAAATACAAGACTCCACTGACTGACGGGAAGTTTTGATTTGAAGAGGGGTTAAAAATTAAAAAATACAACAACAGAACTAGAACTACACAGCAACTCTTAACTTTACGTGAGTGTGTACATGTGTACAGTGTGTGTATGCTCATGCAAACAGGTTCTAGGAACCCAGGACCTGTGCAGGGGTTCCAGGAGGGCTCTCTGGCTGGCACATGCCCCGAGGGCCAAATCCGGCTGCTGCCGATCAGAATGGTTTTTACATTTTAAATGGGGGGAGGGAGGGGGAGAGAATCAAAGGAAGACTATTTCATGACATGAAAACTATGTGAATTTCAAATATCAGTGTCCATAAATAAAGTTTTGAATTTCATCAGTAAGAAAAATTTGTTTTCTCTCTAGTATATAAGTAAACATAACAGATGCTATGTAAATATTTGCTGAATGAATAAAATTTATTATGAAATATAGTCTGCTTTTTGGAAATGTTAGATGCATGTGAAGTATATACACACACACACGGAGTTGGTTGGAGGGCTCTGGGTTTTGATGAAGTTCTCAATCTCAGTCTCTTGTTAACTTACTGAATTATGCTAGTGAGGGGTAGAGAGGGCTGCCATCTGCCGTTTGATTTCTGGCAGACAAGGACGAAGTTTGCTTACGAAGTGATCTGACATCAAAGAGAACTCTCAACCCACTGTAAGCAGGCAGATACCTCTCTAACGTTAGGCATTAGAACCCTGCCTGGAATTTACAGACTCAGATAAATGAACTGGACAGCTCAGAGAAGATAACGGGGGACTGGAAGGGACAGAATATCTTGCTTTTCCCTGAACAACAGCAAAGAACTACAAATAATGCCAAATGCCTCGTAGGAAGGCCAGTGCTAACAAAGCTGTTCATTTTCTTTTTTCCACTTGCCTCATCAGCTGCTCAAATTACCACTCATTACGAAAAGCCAACATAAACATGTTTTAAAGGGATGGTTCTCTATGGCAACAACCTCTCTCAAGTAACTGACATCAGAGCTACTGACAAGAGTCATACAGCCTCTGGGGAAAGAGAGGGAAAAGAAAAAAGGAGCAGGTTTCCTGCCTCCCTCAACAGTCTTAAGGCCTGGAAAGTTGCAGTGATCCATGTGACAACATTTCACAACACATTGGCTGTTACAAGATAAACGAGGCTCCTCCAAAGCTAGAAATGATCAATGTGACACAGGTACCAATTTCTTTGATTGAAGCCTAAAAATAATCCAAACTGGCTATCGTTTATGATTCTAGGTCAACTGGTTCTGTTCCCTGCTCTCTGGAGACAGGACAAAAAGCTTCTGTAAGTAGTTGAAGCCTAATGCCTGAGCCTCCAAAAGCAGAAGAAGAGGCTGACGAAGGGCCTGTCTCTTCCACCTTTACTCCACTGACTTGAAAATCGCTTAGGAATCATTAACGACTCAAATTTAGGCTCCTTATTATAGAAAGCATAGCATCTTTTGAAGATTTTAGAGACCGTACTATTCTGAAACAAGGAATAGAGTATGAATAGTTATTTGGAATAAGAAGAGAAGGGTAAATTAATTCAGGTGAATGAAGTTATTACTAAAGTCCTCTCCCTCAGCTCCTGTATACTATATGGGATTAATCGTTATATAGACCTCTTTTTAACTGACCAGAAACTAAAGTAACAAATATTTAAAAAATACTTCTAGGAGTAAATTTGGTAGGGCAAAATAATTCTCTGTTTAAAGGATATTTAAGTTAGTAAGAATAATTAGATAAAATCCTGAAATCACTGAGTCGTGTAATAAAAGTAAATTATACAAAAAAAATAAGATCTTGAGGAGGCTGAGGTCCAAAGTCGTGGCCATCCAGTCCTTCATAAACAACCACTGAGCAGCTCCAGCAGCTACTGTTTACTTGACCAGGGCCGGGGCCCAGACAGGAGCTCCCATCTGTGGGAGGCACACACAGTTAAAAAAAAAAAAATTAGAAAAAGGTCTGGGTAGATCTCATGTAAGTGTTCTTGCCACAATAAAATTTTTTAAAAAAATGCAACAGGAGAATTTATTTTTTAGAATAGACAGAAACTAAACAAGAAAACCAACTACAATACAACTCCATTCAACAAAACCTCTAACCAATTAAACTGAGATTACAATTCCAAAGAGTTCATAAAAATTAAAATTATTACTGCTCTTAAATAGATAATTCTCATATATTATTATCATATATATTTAAATATATCATCTCTTAGTTTCATGCAAGCTATAATTTTATTTTATAAGCAAGAAACATATTAAGGAAAAAGAACAAGTAATATTGCCTCCTTACCTGCTCAAAATCCAAAAAAGTTCCTTAAAGCAAGACCTGCCTCTTGTTTGCAGCCCATAACTGGCTCAACCTCTGTGGAGATTCAATGCCCTGCATCACAGTGCTTCCCAAACTACCAGGGGTGAAGGGCCAATTATTTTTCTTTTTAAAATCTCCTATCTATTGTGGGCCAAGATTTTTGTTAAAAAAAAAAATTAGAAAACAAAATTTCAAAAAGACATATAAAACACAAGTTCCAATTTCTAAAAATTAATCACACTACTATAAAAGTTTCTAAATGCTTACTCTCAATTTCTGTCCTGTCACGGGCTGGCCTGTGGACGATACTTTTGAGTGGCACTGGTATAAAATACTCAAAGGAAAGTAAGAAAGGTGCTAAGTTCAGTGTAGTAGAAATGGCCATGACCTGGGTGTCAAGAAATCTGACTCACATCTGAGAGAATGTGTGATCTTGGACAAGTCACTGTACTTTCTGGGCCTCAAAGCAAATCGTTTGCAAAACAAGGAAGGAGGGCTACTCAGTGACTTTTTTCAAACATGGTTTTAGCAGTGCGTGTGTTTCTCCAGACGAAATCTTAAACAGAAGGCCAATGTGTAATATACCAGGGGAACAGTGGTTGAGGTGGCGTTGGGGGAACCCAAAGCTCATGTCCTGACCCTCCTCTCCCTTAGTAAGGCCCCCAAGGCATCTTTGACGAACTCTCGGGGCTTTACGGAATACAGTTTGAAAAGCAACAGCTATGTTGTTAAGGTCCATTATAATTCTAACATTCACTGTAGCCTAGATAATTTCACAGCACTCAGTAACAGGAGACTAAGAAACTTGCAAGAATAAAATTGGACCTTTACTATTATATAATAAGCACAATTCTTAAGGTGTCATTAACTTTTGGAATTCTAACAATTGGCTGTTTGTGAGCACTGGCCAATGATCAACGTCTTCCAAAAGTGGTAACAAAGCACCAAGCCTGGTCTCTTCTATACTGTAGTTTTATGTTGCAAACTGGATCTTTATGAGGATCCAGATGACTGAGGATGAAGTTGAGGTTGACTGACTCTTCTGGGTCTACCTGGTGAGGCTCCAAGGAGGACCCAGAGGGAGATGGTAACGCCTACACCCATGTCACCGGTGTCCCTACCACGGTCACTCCAGACTATAGCGTAAGAAGCAAAGTATCACCTCACCAGCCACCAGCTGCGCTAAAACCCAAAGGAAGGTTCCTCTTCATCTTATTTTCATTACATCGCAGGATGAAAATCTGGGAGAGAATGTTATTTCTGCTTTCCTGCCATAACAGAGGGGCAGAAGGAAAAATGAACCAATATTTCACTCTTCTCCTCCAACACTGGGCCATCTAGGTATCAATGTTTTCTTATCACAAAAGCTCTTAAAACCATTTGCTTGATCTGTCAACAAACAAAAAGCCAAATCTAGTCCTTTCGGGCAAACCTACAGAAAGTCTAACCAAACAAAACAGCCCAGTGACTTACAGCTCTGGTTGTTTTGGTAGCCCTTGCCCTCAGCCCTTGCTTCTTTTTCTTTTCTTCTGCTCTTTTAATTCATGTCTTATTATGAAGTTATGTTTGTTGGTCTAGAAGACAACATACATTTTTACTGCTACTAAAACAACCTCCAAAAAAAGCAATGACCCACTTTCTCCTTTCTGGCCTTACAGAAAGTAGAGGCAGGCCCCCAAGCCCTGTTTGAAGTCCTTGCTTCCAGGAGATGGTCGGTTTATGTCTCTTGTCTGAGGACAGGAAAAGGATGCACTCTCGGCACCGTGTGCTAGACAGAGATAAGACCAGAGATTTCTGTCCTCAGCACCTTATCAGCTCTTCCTGCTACTTTCCAGAGTGGACAGCACCATGACTGGCAACAAACTAGCCTAAGGGGGGCTGGGTGGTGAGCAGCTTGGGGATTGGAGGGAGGGAGGTAGGAAGGGGTGTAGAATGAAGAAAAGAGGTGAGGTTTTTAACATACCTTAAAATGGTTTTGGTTTGGCTCAAATAAAACTGTCTTTTTAAAAAAAACACAAATTTTACATCTCATTTTGCTAAAACTGCAGCAACAGGGACAGAAGTTTTTACAAGAACTTCCTTTCTGGTTGGAATGCACCACCACCTTCCTTGCTTTGAGCCCTGCCCCTAACTGCTTTGTGCTACTGGCTCCCGGGCACGTAGCACAAGTCCGATCTGCTTGTCGATGTTCCAGCCAGGGGCCTATAAACCAGAGGCTGCAGAGAGAATGCTTCCTACAGGCACACGTGCCTCCATTCAGACAACCAGTGTTTTCTGGGGCCACTAACCACTCCATTTCCGTATCGCAAAGAAACAAGCAAGGCTTTGAGATACTCTTCCAAACATAGGAGGATGTCACTGATGACCTCTTTGGGGAACAAGGCTGCTGGAGCAGCTAAACTGGGCTAAACTGAGCAAGGTAATTTAAATCAGTTATGGCCTCGGTGATTTCTAAGGAACTCATGTGAAAGTGATACAGATTTGGCAGTCGTCTTCTTCTTTTTTTTAAGTAATGTATTTAATTTTATTTATTTGGCTGTGTTGGGTCTTAGTTGCAGCTGTGGGATCTTTGTTGTGGCATGCAGGTTGTGGTGCGCAGGATTTTAGTTCCCCGACCAGGGATCGAACCCACGTCCCCTGCACTGGAAGGTGGATTCTTAACCACAGGACCACCAAGGAAGTCCTGGCAGTCTTCTTTTTAAAATGTTTTTATCATGTAAATTTTCAAATATAAGGAAAAGCAGATAAACTAGTATAATGAACACAACGTACCCATTACCCAGCTTCAAAATTTATCACAACAACCATCACCATTATAACCATCTCTACTCGTATTAGTTCAAAGCGAATCAAAAGTATCATATACTTCATAAGTATTTCAGTATGTATCTCTAAAAGACAACAGCTCTAAGAAAAATCCACAACTACATTATCACATAAAAAATTTAACAAAAATCCCTTAACATCACTAAGTATCTAGTCTGTGTTCACATTGACTTTATTGACTTTTAAGTTATTTCTTATTATAATTCATTTGAATCTGTTTCCTAATAAGGTTCATATATTGTGATTGGTTGACATGTCTCCTGTCTCTTTCAGACTATAGGTTCCCACCCCCTGTCTTTTTTGTTTTTTCAAGTTCTTGCTGATGGAACCAAGCCGTGTGTCCCACAGAATTCTCTCAGAATCTGAATTCTGCGGAGTGGATCCCTGTGACATGGGTTAACATGTTCCTCTGTCCTGCCTATGTCCTGTAAAGGGAAATCTAGAAGGAGGCTTATTTTCCAGCACAACATGTCGCCTGATGACAAACTGGGATGGATTCATAGTTAAGTGAGCCTGAGAAACAAACCTGTGCTATTCCTCCCTTCAGTTCATAATGCACACCATCATCTGAGAGATCGGTAGTTGTTAAATTTCAGAATTTCCAAGACTTATTTCACTTTGGAACCCTTTGGGGTATAACAGCCCCGGCCACCCCATGGAATTAGCATAGTTATGCTGAACCTACTCTGAGACGGTCTGCTCACACAGACACTGCCATGATCTGGATAAAATGAGTAGTTCTCCTAAATCTTTGATCTACCTTGGCCTGTCTAAGGGGGTGAGCTTTTACCAAAAATGGCAGATACCCGGTAGGGAGGTGAAAAGAGGACCAGGTAAGCATTCCGTTATGAACAACCAGTCTGCTAGGTGACTTTGGGAGAAAAGGCTAGCTCTTCCTTAGCTATCCCATTATTGAAATGGGAATATCTGTTCCCAGGCTTAGTCAGAAAAATCACTCTTCCACCTTGGAACAGACGGTGGCAGAGAAATAATATGTCCTAAATCATGCCAAGTATGTAGGTATCGAGGTTAAAGACTGCCTACAATATAACCATATTTTCTCCTTGGGATTACGTGCAAGCAGTAAGAGCCGCACGGTCTGACCAGTGGGATAACCAAGTAAAGAAGAAAGATTTGGAAATCGGGTTCCGTGTAAAGGTCTGTGCAAAGTTCAAATTACAGCAGTGAATAATTTACAAAATAATCAAGAGAATAAAAATGGAGAACATAATCAGGAATCAATGTACATATAACACAATTAAAATTTATGAAGGCAATTTCTTAAAAAAAAAAATGAACCTGACTTTGCAACCAGTTGCTTGAATCCTTTCACAGAAGAAAATTCCAAATGACTTTAAAACACTGTAATTTGACTGTACATAACCTAATGGGATATACCCTAAGGACAAGAAGAATTGGCAAAAAAACCCTTTTTTTAAAAACCCCTCAATGTACTTTTTTTTTATAATCAAATTATAGATGTTATTCTGTGACTACAGTACATACAATGGGAAATAAGCAAATGAGTAACGTGATATTTTAATGCTTTTTATTTCTAGAATTGATAGATTCTAAGAATCTTACTGTGGATAAATAAAGATAAAAGATTAATGAGGTTAAGTCTTGTGGTCCTGAATTTGAAAAAGCAATATGAATATAGACTCATAATATACTTTATCATTAAAAAAAAATTACAGTTCTATCAGTGTTCTAAGGCCCAGGAACAAAGACCAACTTAGTAGCAGTGAGCAACCCTACTGCCTAGATTTGGCCTCTAAATATCATTTACCACAAAAAGGAACCGGGGAGAAATGGATGACTCCAAATCTGGGGCAGCAAATGTACAAGGTGGGTCTGAAAAATCTTATACCAGGTAGAAGGAGTGATCAAATACCATTTAGGGTCACGTCAAAAGAATTTAGGAACCAACCTGAAGAGGTTCTCACTGGGCAGATGGAAAATTTCATCATAAAAAATAAAGATGACAGGGCTTCCCTGGTGGCGCAGTGGTTGAGAGTCCGCCTGCCGATGCAGGGGACACGGGTTCGTGCCCCAGTCCGGGAAGATCCCACATGCCGCAGAGCAGCTGGGCCCGTGAGTCATGGCTGCTGAGCCTGTGCGTCCGGAGCCTGTGCTCCGCAGCGGGAGAGGCCACAACAGTGAGAGGCCTGCGTACCGCAAAAAATAAAAAATAAACATGACAGATGCAACACATTGGAACATAAATATATTTCAATCCATGAGTGATACAGAAAAGGAAAACTCACTGGTCCCTTTCAGAGAACGCTAAAGAAGCTCTTCCATTTGAAAACTGGTAAATAGAGGAAATAAACAAAATATTACTTATTTATTACCCCTAGGTAATCAAATAGTAGATATGTGAAAATCTCTATTCTAAATTTCATTCTAAAAATTAGAGAGGAAAAGAAAGAGATATGGAGAGGGAATCTACAGATTGAAAGAAACTTAGAGATACATCAACCAATCATATGTGAACCTTACTTAGAGCCTGACTCAAACAAAGAAACTGTAAAGAAAACTAAAATTGATGACATTTATGAAAATTGAAACTCTGAACACTTACTGATGATAGTATGCAATTTTTACCAAGTTTTACAGAGTATAATAATTGTCTTGGAGTTATACATTTTTAAAAAGTCCTTTATCTTTTAGGGATATGTCCTGAAGTACCTTTTAGAGATATGTTCTGAAGTACTGAAGTGTTCGTGGGTGAAATGTTATGATTTCTGGGATTTATTTATAGTAACACAGGGGGGAGAAGTGTATAAGTGTACGGGGTGCTTGCCCGTCTCTACCCACCTTTACAGTCTAGCCCTATAAATGTGCTTGCTGCTCCCCAGAGGCCCTTTGCTTTTTCAAGGATCTGTCTTTGTGGGTATGGTTTTCTTTTCTCCTTGCAAGGCCTTTCAACCTGGCAACTGCTACTCCTTTAAGACGACACACGTACGTTACCTGCTTTAATCTCTGCAAGCTGAATTCATCACTACATCACGTATGTCCCCAGACCTCTTGCACAGCACTCGAGGCCTTTGCTCCAGTTGATTCTGCACATCTCTGACTTCCCAACTAGACTGTGAAAATGGGTTGTGTCTTATTTGTTTAATCATTTGTCATTCAACAATGCTCTTGGATGGCAAGGAGAAACATCTGAGTTAAGAAGAAAAAGGAATTGGAAGGGTCTGGATCAGGGGAACTAGAAACGAAGAAAGCAATTAAAATAACATTACTCAGAAGAAGAATGATGAAATAATGATAGATGACACTGCAGGGAGTCGTGACCAAGCCTCGAGCCTCTTTATATATAGCCTGTTATATAGTTATATAGCCTGTTCTACAGCCTAAACTACAGGATCTAGTAATTGGGGTCCATTGAAAAACAGAATAATACAAATGCTATGCTTTTGACTCCCTAAAAATGTAATTATCATCTTAACAGGGAGGAAGGGATGGGATGGGCATGAGGGTAATAATCTCAAATTAAATAATTGCTTTAACTAAATGAAGAACGTCACTGTTTAAAAAGTACATCATACATTTTTAAAAAAGCTTTTCTTAGGATCACAAAGTAAGCAGCTAAACAATTTCCAATATGAAACTTTAACAACTTTGGAATAAGAATTAGATGAATATCTAAAGCTGATACTCTATATACAGGTTCCAGTGATACACAGGAATAAATTAACTGCACTGATTTCCAAAGTCTCCTCAACAATTTCCTATAAAAGCTACCTTCCTTTTAGAAAGGGCACTGACATGACTGTTCAGATTGTTCTTAGGTAAAGTACCTTCCCCAGTTCAGCTTTTCTGTTTGAGAAATAGAAATCCCACTAAATCTAGGTCACTAAAATCAAGACATAAAATAAATTTAAGTACTTGTTAAAAGCTATGTAAGGGACTTCCCTGGTGGCACAGTGGTTAAGAATCCGCCTGCCAACGTAGGGGACACAGGTTCGATCCCTGGTCTGGGAAGATACCACATGCCGCGGAGCAACTAAGCCCATGGGCCACAAATACTGAGCCTGTGCTCTAGAGCCCGTGAGCCACAACTACCGAGCCCATGTGCTGCAACTACTGAAGCCCACACACCTAGAGCCCGCTCTCCTCAACAAGAGAAGCCACCGCAATGAAAAGCCCGCGCACCGCAACGAAGAGTAGCCCCCGCTCGCCGCCACTAGAGAAAGCCCGCGCGCAGCAAAGAAGACCCAAAGCAGCCAAAATTAAAATAAATTTATATATATATATATTTTAAAAAAAGCTATTTAAAGTTCAGGCCCAGAAAATGCTTCAAAACCAGTCAAGTAAGACTGAGATCCTCCATATGATTT
Organism: Globicephala melas; assembly: GCF_963455315.2. NCBI lineage: Eukaryota > Metazoa > Chordata > Mammalia > Artiodactyla > Delphinidae > Globicephala > Globicephala melas. The sequence continues at coordinate 106,932,493 of NC_083319.1, forward strand.
TAAGAGTTGGAATGAGAATTATAAAAGGAGTCCTGGACAAAGGTCAGGGGACACAAGTGACTGCAGGCTGGCTGTCACTACTGCTACTACGATGCTTAAAACGACACCTTCTGATGCAGAAAAGATAAACTTGTCAAAGGACACCAGATGACAAAACAAAACCCAAACACTTTGGCCTTGTGCTGTTTGCAGAGGCTGAGCGCTGTTCAAAGAAATAAAACTCCCAGTGAACTTCCTGCTCGTGGCTCACGGGGCTTCAGATAAGAAGTAACAGAACCCTGACTAACAGAAAGACCTACCAGCATGCTGACTCCCAATAAACACAGAGAACTTATTTATCATTTACATCTTATGGAGGAAAAAAATTACCTGGAAAATTCCTGTAAAGCTTTAGGTTAAAGATTGAGTTTTAAATAGAAATTTTTGGCTGTTATAATGTGAATCCAGTGGAATTACTTAGGATTACAATTTAATGACTGAAAAACATTGAGAACTATACTAAACTACACCTAGAGCTACTAGTGAAATCTTACTAATTTAGGTCTGGGTTTAAGCTTCTCACATTATCTCTATGGCCTAGCAAATAAACAAATCAGAATCCTCCTTAATACTTTACTTTACAACCAAAGTCTACAAAAGACAAGATTCTTAAGCTCTATCCAACAGTGTTTCAGTGATCAATTATCCAGATGACTTAATTACAAAATAGTCTAAATTACAAAGAACTCCTAAGGCTAAGATAAATACTTAGTTAAATTTCTTAAAAGAAATGCTTTCAGGTGGCTTCAAGAAATTTAGGAATGCTCATTTATAAATATTTGCTGTACTAATTATAATTAGTTCTTATCAAAGCAATCCCACTGGAACAGTTTAAACAATAAGCTGGGGTTGAAGCTGTTTTTTACCTATGGAACAAAGGTTCTTAAACCCCACACATAAATAAGAAATGAAAGAAAATCTTAAATGCAAATACTTTTCACAACACTGAACAAACCAGTGTTGGAAGATCAATTTTTAAGTACCCAATTTATGAGTGCATGCTGTGGTATATGTCTATCTACATCTCTCTATATATGTGGGTACACACTTGCCATGTGAGGATGGAGTAATGCATCCTAAGAGGAACAAGCAATGTACTGTGAATAGCTCTTTCCTCCTTAGCTAGACAAGTGTTCCAATTTGTTGCCAGGGAAATCAAATTGAAGATGGTAGGATTGGTTGCCTAAAATTTCTGGGCTGGGTCTATTGCTAGGAGATGAAGGGATTTTGTATGGCTAACATGTCAGAACTAGGACACGGTCAGCAGCAAGATTAGGCCATCCATTTTATCTCTGAAGGTGCACAGATTCCACAGGACCTGAAATGTTCAGATTATACTTAGGTAAAATAGCTTCCCTGTCTATAGAAACAGAAACCTCACTGAATCTAGGTTACTGAAGTTAGACATAAAATGAGTCTAAGCACTTGTTAGAAAACTATTTGGAGTTCATGATCCTAGTCATTTTTTCACATTTTCATTAATCCAAAATGCCCTGTCATGCTTCAGAACTATCCTTCATCACTTGTTGCCTTGTCAATGTATTTGAAGAGTCACTGAAAGGAATTAGTCAGCAGTGTTTTGATGGCCAGAGAAATGACTACTTTCTCAGTTCCTCTGATGTTCTGTAGTAACTAACCATTGTAAGTCTGTGATGTGACATCTGGTGGGAGAGGATGCCTAAGTTAGGTACAATTTATCATGTGCAACCATGGCAAGAGCCTTACATTTTAGGTGAATTTCTCAGGGCCACTAAGCCTGACAATTAACTGCCAAGGCCACGTCTGTGAATGGCGACACTTTCTGAGGTCAATGAAAAAGTGAAGAGGCCCTGATATTATTCCTTTACTCTTCTTTCGCATAGTTTGTAGCGTGACAGCATCTCTTTCTGTAACACCAAGCGGCTCATCTGCCACAGGTAAACAGGGGAATAGTCATAGTAAAACATGGAAGTTGTGTGATTTTTCCTAGGCCAGGGGAGCCAGGGCAGTGTGTGTAGAAACATACTCCCCGAAGGAAAGGAAGAAAACCCCAAACCTCTCAGTTTGGCTGTTGCTCAGGCAGGACCCTTTCGGCTCTATTTTCAGAAAACTAAAACTAGCTCTGGCAGCAACTGCTGTGCTGTATCCCCAGACCCGCCCTTCAGGACTGAAGCGTTTGCTCCTGGGTCAGTCCTCTCTGGGAGCAGCCACCTGGCGTAAGGTCACACTCCCATTCCCGGCGGGCAGGGGCCTGGCCCTAGTGACTAGTGGTCACTGCAGGGCCGTGAAGGCCCAGCATCCTGCAAAGATTTGGGGCGATTCTGAAGAGGTCCCTGTGGAGTCAGCAGAGGACTTGTGACTACATCATGGCAGCCCAACTTCTCCACGTGCCCGATCCTGATTCCTCCCCCCGGGCACCCCTCCCAGCTAAGACTCCAGAAGCACCTCCCAATACATTTCCTTCATGCTAATTAATGTCCATTTGAAGGTCTGCTTCCCAGGGAACCAACCTTAATGGCGTCCCCACAGCTCAGAGCTCCACTTCCGTCCTTAGTAACTCACCACCTATAAGCCAATGTGTTCATTCTACTGTTTTTGAGCATTTTAAAGATCCCCCAAGCTAGTCTTCCTGGTCTGAGTGAATTATCTCATGAGGCAACTGTGTGTGTGTGTGCGCGCGTGTGCGTGTGCGTGTGCGTGTGCGTGTGTGTGTGTGTGTGTGTGTCAGAGAGAGAAAGAGGTGGTGTGGCGAGGCAGGCAACGTGTGTCGTCTTGGTTACAAAACTGCATAGGTTTTAGCAGTTTACCTCTTACCCGATTTTCCCCACAAGCTCTATCATTCTTAACATGGCATTTTGTAAAATGTAACATTTTTCAAGAACACATATATTGTGTTATAACAGGGATGGCTACATTTGACATTATGCTTTATAATATTTGTTACTGGACGTTAATACTTTGGAAGAGCTTACAATATTAACTACTGTCTTTGTGAGTACATTGTGAGTTACATGAAGGCAGGAACCATTTACCTGGTAAAAGCCAGGCAAGGGGCTCCTAAATGATAAAAGAGGGGTCTCAGGGCTTCCCTTGTGGTGCAGTGGTTAAGAATCCGCCTGCCAATGCAGGAGACACGGGTTCGAGCCCTGGTCCGGGAAGATCCCACATGCTGCAGAGGAACTAAGCCCCTGCGCCATAACTACTGAGCCTGCGCTCTAGAGCCCGCGAGCCACAACTACTGAAGCCTACACGCCTAGAGCTCGTGCTCCACAACAAGAGAAGCCACTGCACTGAGAAGCCCACACACCGCAACGAAGAGTAGCCCCACTAGAGAAAGCCCGTGCGCAGCAACGAAGACCCAACGCAGCCAAAAATAAAATAAATGAATGAATAAATAAATAGATAAATTTAAAAAAAAAGAGGGGTCTCAGCAGGGATGGTAATTTATGTTATAAAAGGATTCATTGTAGGGTTTAAAAAGTGAATGTATTAAATGTATTAAAGGATGTATGAAGATGAAATCAACAAAATCCAGAGTATGGAAAATCCTGTAAGACAAGAAATTCAAGGTTTCTTCAACAATAAACTGCAAGGAAAAAAGAGAGGAGTAATTGGAACTTATAGGTTAAAAGAGTCTAAAAGACATTATCAATTAATTGCAATATACAAATCTTCTTAGGATCCTGATTCAAACACACACACACAAACTAAAAAATTAAGAGGCAACTGGGAAAACTTGAACACTGACTGGATTTGATGACATTCAGGAATTGTGGTTCATTCTTCAGGTATGATAATGGCACTGGGATGGTGTGTTTAAGAGTCCTTACCTTTTAGGGATGTATAATGAAATGCTAAAATCAGATAACAAGATAGAGTGATATGATGTCTAGGAATTGCTTCAATAATTGGAGAGAAAGTGGGTGGAGTACAGCTGACATAATATTGGCCCTTGAACTGATCATTGTTGAGCTGGGAACAGATAGGTGGGGACCCTTACTATTCTCTCTACTTTCCCTACATTTTAAGTTTTCCATAATAAAATGTTTTAAGAAGTGAATGTACGTCTTGTCTGCCAGTATATTAGAACTGTCTCCGGAGGGTAGTGAGTAACCCAAGGCACCTACTCGTGAGTGAAAGTGATCACTAACTGGCTGGACTGAAGCTGGCAGTTCCATTATCCTAAGAGATACCACCTCGGGCTCCCACAGAAGGGACAAGGCAGAGGGGAACCCAACCGAGGCAGAAAGGTAATCCCATCTGTGCACTGACTCGGACGGGAACACAGAAGCCAGCAAAGCGGTGTGTTTCCCATATGAGATCATGGATTGGCCACCAAGAGCCACTGCTAATGTTAGAACAGGGTTTTTCCCTGAAAGAGTCACAATTCCTCTTGCTAGCAAAACAGGAACTGAGCCTAACAGGAATATTATGTAATACCAGGGAACTGAGGAGACTGGGAAAAGCAGGATGAGGGGTAGAGAAGAGCACAGGATGAAGGTGGAGGCGGGGAATGGAAACTGCTCGTGGGCTCGTTAAAGGGGCCCAGCCCAGGACGGCTTCCTGCCAGCCTCACCCCTTCCAGCCAGCTCCTTCTTTCCCTCCATTACCAGGCAACTTTTAGGCCATCAAAACATGCTGGGGGAGTGAAAAAGCCTATCTTCTCCATAGCTGACAAGCAGGACTGAGGGGATGCTAGGCAAAGAGAAGAACAGAGGGCCAGCAAGGTGGGGAGGCAGGCCGGATGAGCTCCCTCCGCTGTCAAGAGAGCAGCGGTCCAGCGAGGTGCCTTCAGAGCACAGCCAGGGAGCTTGGGGCCCATAAGCAGCACGTTCCTCAGGCTCCGCGGCAGAGCTAAAAACGCAAGCTCCTGAAGGGACAAAACGTGCGAATTTTTAAAAAGGTGCACCACAGCATGTACACAGTGATCCTGCTTTTGAGACGGCCAGGAAGTGGTGGACACCATCTCTAGCACACGCACGGTCCTCCACACCCCAAGGTTTAATTATGGTTACCGCTGGGTGTTTGGATCATGGCTTTCTTCTTCTTCTTAATGCATACCTATAGGCAATAGTTTTTCTACAGCGAATATTTACTGCTTTTATAATAAAAAAGTCATCTGAAATTTACACACACACACAAACAGAAAAACCCCCACAAGCTTAGGGCAGAGTGCTCTTTCCTCCAGGATAATTGCACTTAGGGCAGACTGCTGTTGTGCCAAGTGGCAGGTGTGGCCCTTGACTCTGAACCGGTCCCAGGAGGCATTTTCTGAGTTCCCTCTGCCACTCGCCCAGCTCCTTGCTTCATCCCTTTCATCTCCAGATGGTCCCTATGCCTCTCTCAAGCTTCCTCCCCCCCAAACCCACCAGCTCCTGTCTACGGGGATTCTAATGAGACCCAAGAAAAAAGGCCTTCAATCACATGAAGTGACAGGAGAAAGTAGCCAAATTACAACGAAGGAGGCTTATCAGGAAGACATGGCTCCAGGGAAGAAAGGCTTTGGCAGACGTGGATAGGTCCACAAAAAGAGGACCTCACAGCATCAGGTGAAGTGTGAAAAAGACCAATTAATAGAAACAGCAATGAAATGAGAGGCAAGTGAATATACAGCGAGTGGGAACAAAGTTAAAAAGTGTGACTGCAGGGAAGGCCCAGGACGACGTGCACATTTTGCAAGCTGGTACTTCACTGCTGAATTGATCAGCACACACGGAACTGCTCCTCCCTCGGCATTCCTCAGCCCAGGGAGCCACACTACCATCCACTCATGCGGCGGCCTAAGCCGAGTCAGACCCTGAGTCCTGGGGCATCCACCCCACCCCCTGGTATCACTCCAATCTGTTCCTGTCGCTCCAGCTCTCTGCCACAACCTTGGCTCAGGCTTTCCATGCCTCTCTGGAACAACAGCCTCTTCACTGAACTGCCTATTGCCTCCTCCTCCTGCCATCATTCTTACTTCCATATTTCCTGCAGCCAAAGGATCTTTCTAAATTGCAAAAATAATCATGCCCCTTCTATGCCTTAAATCCCTCAGTTGCTTCCAAATGCATGCAGACACTATGGTCTAAGTTCCCGGCACGTGTCTGCACGGGGTTGTCTGGGAAGCCTTGTCTTCTAGCCCACTGCACTGAAGAGCGCCTGGCACACAGCACACACTCAAGAACTGTTCATGATTAATGAAGGAAGTAAAGCATATTCACAGTAAAATAATCTGAGTGATTGAATTTATGAGAGATTTGCAAATAGCGCACCATATGCAGAAAAGGGACTCTTGCAGGTTTGACGATAATTTTAAGATCTTCAGACTAACAGTTTATCAACAGGTGACTGTAGTAGAAAAAAGGCACTAATTAAGGCAGGGGCCCCCAACCCCAGGGCTGCGGACTGGTACCGGTCCGGGCCGCACAGCAGGAGGTGAGCAGTGGGCGAGCGAGCGAGGCTTCATCTGCCGCTCCCCATTGCTCTCATTACTGCCTGAACCACGCCCCCCACCAATGGAAAAATTGTCTTCCACGAAACCAGTCCCTGGTGCCAAAAAGGTTGGGGACCGCTGAATTAAGGGACAGGATAGGATTGCTTTAATGTGAGATATATGGCCTATAGTGTACATGACTCTGATTAGCAACAAACGGCATTCTATGTTGTGTGTGCATGTGTGTATACACATCACACATACATATGATATAGTTATAACCTGTGATATTACTTATATCATAACATGTATTACTTACAGTTGTAATTATACATTACAACTCAACCTCTTCCCCAGGTAGGCATCGCCCACACCCACGTGGATGCTGACTCTCCACTCGGACTCCCAGCTCCGTTCCACACTGTCTTCTTCCCAAATCATGCTCCCCTGGCTGTGGCTCTCAGTGCACTCAGTCTTCCAACCCTTGTAACACCCGCTGAGTGCCTACTATGTGCTAGGACTTTGCTAGGGATAGAGATCTGCCTTCAGGAGCTTCTAGAAGCGTAAGCTTGAGTAGTTCCTGCCCTCAAATATGTAGCTACTAGTGTCTGCATTCCCTAAACTATTTTAATGAGCATATTGTCTATATAATCCTCTATTAGCTGGTCTACAAAAAGTTTCAAACCAAATTATTATTTATGACACAAGAGTTTTCTGAGCCAAGAGTTATGCTCCTGAGCCCGGTTTGTTCAAATGTCTTGCGCTATTTTCCCACTCAAAAGCTTCTAATGGGCTAATGCTAAAAGAAGAGCACACGGGTCCAGTGGAACGTAGGCACCTGTTTTAATTTTTATAACGAAAGGTCATTAGTCTCAATAACCAAACAAAAAGGAGTCTATTTTCAAAAATAATAGTAGCGAGAGTTTACAAGTCATTTAGCCTCAGGGATCTCTGTCAAAGCAGCAACATGAATATAGTTAATGAACGTTGTTATAACAAATCATGGTAACACTTAAGACCATTTTAGTATACTCCTTATTACCTGTGGAGATTTAACTTAAGATAAACTTAAAACAAACATTATTGTAATGGATATCTATTAACAGATATCTATTAACACATTCAAGCAAGGAGCAAAATAATTCAAATGGGTGTGTGGGAAGCTACGCTGCCCGCATAGCTTTTTTATAAGAAAACTACATTCAAAGATTTAGGAATCTGAACAAATGTAAACTGTTAAAAAATGCATTTGCTCGTTGCCTAGCAGTTGTTTGTCAAGTAACATAATACCTCTCTTCATTGATTTTTCTCTTCAAAAATGAGAATGCTATGGAAGGGCAATGAGGGGGTATTTCTAGGAATGGACTCATAAGAACTAAAGTTACCAATGCTCACTGGTAATTTATCACCAATTAAAATTTGCAATTACAAATATATTTAAAAATATATAGATTCTGTAAACATTCACACAAACACCTCCTTTAACCAAGAAGAAAAGGAACTTTTGTTTTCTCACAAGAAGTAGCTTTGTTATACATTTGCTTAAGGCTGAAACAATACTGCAAAGTAAAAAGCATCAAACCTTTTGCCTATTATCACTTTTAAATGAGTGGGAAAATAATATATGCATTCAAATTAGACTTGTAGAATTTAAAACTAAAATCCAAGTGCACCAATATTTTTAAGATGGCATTTTTGTGTGTGTGTGACATCAAAAACAAAGTGCTCTGAATTCTTGCCAGGAAGAGAAAGACCATTTATTTACTGTATTTATTCAGGGCAAACTTCCTTGTCCATGTCAGAATGCGAAATTTAACATTACTGAAGAAGAGAAACAGTGATAAAGGAGGTGGAGTCAGAAATAAACACATCACACCTTTCCAAATATTTAAAGAGGGTCAACGTTATGCCCACTTAGAAAGTGGGTATTCATTTAGAGAATCAGAAAATTCAGAAGTTTCTTGATTTTAACAGTGAAAAATTCTAAGATTAATTCACTCAACAACAACAACAGCAAAAATCACTTGGACTGGGTAAAGTGCTAATATCAAAGAAAGAAAAATCACCAGACCTACATGGCTAAGGGTTATCAAGCCTCCACGTCAGCCAAGTAAGTCATAGAATTCCCCTGACCTGGTTACAGACGAAGGACTTGGCTCACTCCCATGCAGTCTTTCTTAGCTGCTATAATCAATGAGGCAGAAAGGGTCCTTTCTAAAGGTGCCAACAAAAATGTTCAACAATCAATGTCACCTTAAGTAAAAGAAAGTCTTTACCTTGTAACTTCATGACATACTTTATAGTCACTACTTATAAAAAAAAAATCCAAGACTCTCAAAGAATACTATATTACCTAAATAGGTAAAGTTAAAGTGATCTCACATTTTAAAAAATTAAAATCTATGATAGGGAATTCGAAATATTATGATAGTCATCAAAAAACAACCAAAAGGCCCCTACCCACAAAAATCATTTGAATCCTTTTCATGCTACCTTAGCGTCCTTCCCTTTCAACTGAACACATAATTTTCTTTTTTTAATGCTTGTGACAGCTTTTTTTTTAATTAATTAATTTTTGGCTGCGTTGGGTCTTCGTTGCTGCACTCGGGCTTTCTCTAGTTGCGGCGAGCAGGGGCTACTCTTCGTTGTGGTGTGCGGGCTTTTCACTGCGGTGGCTTCTCTTGTTGTGGAGCACGGGCTCTAGGCATGAAGGCTCAGTAGTTGTGGCTCGTGGGCTCTACAGCGCAGGCTCAGTAGTTGCGGCTCGTGGGCTCTAGAGCGCAGGCTCAGTAGTTGTGGCGCAACTAAGTTGTGGCTTAGTTGCTCCACGGCATGTGGGATCTTCCCGGAGCACAGCTCAAACCCGTGTCCCCTGCGTTGGCAGGCAGATTCTTAACAACTGCGCTACCAGGGAAGTTCCGGAACACAGAATTTGTAAGGGTGAATAAAATGAAGTGACTCCTTCAATTGCCTGGCATGGTTTAAGCAAAACTATTATCCCCACAGAAGAAAGGTAAAGGTATTTCATGAAGAGAACTTGCTGAAGAATTTGGATGCCAAGTGGTGAAAGAGCTCAGAGATTTGGAGAAACAGTGGACTCAAGTAAGAATGAGATGGAAGGTGTCTAGGGCTGCAGGTAATAATGGTGAGAAAAGCACATCCAATAACCACTGAATGCATGAAGCAACTTGCTTGCTCTGGTAAGAAAGGCTTCTACGAAACTATGTGCAAAAACCAGGTAGAGGGCAGCCTGAGGAGGAGGGCGCCCATCTGAAGTCAAAGACCCTAGCCAGGTGAGGGACACTGGTGTCCACTGGGCCAAGTGGAGCTGACAGGAATTTTGATTTGGTTAATTTCAACCAGAGTGGAGATAATCTATAAGAATCTGATGAGTCAGAACTTTTCTACCTTATATTCTAGCCTCCATCCTAATAGTCACTTGCCCATCAAATCACATTCCAGAGAACAGAATGGGAAAAGAAATGACAATAGTTCTCTGTTATACTGAAGACCCAGCTGGTGAGGCATGGCTTGGACACTGCTGTTCTATTTGTTTAGTTTTATTCTGGTAATACATTTTCTTTAAAACATAAAATGTTTAGGACATAGGAAGACCTAGAAAACTAACTTGTTAACTTCAGATAGATTATAAAAATCTGTTACTCTGCCTACTAGAGCAGTGTTCCTCAGTTTGTTTTAAGAGGCATAAACAGGTGGTTTTTCAAAAAGAGGCGTCCACAGTCAAATAAGTCAGAGAAGCTTGGAAGATACACCATGTCCATTACCACATAAAAAACTCTAAGAAGGGTGCAGCAAAAAAAACAAAACAAAACTTGCTTTATAATTATATGTTTCATCAGGTGTTTCCCAACTGTATTCAAACATGTGACATGACAATCATCAACCCCCAGCCCTCCCTTCCCCCCTCAACATCTATTAACACCATCTAGTGCTGTAGGGAATACCTTTTGGGAAACCCTGCCCTACAGCAATGCTGACAGTAAGAACCAATGAGAAGAAACAGCATCAAGGCTTGAACTAAAGCTGATCCAGTCTCTGTATCCCCCGACTTCAGCACAGCTCCCCTACGTCAATCTATAGCACAGGACGGCAGAACTGCAGCAAGGCTGCTGCTGAGTTGAAATCCAGACACCTGCTTTACAGCACAGGTCCTCACACTGGTTTGAATCCTCAACCAGGTCACTGAACCTCTGAATCTTCCTCATTTTTTTTTTTGCGGTACGCGGGCCTCTCACTGTTGTGGCCTCTCCCGTTGCGGAGCACAGGCTCCGGACGCGCAGGCTCGGCGGCCATGGCTCACGGGCCCAGCCGCTCCGCGGCGTGTGGGATCCTCCTGGACCGGGGCACGAACCCGTGTCCCCTGCATCGGCAGGCGGACTCTCCTCTCAACCACTGTGCCCCCAGGGAAGCCCTCTTCCTCATATTTAACACCTGCCTTGCCTACCTCTCAGGGTTGGTATCTAATGATGTAGAATGAAACAATGTCGAGACGGTACTCTCTAAACCAAAAGCCCCATAAGAAATATGGCATTGTTATTATTGTTGTTGTTGAACGACTCCCTGTCTAATAAAAAGGCTCCAGTTTAACAGCATGGACCTTCTGCATTTAGCTCAAACCTGCCAGGGAGAGCTTGAACTGGTCAACAGTGGTTCTACTGTTCTCAGTGAAAGTTTTGAACACATGGTTACAGGAGGCAATATAGTTGTTATCCAAAATCAACAACAACAACAAAAACCTTCTAAAGACAAACAAAGTCTGAGTCATGTACATTATTGTAGTCTGGGAGTATTAATACACAATTATTTTATTCAAAATAAAAAAAGAACCTCTGAATCAGAGATGTAGAAAAAAAAAATCTAAGCACAGATGGCTGGGACCAGAGATGTCTGAAATTCACTTGTATTCCTAGCGCTTCATCATCATGACAAAAAGCTCCAAAGCCATCTTTTGGCAATTTCTAGTTAAACTGAGGAAAAAGAAAACTAATAGCATACTTCCAGTCATAAAGAAATTAATAAATTTCTTTAAACATTTGGTAATTACAAAATGGTACAACAGCAACTAACATCCTTTCAGTTTCTGATGGAGAGAAGAAATCTTCATTAACACGTGTTGGAAAAATCTGTCTTCCTACAATGTGTTTAGTTCTAAATGATGGATTAACCCAAAACAACTGCTACTTTACTTAGTCAGAAATAAAAACAAGTAATTTTTTATTAAAGTGTAGCAGACATTCAATATTGTATTAGTTTCAGGTGTACCACACAGTGATTCCACATTTATACACGTTACAAATTGATCACTACGATAAGTCTAGGAACAACCTGACACTAAACAAAGTTTTTACAATATTATTGACCATATTCCTTATGCTGTGACTTATTCTATAACTGGCGGTTTGTACCTCTTAATCTCCCTCACCTACTTTGCCCAATCCCCCAACAACTCTCCTCTCTAGCAACCACCAGTTTGTTCTCTGTATCTATGAGTCTGTTTCTGTTTTTTGGTTCATTTATTTTTCATGTTTTAGATTTCACATATAAGTGAAATCGTGCAGTATTTATCTGTGTCTGATTTATTCCACTTAGCATAATACCCTCACTGTTGTTGCAAATGGCAAGATTTCAGTCTTTTTATGGCTGAGCAGTATTCCAAAGTGAATAGATACCACATCTTTATCCACTCATCTATCATTGATGGACACTCAGGTTGCTTCCATATCTTGGCTATTGTGAATAATGCTGCAGTGAACATAGGGGTGAATATATCTTTTCAAATTAGTGGTTTTGGTTTCTTCAGATAAACACTCAGGAGTGGAAGTGCTGGATTGTATGGTACCTCTATTTTTAATTTTTTGAGGAATCTTCATACTGTTCTCCACAGTGGTTGCACCAATTTACGTTCCCACCAACAGTGCACGAGGGTTCCCTTTTCTCTACATCCTCACAAACACTTCTTATTTGTTGTCTTTTTGATAACAGCCATTTGACAGGTGTGGGGTGACATCTCAGTGTGGTTTTGATTTGCGCTTCCCTGATGATTAGTGATGTTGAGCATCTTTTCATGTGCCTGTTGGCCTTCAGTAGGTCTTCTTTGGAAAAATGTGTATTCAGGTCCTCTGCCCATTTTTTAAGTGTGTTGTTTATTTGTTTGTTTGCTTGTTTATGTTAAGTTGTATGAGTTCTTTGTATATTGGGGATATTGACCCCTTACTGGATAAATCATTTGCAAATATCTTCTCCAATTCAACAGGCAGCCTTTTTGCTTTGTTGATAGTTTCCTTCACTGTGCAAAGGCTTTTTAGTTTGATATAGTTTATTTCTGCTTGTATTTCCCTTGCCTGAGGAGACATACCCCAAAAGGGTTGCTAAGACTGATGCCAAAGAGCATACTGCCTATGTTTTCTTCCAGAAGCTTTATGATTTTAGGTCTTACATTTAGGTCTTTAATCCATTTTGAGTTTATTTTTGTTTCTGGTGTGAGAAAGTAGTCCAGTGTGATTCTTTTGCATATAGCTGACCAATTTTCCCAACACTGTTTATTGAAGAGACTGTCTTTTCCTCACTGTATAATCTTGGCTCCTTTGTCATATATTAATTGACCATATAAACATGGGTTTGTTTCTGGGTTCTCTACTCTGTTCCATTGATCTATATGTCTATGTTTGTGCCAGTACCATCCTGGTTTTGATTACTCTAGTAATATAGTTTTGTAGTACGGCTGAAATCAGGGAGAATGATACCTCCAGCTTTGTTCTTCTTTCCTAAGATTGTTTTATCCATTCGGGGTCTTTTGTAGTTACACAGAAATTTTAGGATTACTAGTTACAGTTCTGTGAAAAATACCATTAGTATTTTGCTAGGGATTGCATTCAATCTATAGATTGCTTTGGGTGGTATGAACACTCTAACAATATTAATTGTTCCAATCCACGAGCACAGGATACCTTTCCATTTATTTGTATTGTCTTCAGTTTCTTTCATCAGTGTTTTATAGTTTTCAGACTATAGATCTTTCACCGCCTTGGTTAAATTTATTCCTAGGTATTTTATTCTTATCGGTGCAATTATAAATAGGACTGTTTTCTTAATTTCTCTTCCTCATAGTTCATTGTTAGTGTACAGAAATGCAACAGGTGGGCTTCCCTGGTGGCACAGTGGTTAAGAATATGCCTGTCAAGGCAGGGGACATGGGTTCAAGCCCTAGTCTGGGAAGATTCCCACATGCCACGGAGCAACTAAGCCAGGGCGCCACAACTACTGAAGCCCACGTGCCTAGAGCCCATGTTCCGCAACAAGAGAAGCCATGACAATGAGAAGCCTGCGCACCTCAACGAAGAGTAGCCCCCACTCACCAGAGCTAGAGAAAGCCCACGTGCGGCAATGAAGACCGAACGCAGCCAAAAATAAATAAATAAATAATTTTTTTAAAAAAGAAATGCAACAGGTTTCTGTATATTGATTTTGTATCTCGCAACTTTACTGAATTTATTTATTACTTCTAATAGCTTTTGGTGGAGTCATTAGGGTGTTCTACATATAGTATCATGTCATCTGCAATAGTGACAGTTTTACTTCTTCCTTTCCAATCTGGATGCCTTTTATTCCTTTTTCTTGCCTAACTGCTGTGGCTAGGACTTCTAGTACTATGTTGAATAAAAGTGGTGATATAATGGGTATCCTTGTCTTATTCCTGATCTTATAGGAAAAGTTTTTAGCTTTTCACCACTGAGTATTACGTTAGCTGTGGGTATGTCACACATGGCCTTTTTTATGTTGAGGTATGTTCCCTCTATACCTACTTTGTTGAAGTTGTATCATAAAGGATGTTGAATTTTATCAAATAATTTTTCTGCATCAGTGAGATGATCATATGCTTTTATCCTTCATTGCATTAATGTGGTATATCACATTGATTGATTTGAAGATACTGAATCATCCTTGCACCCGTGGGATAAATCTCACTTGATTGTGGTGTATGGATTCTTTAATGTACTATTGAATTTGGTTTGCTAATATTTTGTTGAGGATTTTTGCATCTATGTTCATTATTATGTTTTTTTGTAATGTCTTTATCTGTTGATATCAGGGTAATGCTGGCCTCATAGAGTGAGTCTGGAAGCGTTTCTTCCTCTTAAATTTTTTGGGCAGAATAGGTATTAACTCTTCTTTAAATGTTTGGTAGAATTCATCTGTGAAGCTGTCTGGTCCTAGACTTTTGTCTGTTGGGAGTCTTTTGATTACTGATTCAATTTTTTAGTTTCATTGATCTTTTCTATTGGTCTTTAAAAATTTATTTATTTTATTTATTTATTTTTGGCTGTGTAGGGTCTTTGTTGCTGCGCGCGGGCTTTCTCTAGTTGTGGAGAGTGGGGGCTACTCTTGGTTGCAGTGCGCAGGCTTCTCATTGCGGTGGCTTCTCTTGCTGCGGAGCATGGGCTCTAGGTGCGCAGGCTTCAGTAGTTGCAGCACGTGGGCTCAGTAGTTGTGGCTCACATGCTCTACAGCACAGGCTCAGTAGTTGTGGCGCACAGGCTTAGTTTCTCTGGGCATGTGGGATCTTCCCTGACCAGGGCTCGAACCCATGTCCCCTGCACTGGCAGGTGGATTCTCAACCACTGCACCACCAGGGAAGCCCTCTATTGTTTTTTAAGTCTCTATTTCATTTATGTCCACTCTGATCTTTATTATTTCCTTCCTTCTACTAACTTTGGGCTTTGTTTGTTTTTCTATTTCTAGTTCCTTTAGGTGCAAGGTTAGGTGGTTTATTTGAGATTTTTCTTCTTCCCTCAGGTACGCCTGTATCACTTGAAACGTCCCACTTAGGACTGCTTTTGCTGCACCCCATAGATTTTGGAATGTTGTGTTTCCGTTTTTATTTGTCTCAAGGTATTTTTTTAATCTGCTCTTTAATGTCTTCATTGACTCATTGGTTGTTTAGAAGCATGCTCTTTAGACTACATGTGTTTATGTTTTTTCCAGTTTTCTTTTTCCCCTGAAATTGGTTTCTAGTTTCATATCATTGTGGTTGAAAAAGATACCTGATATTATTTCAATCTTCTTATATTAACTGAGACTTGTTTTGTGACCTAACATGTGATCTATTCTGGAGAATATTCCATATACACTTGAAAAGAATGTGTATTCTGCTGCTTTCAGATGGAATGTTCTCTCTCTCTCTCTCCCTCTCATATATATATATATATATATACACACACACACATATATGTGTGTGTGTATATATATATATACACACACACACACACATACATATATATGTATATATATTATTATATATATATTAAGTCCATCTGGTCTAATGTTTTGTTTAAGGCCAGCGTTCCATTAATTTTCTGTCTGGATGATCTATCCACTGATGTAAGTAGAGTGTTAAAAATCCGTACTATTATTGTGTTATTGTCAATTTCTCCCTTTATGTCTGTAAGTATCTGCTTTATGTATTTAACTGCTCCTATGTTGGGTGTGTGTATATATTTAAAAGTGTTATATCCTCTGGTTGGATTGATCCTTTTATCATTATGTAATGCTTTTGTCTCTCATTACAGTCTTTGTTTTAAAATCTATTTTGTGTGACATATTCCATTTGCATGGTGTATCTTTTTTCCATCCCCTCACTTTCAGCCTGTGTGTGCCTTTAGATCTAAAGTGAGTCTGTTGTAGGCAGCATATATATGGGTCTTGGTGGGGTTTTTTGTTTGTTTGTTTTACCCATTCAGCCACTCTATGTCTTTTGATTGGAGCATTTAGTGCATTTACATTTAAAGTAGTTATGGATAGGTATGTAGTTATTGCTATTTTGTTCATTGTTTTCTGTTTTTGGAGTTTTTATTCCTTTCTTCTCTTCTTTCCTTGTGCTTTGACGACTATTTTTAGTGTTATGTTTGTATTCCTTTCTCTTTATTTTTTTGTGTATGTGTTACAGGTTTTTGATTTGGGGTTACCATGATGTTCATATATAACAACCTATGTATACAGCAGTCTATTTTAAGTTGCTGGTTGCTTAATTTTGAGCACATTCTAAAAGCACTATATTTTTTCTCCCCTGCCCCACATTTTATGTTTTTCATGTCATATTTTACATCTTTTTATTTTGTGTAAAACTTAACCATTTACTTTAGATATAGATGATTTTGCTGTCTTTTAACCTTCATACTAGCCTTATAGGTGGTTGATCTGCTACCTTTACCATATGTTTGCCTTTATTAGTGAGATTTTTTCCTTTCATAATTTTCTTGTTTCTAGTTATGACTTTTTCTTTTTCATTTAAAGAAATCCTTCTAACATTTCTTGCAAGACCAGTTTATTGGTGATGAACTAAAGGAGTTAAAAGTTAAAGTTCAGCTTTTGCTTGTCTGGGAAGCTTTATTATCTCCCCTTCAATTCTGAATGATACCCTTGCTGGGTAGAGTATTCTTGGTTGCAAGTATTTTTCCTTCAGCACTTTGAATACATCATGCCAGTCCCTTCTGGCCTGTCAAGTTTTGGCTGTAAAACCAGATGACAGTCTTATATGGGTTCCCTTGTATGTATCTAGTTGTTTTTCTCTTGCTGCTTTTAAGAGTCTCTCTTTGTCATTAACTTTTGACATTTTAATTACAATGTGTCTGACAGTGGGTCTCTTTGAGCTCACCTAATTTTGGGAACTCTGTGCTTCCTGGACTTGGATGTCTATTTCCTTAGCCAGGTTAGGAAAGTTTTCAACCATTATCCCTTCATACAGGTTTTCTGTCCCTTCCTCTCTCTCTTCTCTTTCTGGGACTCCTATAGAGCAAATGCTAGTATGCTTGATGTTGTCCCAGGGTTCCCTTAAACTATCTTCAGTTTTTTAAATTCTCTTTTTTTTGCTGTTCCTATTAGGTGACTTCTATTACCCTGTCTTCCAGATTGCTGATCCATTCGTCTGCATCCTCTAATCTGCTGTTGATTCCTGCCAGTGTGTTTTTCATTTCACTTATTATAGTCTTCAGGTCTAATTGGTTCTTTTTTATATTTTTTATCTCTTTGTTGCAGTTCTCACTGAGTTCATCCATTCTTCTCCTGAGTTCAGAGTGCATCTTTATGACGATTATCGTAAACTCTATCTGGTAAATTTTGTATCTCTGTTGCGTTTTGTTCTTTTTGTGGGGTTTTGCCCTGTTGTTTCGTTTAGTCTCCTCATTTTACCTGTCTGTGCTGTTTCTATGTATTAGGTATATCAGCCATGTCTCCTGGTCTTGAAAGAGTGGCTTTGTGTAGGTGTCCTGTGGGGCCCAGTGGCGCAATCATCCTGGTCACTAAAGCTAGGTGCTCCAGGGGTATATCCCACGTGGGCTGCAATCTTCCTGCTACAGTTGGGCCATGACTGCTATGGGCATACCGACTGGTGGGGCTGGCCTCCAGCCTGGCTGTCTGCGAAGCCTGGCTGCGGACTGCTGTGGGTGTACTGGTGTGCAAGGCTGGCCCTGCAAAGTGGGAGCTGCTTTGGAGGGGTGCCAGCGCTAGCCGAGGTGACCTGCCAAGTGAGGCAGGGTAGGAACTGCTTTGGAGGGGCTGGCTGGGGTGGGGCAGGCAGCATTCAAGGGAATGCTGGGGTGGAGCATACTGTGTTAGCTAGGTTGTTGGATAGTGACAGAAATGGCACCCATCAGTGCTAGCCCCGATGGGTGGAAGAAGAATTAAAAAAAAACAAAAAAAAAGGCACTAGCACTTCTGTCCCTGGAGGAAATTCAACCAGATCCCTGTCCCCCCAGCAGAGCCCTAAAATTATCAATGAATCTCCTTCTTGTATGAGCACTTTTCAATGAGCCAGGCACTTTTCAATCTATTGCCTCTGTGCTGGGATTCAGAGTGAGTGAATCATACATAAGCCCTATAAGAGCAGAGTCTCGGTTTCCTACAGCCCTCCAGCTCTCCTGGACATTAGACCCATTGATTTTCAAAGCCATGTTATGGGGGTTCGTCTTCCCAACTTCAGGTTCCCCAGGCTGGGGAGCCCTACGTGGGGCTCGGACCAGTTGCTCCTCATGGGGGACCTGCACGGTTGTGATATCCCTTCAGCTTATGGGTCATCACACCCATAAGTCAGGCGGGTGGATTCTGACTAGACCACATCTCTGTGCCTCCTACCCATCTCAATGTGGCCTCTTCTTTACATCCTTAGTTGCAGGAAATCTGCTCTGCTAGTCTTCAGGTCGTTCTCAGAGATAGTTGTTCTATATGTAGTTGTAGTATTGGTGTGTCCACGGGAGGAGGTGAGCTCAGGATCTTCCTACTTGCCATCCTGATTCAGAACCCAAAGCAAGTATTTTTAAGCTGAGAAAATATGAAGTAGTTGCCTTGATTTCTCATGAGTAAAAGCTATACTAAAAATGAAGAATAGATGGTGAGACAGAGTCCACCCTGGATTTACCCTAGCAATGGATGTGCTTCTGAGATGACTATAAGACATAGGTAGGTAGGCTTTTTTTGAATAAATTGGTCAGCCAAATTTTTGGAAAACTTAACTTCTCCGAGTACATGTGATCTGGGTAAAGGTTTTAATGCCCACTAAAGTATGTGCATATGTGTGCGGCTCAAATACTGAGAGAAGTACGATGGTCAGCCCCAAGGAGTTACTGAAAGTTGACTTCCATACCCTCCACATCCATTTGCCCTAAACATAACTGGTGAACGAGGTATTGTGGCTACATACTATTTTTACCAGTTTTTAACTAGCACATGGTTAAAAAAGGAAAAGTCAATATGAAGGTATACTTTCAATTGATATATACATAAAAGAAAACATAAAACAGAAATTACTAAAAAGGAGAAAAGATACAACTTCTTGGTATCACTCAAGCTTACAGCTAGGACTCCTGATTATGAAGTCAACCAGGAGATTCAAAAGCTGTATACCGGTGCGTACTTAGGAAAATTCCTTTGGCAGCAAGCTGCTGGAAACCGAAATCCTTCCATAGCCTCATCAATTGCTTTTGCAACTCTCTCAAAGGGGGAAGACCACCCTAATTTCAGAAAGGTAAATTCTTTCAAGTCTAATGACCTAGTCAGTGTTTCTGAAACTGCAGTTATCTAGGGGCCTGTTAAAAAATAATTATTTCTAGAGGCCAGCCAATCTACAATATGCATTTTTAACAAGCTCACTAGGTGACTCTTCTGCCTGTTAAGACCTGGAATTGAGAATGGGAAGCACTGACTAAATCACTGCTTAGTAGCGCCTCCTAGTGTCAGCTTTTCAGAAAATACTCGGTTTTCCCAAATCGTGCACAAGAAGCAAGTATTTGATATTAGAACAACAATCATCACCCAAATCTTCAGTACCAGTGGTCAGAAAAAAGCCTTGCCCTAATGGGGAAAAGCCCTCCCCTCTCCTTGCCTGTTAACTTGGTTAGGGATTATCTATGATGCCTGAGGTACATGTTTTGCCAGCACATCACTTTCTGCTCTCTCTTTGTAAGAAAACTTGCTCCTTCCGTCATATGAATTGCAGGAAAGTGAGAGCTCACACCTAAACACACTTCTACAGAAAATAAGAGATGAGGGCTCTTCCTATTTTCTTAGAAAAATCATTAAGTGCAGCATGATATTTAAAATGTATTTGAATAAACTTCAATATTTACAGAAAGGTTTTCTACTTTTGTCCACTTTTTAATTTCAGTGCAGTCGTAATCTATTCTATTTGGACAGAAGAAAAAAACTACAGAAAATGGTAGGCCCAGTTACATGTCTGACAGACCTGCACTTATGTTTTATACTATTAACTATACTTGAATACGTTATCAATGTAAGACAGTTTCAGTAAAACTGACAAGACTTCAAAATGTGTGTTCACGCCTGAAGCACTTCGTCGTTGTTGCTTTTACGTTACAGGATGAACAGTCCCCTTCAGGCCCCAGAGGCCTGACAGTTGCTGGGGAGACGAACGGACCTGTCTGCTCTTTTTCATTTTTCTCCAGTCTGGCTCTGCTATTCACCTTACTCTGTGTTCTGTAGCTGCCATAAAAGATTCCAGTTCATTCCCACTGCATCTGCCTGGCTTATGAAAGTCCGTCTTTGATAGAGTCTGAAATGACAGGTAAGTGGCCTAACCTAGAGGAAGTATGCAGGGAACAGCACAGATACTTGGGCCAAAGCCAAGTGGGCAACAAGCCCACAGCTGTCTAGTATCACCCACTGCCACTCTCAGTTTGGGCGCAGTGGACAAAACATGCGTGTCTGCATGCGTCTGAGTGAAGGGGCCTGGCATCCGAGCAAGCAGCCAGGGTCCATGGGATAAGAACTCAGCTGACAGGGAGTCAGAGTACAATGTTTAAGGCCTACGGACTTGAACATGGATCTTAGAAATTTTATCGGGAAAAACAGGTTTTTTTCCAAGTTCGGGTGACCTCCAACAAAGCTGAACGGGGAACTTGCTCCAAACTAGGGTCTAGGAAAACGCTGCTGGGCTATCTGTCACTACGACTCCTGGAAAGCTAGTAAAATTCCTGTCTAAGGTGGTAGCACTCACAGGGCCGAGTCAAGACTGAGACCAGGTCTGCAGCAAGCCCGCACTCCGCCCACTCTCCTACACCGTTTACCATTCGTTACTTCTGTTCTTTAAGACTTTTTGTTCTTCTTAGTTTAAATTACTTTTTTCTATCTACACTGGTCACTTCCACAAAGTGAGACCTTGGGCACAGGGACATTACCTAGGAAGAGTCTGTTATTGGGTACGAGCCTTGAGGTTTCATGACTGCTTTGACACGGCAAATGTGTGAACGAAGCAGCCAATTTAAGGGTGACCCTGTTGCTAAACTACCTTGATGCATTTGGATGTCACCACAGGGTTCTACACAATGTCAACGATAATTATTTTGTGGTTCTTTTACTGCAAGTGCTGTTATGAGTAAACTGGGTTTCTCTTAGTCACGGTTAACTAAAACAATAGAATGGAGTTTATCTACACGAGCTGGTTGAGAATAAAGTACAAATGCCTAAGGTTACACCACTCTCTCGCCTCGCCTCCCCACGGCCTCCAGTCACAGCACTTACTGAGGCGCTCGCTTAGCAGGGACAATAAATCCAGCCAACTCTCCTTTCTGCAGAGCAGACCCTAAGTTTAGGTAGTCGCCACCCTGCTGGATCCTTGTCATAGGTCTTTTCAGCTCTACATTTTATTATCACGAGCTCAGCAAGACAGAGACAAATACGTTTCATGTGTACACTGCTACTAAAAATAGAATGCTAGAACATATAAAAACTTAGGTGAATTCTTCCTAATATCACAGATTAATCCTGCCTCATCCTGCAGAGAGAGAAGGTGGGGATAAATAAAGAAACGGGATGGATTTCCACTGAAGACTTACAAAACTGCACCTCAAACTCAATTTCTCATATACTAAAGTAGGCGAAAATAAATACGATCCAGGTTATTTGCCTGTACTTACTTCCTACCATTTCAAAGATAATGACACTCTTTACATTTGCTTTACGTCTTAATGAGTCTCCAAAATGCATTCACACACACACTGTTTCATCCATACTGTCCAGGTGAGGAAGCAGAAGCACAGAGCAGGTAAGTGGCCAGATAGCAGTGTGGTCCCTCAACCAGAAGTGAAGAATGGAACCCTTTCACCCCGCCTGTGGTTGCACTCAACCTCTATGGACCTCAAGTCAAGGGAGGACCTAGATGGTCCCTTTCAGTTCTAAAACCCTACAACTTGCTCAAAGTCGCACTGAGGGTTAAGTGACAGAACTGGGACTTGCACCTAAGACTTCCGGCTTTTAAAACCATCAATACTCACTGAACTGTGCCAAGCCCCCTTCTAATAAATAGAACAACTGTTATCATTCCAACCCAATCCTGGATGCTTTGAGCTTGTGATCAGTGTCTCAAGAATCCTAACTACTAGCCAGACAAAAGCATTTCTATCATTGACCATGGATTTCATCATTGCCCCATGAGAGACTCTGCTGGTCACAGACTGAAAGTGGTAAAGAAAACATCGTATCATGCAAGGGAGCCACTGAAATGTAGCCAACTTATGGCACTGTCCCTCCAGCGTGAAAGGGAAGTAAAGGACATACAAGTCATAAATCCCATCACATACAGTCCAAGGAACTCCCTCCCAGGAGCACACGGAACAACTACAGGAATAAGCTCAGGGAGCTGACAATGCCTGGGTCACCTGGACTGCTGAAACAAACCTCTGAGACTTTACGCAGTGTGTTCCTCACGCACCAAAGACAATTCCCTCAGAACTTCTTGCTCCACGTACAAGGGTAAACTTCACTATGAAAACAACTTTCACTCCTGGAACACCAATCTAATTTGGATATTCCAGGCTTGGAAGAGCTTTGCATTCCATTCCTAAGTCAGATGATAAAACCACCATTTTTTGAACTTGTTCCCATTCTGGGACTGCAGTCCCTTTGCCAGAACCCAAATGATGACAAAAACCTATGAGTTACCCTACATTCCTAAATCTTCCTTCCTGCTTGCTACTCCCAGATCTAGATTTCCCAAGCAGGCACGAGTAGACAGAGGACAGTGGGCCCAGGAGGAACCAAGAACTCTACTGTTTCCACGCCTCAACTCTGTCCCACACAATCAAGAAGATGAACCATAAGTAAGGAACATAGCAGCCCTCTAGGTATGGGGGGGAGGAAGTGCTCACAGAACAGGGGAATTACATTCTGCAAAAGAATCAAAATATCTATTCTCTTGTGGCAGGCATCTTTCATCCACCTTTATTCCCTCTCACCTCCAGCTTCCATCTTTGATTTCTATTAATATTAACATAGATGACAAGAAGACTTATTGAAAGGATTTAAGGGAGGAGCAAACTAGGACACATTATGACAAAAACTGGGAACTAACAGCTTCGCACTTGAAGAATGACCATGACATTGTGAATGCACCACATGAAATAACTGAACCATTCTTTGAGCAGAGCTAAATAAATGTTAAAGAATATTATAATTAGTAGGTTCCCCAACAAATTTTGTATTATGAAAACTTTCAGATCTATACAAAAATTGGTGAACTCTCAATATTCTTATCAACAGTTAACAAGGTTCTGCCACATCATTACATCATTCCTTTGTTCTTTGCTAATGTAATTTTAAAGCAGTAACCAGAAACTTAACAATGCTTATATGTACTTTTCAATTAAGAAGCAGGAAAATTAACCTGCAATTAAAACAATACATTTGGATTCCCATGAGTATTAAAAAAGTTCAATCTATCTAACTCACAGTTACCTAGTTTCTTAGTGAGCAACTATTAAAGACACTGGGCCAGGGCCTGTGAATGGACACAAGTCACGGCCGCCATCTAAGGTAGAAAAGTCAGACAGACACTATTAGAAGCGTAATGAAGAGGTAGCACACTGAGGCAGCACACATGGAGAGCAAATTCAGACGGATGCAGAGGTGGGTGAAGCAAGAGGCTGCGGAGAGGAACCCCTTCATGAAGGTATAACTATGACGCAGGCCCCCCGAGGGCAGGGACTCCTGTCTGCTTCGTTACTGCTGCGTCCCCAGAGCCAAGAACAGTGCCTGGCACAGAGGCATTTAGTAAAAATCTGCTGAAGCCGTCAACGAGCCAGGACTTTAATTCCAGTGGCTGCTCAGCAGAACAACTATGTGTGCCTCCTCTTCCTTCCTCAGTGGTGGGAAGCAGGACTTGAACTGCACTGGAAGGACTCGGACAGGCAGAGTGGACCAGGTGAGGGCAATGGAAGAAGAGGCAGTAATGTGGGGATACAAAGATGTAGGACAAAGGCTGCCTGGGGCTGGCTGGAACCGTCCTGGGGGAGATCTGCAGTGTGGGGCAACAGGCGTTAGCACTGGGAAGACAGAGCACGGCAACGTGGTGGAGGGTCTGGGGTGCGGGTGTTTAAGGGCGTGTGTGTGTGTGTGTGTGTGTGTGTGTGTGTGTGTGTGTGATGTTGGCGATGACTGAGCAGGACAGTAACACTACAAGAGAGAGATTCTGAAGAAACTGATGATAATAGGACACGCTGAAAAAAGGAAAAATTGGGGTCAGGGAGACCACTTCCGAGAGAAATTCAGGGGTAATAACGATCAGGACATCGGTAAACATGGAAAAGCAGGATGAATGCGGTAGGTATGTTAAACATACAAAATCAACAGGAGCTGGTGATGGTCTCAAGGGATATGAAGGTAAAAGGAAAGAAAGAAATCAAATATCATACTCAAGTCCACTATTCAACTATGCAGGGTAAATAAGATACACAATGATGAAAAAGATGCTTCACGCTCTTACGTTTTTCCCTGCGACTTCGGGTATGTGTTTCATTCACTCATCGTCATTCTCACCTGGAGTGACCCCGCTGATGCCTCACTCTAAAACTCAGGACCAGAGAAGTTAAAGGCTTGGCTCGGAGTCACAAGTGTGACTGCCAAGAGAGATCTAAGACTAAAGAGGAGATACTCCTGTCACTCAGTTCATGACTCTTTCCACTTCAACATCATACTAGTTTCCACTCATCTTTCCCAACAGAGCAACTGTAATTCTAAGAAAGGCACACCTGCAGCAGGTGAGGCCCATCTCTCCTGGTAGAGCACCTTGCACTCTTTCTGTGGGAGAGGAAAATGGGAGCCAGCGGCAGACACGTGACCCATGGCTTCCTGCTGCCTACAGGAATGAGCCCAAATGGCTTCCACGCCGGGCTCACAGCAACAACAGTGCACTTCCGCATGCTCAGAGTACCTTCTGCAATCCACTCACACATTTCTGTGGGCTGAATTAGGAACTGCATGCTTCCATGACACACTGTAGACAACTGAGGCGTGCAGCGAATGACTTGCACTTAAATTCACAGGAAGAACGAATATTAGAGCTGAAGGAAAGGAGGGTAACGACAAATACACAACCTCCTTCACTTCAAAGTAGGGGCTTCTGCAGTCTCATCAGGCTCACGTTCTAATGGCTTGAGTAGGAGACACTCATGAGGATGAGGATGAGGGAGTGGAGAAAGAAGAGGAGGGAGGGGAGGCCCACAGGAGAGGCCCGGGGCAATCTAAATTTTAGGTTATTTCCAGACACCTCACATAAGGAAGTAAATCTGAATAGCAAATAGGGTAAGCTTTTGTTTTTTGTTTTAAAATTGGAATAAAACTAGGGTCAGGATTTGAAAACAACACCCCTGCCCAAGTCTTTTGAGACAGAACAGTTTACAATTTGGAACTGATGGGTGAGAAAAAAGGGTTGTTAAATTTTGAACAAATTTTCCTTTTGTTGTGAAAGGCTTGGATCTTAGTGTTTCTAACCTTCTTTCCTTTAGTAACTATTAGGTGAACATCCCTATCCTCTTATGGAATGGGGAATAGAGATTTTTTCCTCTAAAATAAAAATGTGTGAGGAGACAAAAGGTTTAATCTTTGGTAAGACTCAACTTGAGAGGCTCTGCTACACAGAAGCTCTGCTAGGATGCAGCTGGACGGCAGGGTGAGACAGCCGCCCAAGAAGAGGGAGGCCAGAGCACATATGCAATGACCTCCACCCATGTTCCCCAAGCAAGAGTGCCTTCTAGAGAATCTGAATCCACTGAAAAAAAGACCTGCAAAAATTCTGACATCTGGGGGTTCCCCAAGGAAAAAGCCAAGTTGCCGTGACCACTCCACACAGCACAACTCACCAGCTGAGCGGTGCTGCCTGAGCAGCTCTCAACATTTGCTCACTGACTCTGAAATCAGCGCAGACAGCAAAGGAACATCAGGCTGTGGGGAAATGCTCCAGCAGGAAAGAAACAAACCAAAACCAAAAGAGAAAAGGAGCTCGGGAAAAAAGAAAAACCACCTGTAAATCTCATAACATAATGCATTCAGAGACAAGGGAATATATTATATCCATGAAACAAGAACAAGATGCTATTTAAAAATAAAGGGGGCTTCCCTGGTGGCGCAGTGGTTGAGAGGCCGCCTGCCGATGCAGGGGACACGGGTTCGTGCCCCAGTCCGGGAAGATCCCACGTGCCGCGGAGCGGCTGGGCCCGTGAGCCATGGCCGCTGAGCCTGCGCGTCCGGAGCCTGTGCTCCGCAACAGGAGAGGCCACAACAGTGAGAGGCCCGCGTACCGCAAAAAAAAAATAAATAAAAATAAATAAAAAAAAAAAATAAAGGGACAGTCAGAGGATGAAAAATAGCTCTGGGCAATTAAAAATATGAGCATAACACTTAAAATTTTAATAGAAATGTTGGAAGATAAAACTAAGAAAATCTCCCCAAAAGTAGAAAATATAGAAAAACAGGAGACAAAAGATAAGAAAAATCTGAGGAATAAGCCAAGATGTCCACCACATAACTAATGATTCCAGAAAAAACAAAGGGGAAAAAATAATCAAAGAATCAATAAAAGGTAATTTTCTAGAACTGATAGAACATGAAACTTCACATTGGAAGGCCTATCAAGTGTGTCTGGTGAATAAAAATATCCAACAACTCACATTTCCACAAGATTTTATAAATCCCAGGATAAGAAGATCCTGTTTTGTCTGGATATATGAGATCCATATATCATATATATGGAAACAGATATATGTCATGGATGGAAATAAGAACCGCGAGAAAACAGATATATGTCATGGATAGAAATAAGATATATGTCATGGATAGAAATAAGAGAAAACAGAAAACAGATATATGTCATGGACAGAAATAAGAACAGCACCAACGGATATCAGAAGACACTAGAGCAATGCCTTCAAAATTCTGAAAGAAAATGATTTTCAGTCCAGAATTGTATACCCACACAATAATGCCATGGCATTATGACAGAGATCTTCAGAACTGCATGCCTTCCCAGAAAGCTGCTGGAAGGTGAGTGAGGAGACAGACGCAGGATGCAGGACAGAGGAGGTAACAGGAGCAAAGTGGAGGGGAATGTCTAGGATGACAGCGCAGAGCAAACCCAACAAGCAGTCCAGAGTGAGCGGGCAGAAAGGGTCCGAGGAGGGCGGACTTCTGGGGAAAAGACTGAGCTGACAGATTATCAGACACGTGTGACACTGCAGAAAGTTTTATATGACGTGGCTAGTAGAGGGCACGGGGAAAATTACATGGTTACGCCTTTCGTTCCCCACCAGAAAACAACACAAAACTGTAAAAGGAAATATAGTTATGGTACACTACTTGGCTTAGCAGTGAACAATATTTACATAGTCATAAAAATATAAACACCAAACACTAAAGTAACTAATAAGTATAATACATCAGTATTTTGAATGGTAAAAGGCCTAAATCCTAACCTACCAAAATAAAAGTCCAGGTAATGTTAGACTAACACATCAAGAAAGTCAATGCAAGATATGTGCCCATAAGATAATTGCCCTATAGATACCACACAAGATACCATGTAAGAAATGAAGGTGCCGTAGGAAGCAGGCTTAGGAGGTAAGGAGGCAAGGGGTACAAAAGATGAATGCTGCTTTTCGTGACATTTAGGGCAGCTTAATTTTTTAAATCTATGTACATATATTACTTTGATTAAAAACTAACAATGAATATTTAATGAGTAATCACGCTGTGCTGGAACTGTTCCAAATGCTTTATAGATGATATCACTTAATTTTCACAATTCTATTAGATGAAACTATTATTATCTCCGTTTTAAAGATGAGGAAATTAAAGCACGGAGAGGTTACGTAATCTGCCCAGTGTCTCACTGCTAGCAACTGATGGAACCGGGATTCAAATTTAGACAGTGTGGACTAAAATCTGAAGACCTTAACTTTGAAGTAAGCCAGGAAAATTTATAATCCATAATTTTGGAAAAAGCTATCTGATTTTCTTTCACCTACTGATAAACCTAGACAATCAAAACCAATCAGACTAACAGACATGAGTAAGGAGAAGGCATTTATTTTCTCATACCTAAAATCCTATATTTTTCTATCAACAACAACAAAAAACGCAGCCTAAACAGCAAGAGCAGCAGAAAAGGGAAAGTTGGAAAAAATTGCAGTCACACAAACTATAGTTAAAAAATGACTAAGTTTCCTTGATATATGAATTTGTTGGAAAACCATTTATCAACAGCCTGTTTCTCTCCAGCAGAGTCCCTCAAGCCAAGAGCCATGTCATTCCCCTTTGACTGATTAATTAGCCAATCAGGGGACATTTTTCATTGTGAGGCATGATGGTTTATTCCAGCTAATGTTTGGTCTCTAATGGCGACACATTAAAGCCAACTCGGCTATTTTACCCTGTGGAGTGACCAAAAGGAAAGGATAGAAGATAAATCAAAAGAGCTCCCTTCAGTTTCCCTTCAGTCCTTAACAAAACCCCCAAGGAGCAAATGGCTGGAGGAAAGATCCTCTACCAATAAAGAGAAAAAAACAAAGAAACGAAAGGTGGAAACCCGTTCAAGCCAAGGGGGATCCTTTCCTGTTTCTGAAGAGCAATAATTTATTCTCTGTTGATTAACAGACCACTGATAGAACAGGCACCAAAAAGTCAATATCTAGCTCTTCTTGCTTTTATCAAAAGCTGTGCTCAATAGAAAACTTAGCTCTGCAATGCTTCTTCCTCACTTGGAACGATTTCACCTGCACTCTGAATTAGACGAGGCTAGCGAGGAACCTGATCGAAGGCACTATTTATACACCGACCTCACCGCAGGCAGGCAGCTGCCCACTGTGCTCCAAGTTCTCTAAGCTTCTTACCCTTCTCCACGCCCCTGACAGGCACCAAAGCACGGAGAAGTAGACGTTCAAATATCAGCGGAATATGAGTTCCTACAGAGGACAGATGTGAGTATTCACATATCCAGGAGACAGGAAGCACATCTTAACCATGCTTAGTACGCTGCTGAGCACACTCAACAAGACGGGTCTAAGCAGCCAGTCTCTGCTGTGCAAAGAGCACTTGATTACAAACCAGCAGTCTGTGTCAGATGAGATCACAAACGCGTCTCATTTGTCCTGAAGAGGATTTACCACCTCCGCCATCACTGTTACTATTTTGTGAATCTCGGATTCCTGCTATGGAGAAAAATAAAGCAAAGGAGATGGTACAGGAGTGTCAGGGTTTTTTGTTGTTAT
Source organism: Globicephala melas (assembly GCF_963455315.2). NCBI lineage: Eukaryota > Metazoa > Chordata > Mammalia > Artiodactyla > Delphinidae > Globicephala > Globicephala melas. The sequence goes on from NC_083319.1 coordinate 106,961,989, forward strand.
TGTTTGTGTTTCCAGCTATAAACAGGGTAAATCAAGGAAGGCCAAGTGAGATGACATTTGCACAAAAACGTGAAGTAGGCAGGGGGCAAACATTCCATGCAGAGGAGCCGCCAAGTACTGAAACTTAAGGCAGGAACACTCCTGAACCACTGGAGGAACAGCAAGGAAGCCAGAGTGACAAGAGCAGAGCAGGCAGGGAGAACCAGAGGTGAGCATGGCAGCGACTGTGAGAGCGCGTGTGAGAGCCGCCAGGCGTGGGTGTGGTCACGCGGGACTTCAGGCCACTGTTAAGGACTGGACTTTTACTCTGAGTGTGACAGGGAAACTTGGGAGCGTTCTGAACAAAGTAGTGACATGATCTCAATCCCATTTTCAAAAGATCACTCAAGCTGCTCTGGGAAAAATACTCTGTAGAAAAGATTCTATGTATTAGATTCTCACAGGTAACTTTTCACACCATGGTCAAGGTGTTTATATGGCCATCTCCTCTAGCAGAGGACCATGAATTCTGTGAAGGAGCCGAGTCCTATTGTCCTGTAGCTTCAGCAATTAGAGTAATGACTGGGACACACTAGGTACTCAATAAATAATTACAGAATGGTTAAATGTTTACAACTTTGAAGTTTTTCCTGCTTTTCTATTAATAAGTACCAAGAAACTATACTTTCTGTGGAAGAGAAGAAAACAGAACTATACATAACCTGTAAGAGAATACCTTTTGTGTCTCAGTAAGTAAAGGTCATACTAGGTACAAAGAATCATGTTGGTTCACAACTTAATATCCTTGGTAAACTATTTACTATTTTGTCTTAGTTTTCATATCTCCAAGGATGTTTATGTTGCTTAGATGGATTTCAGTGAAAAGAAAGGATAGGATAATGGCGTCCTGATACCTCTTAAACAGACTGTCCCTCAATTCTCTTAGGCATTTGATTCTACTGGTAAATGTCTGCAAAAGTGAAATTTTCTAGGACCTCTCTAGATAATCTGTACTGTCCACACCCTCTTTAAACGGGAACATTTTTTCTATCTCACTTAATCTCTGAAATTCACATTAAAAATGTTTTCCCTTTCTACTGCTAATGCAAACAGACCGATTTGCAGGATGATGACAGAAACAGTCCTGCTGGGTACAGGGGCATAAACTAGATGATCCTAAGGGTCTTTCTGTCCTTGGGATCCATTATCCTTATATAAACAAACAGACTCCAAAGGTACTAAAACACTATAAATCTTTTGGGACTAGCGACGGCACGAAATCCATTTTGAACATTTTGTTAACTTCACTCCCATCATCTCCATGGATACTCAATAAACGATGACAATAAAAAGCTTCCATTTCAGTTTTCTTTCATTTTTTAAAAGCAATGAGTTCTTTACACTCTAAACAAATGCCTATACCTCTCCCCCAAATTGTACAGGACATCATATTAGAAGGAAGATTACCACCTTAGTCATTACCTATCTTAAATGTTAATTGAAACAGAATTGATGTGCTAAGAAGTCCTCTCTAATGGCTGTAATGGCAAAATGACAACAAAAGCCTCTCTGCTAGAGAAATTTAAGGAAGGACTCATTGGCAATGAGTGGGTTTAGTCGGTACATTTATAGTAAATGTCAGTCGGCATGTGACTATGTACACATTTCTAAGCGTTCAGTGGAAGTTGTTACTCACCATCATAACTTTGTGTGTGTTAATTCCAGTGATGACAGTGCTCTTAGCAGCAGCAACTCAGATGCATTGGGCACTTACTATATGCTAGGGACTTTGCTAAGAGCTTTACATGGCTTGTTATCTCATCTTTGCTAGATATGTTATCATCCCCATTTTATGAAGGAAGAAGCTGAGACTCAGACAGGTTAAATAACTTACCCCAAATCACACAGTCTTCAAACTACTCATGGGCTCAAATATAGGTTTATGAAACTCTGAAGTGTCTATTCTCAATACTATATTCCACTTAATGAGCCTCCCTTTAGAAGAAACCAGAGAAAGAGAACATTTCATTAGATGACATCATTTCCTCCGTCTCTTGGTTAAGATAATTCTACCAGGCTCACCATCAATGGATAATCACAGAACCATAGAATGACGGGTCCTAGAAGAGCCATTTCAGTTATCTAGATAACCCCCACCCGCCCCCCGCCCCCGCCAAAGGAACAGCTTAAAACAAGAAAAACCATTTCATTAGCACACTATTTCTTTGGGCCAGCAATTCGAGGAAAGGCCTGGCTGGCTGGGTCTGCCCGGGGTCTCTAACGTGGCTACTGTCAAAAAGGGATTAGAGCTGGCATAGCAGGGGGCTGGCCAGGCACTTCTTGCTCTTTGTGTAGACTTGGGTACCCGCATCACTCTCCACGTCACGGCCTCTCCATGCAGGCTACTTTGGGCTCTGGGCTTTCTGACAATCTGGGGGCTCATGGCAGCTGGGTTGCTTACATGAAGGCTGAAGGCTTCGAGAGCAAGAATTTTAGCTGACGAAGCCTCAAAGGTCGCACAAATCCCCACCGCTACACGCAAGTCACAAGCCTGCCCACATGGAAGCAGAGGGGACCGGGCTCCATCTCCTGATGAGAAACCAGCAGGGGTCAATCTAGAAGAGTATGTGGAATGCAAGGCATCACTGAGGCCGCCTTTGGAAAACAGAATCTACTACAAGAACATATAATTCAACACTCTCATTTTATAAACAAGAACATGAAGTTGACAGATAAAATGGGGATACCCACAACAACTGTCTCGACAGGATACCTTCACCTTGACACTCGCCATTTCTAGTAACTCTTTTAAGTCTTGAATCTCTAGGACAACTTGCTATTTTACCTCACTATTAGTTAATTTGGCATTTGAACACATCAAACACTTTTCACATTCATCTCCTGGATAAAGATCATAAGTAGATAAAGTCAAAACTGCCCAAGTACATGAGAATAAGGGAGAGGAATCAGGTAATGTTCTTTCCTTTGTAGTCTAGCAAAATGTAAAACTTCAAGTCAAGTACCTTTTCAAATGTGAGTATTTCATGTGTTCTCCTTCCTCCAGAATCAGAGAACCTTAGACTTGGAAGAGCTCACATGCACGTAGTTCAGACTCTCACCTATTACAGGAATCCCTCCAGGAAATTAACCACGAGGTACATCCTATCCAGCTGGCCGGCTCTGCCGGCCCATGCTGCCTCCCTTCTCTGAGTAGAAATCTTTCTGTGAATTTCATCCATCAGTACTAGTTCCTCCTCTGAAGTTTACCAAACAAATCTGTTCCTTTCCTAGAGGACCCCTGAAACCATTCAAAAGTTCGAAGTCAGGATCTCTCTGTAGTCCAGGCAGAATTTCCTAACTGCTCATCTAATTGTTCCTGTGTATAACATGCTTTCCAGATACCTCTGTCCCTAATGCCATGCTCTGAACACATTCTTATAAAATATGGGACCCAGGCCTGAACAGAACAGTTCAAATACAGTCACCAGTACAGAAAACACTCCAAACACCTGCTGCTTTCAGCTGCCTCTAAAGCAGCAGCCCAAGCCTGCATCCAGGACAGTTGCCACACTGCATATTTTGCTTAGGTTAAACTTGTGGTCAGGTTACATGTCCCAGGCTCTAAGGTAATTCTCATTCAACTGCTACCAGATTAGTTCTTTCCAAGGATTAAATGAGACTTTACATATCTTCACAAAATTTCATCTATTTAGTTTTGGCCAAATGTCCCAGCTTAGAGAGATTATTTTGAATCTTGATTCTGTTATCAGTGGTCAAAACACTTGGGACTTCCCAGTGGTTAAGCCTCCGTGCTCCCACTGCAGGGGGCATGGGTTCGATCCCTGGTCCGGGAACTAAGATCCTGCGTGTCATGTGGCGCAGCCAAAAAAAAAAAAAATACACATGCTGACAAGAATTACCGACGTCATCATTGCTGGCAAAACACAAACTATATAAATGTATTATTTATATAGTGTTATTTATTAGTATTAATAAATACATTATATTATTATAACAGTTACATTATTAAAAATAATGTTATTTATTAGTATTATTTATATAGTATTATATATAAATGTATTATTTAGCTTGTCTGTGGGCTTAGTTTAAATTTACCTCTGACTAAAAGGTTCTTCATCATAAGATTACCTTAAGCAAGCACTAGGCTAGAAGGCTGCTCACCTTTCGAATGGTGATGCAGATCTGGGTGAGGCAGGAGGCAGAGTGACAGAGGTTTGCAGGAAGTGGGGACATTCAAATATAAGAGCCCACATCTGGTAAGCCATTTACAAAACTCAACCCAGTTCACAAATACGGGTTACGAACATGAAAATTCAGAACCAGTGAGAAACAGCCTTCATTTCAAAGGTGTTTCAAGTAAAAAATTAAAAAAAAAAAAAGAGAGAGAGAGAGAGAGAGACTTCTTTTCCCAGTGATCTTCCCCTCTGAGTTCTTTAGGGTAGTCTATAGAACTAGAAGAAAGACTGGCCTAAAATACCCCATGAATTCAACCACCCAAAAGAGAATAGTCTGCTTGGAAGTTAGTTTTCAGATTTGACAGTCAGCAAGATATGGGAAAGGGGACTGGTGATGATTAATGAGAAAGGGACACAAACCACAATGAAGTCATGCTTTGGTTCAAAAAGCGAGAGCCATCAGGGGAATGCACGGCAAGTGACCATTAGCTGGGCATCCTGAGAGGACATAGGAAATACATGGCTTCTAATTCAGTCAGGTTATAAAGGTGAAGAAATTGACAATTATGTGGCCCAAAGCCTATGCCCGAAGTGTGTTGTTTAGAGAAACAAAGTAGAAATGCTGGTAACACACTCTCAGTCCTCGCTACGGTTTAGGAGTATTTTCTCTAGTGATAAGGCTGAATCAGGAAACAAGCTGGATAGAGGAAGGAAACTGGGAAGGTGGGGGAGGGAAAAAATGAGAGAAGGGAAAAAAAAAAGGAGTATCAGGAAGTTCAACAAGATAGGAACTAACAGAATTTGTTTTTCAGTATCTCCAACTTCAACTTGCAACCAAGTGAGAAAAGACACATACACACGCGCGTGCGCGCGCGCGCGCACACACACACACACACACACACACACACACTTGTGCCTCTAACTCCCAGCAGGCACTGGCCAGCACAAGTACCCGCTGCAGGTCTCATGGGGCCCTAGTAATTTCAATTCAACATATTCAATCATTTCCTTGTCTCCGTAGGAAGCGCATACATCTCCAGTTTAGGCGTACTCCAATCCAGAGTTACCGTCTTCCCATGAATATAGTCAGAGTGTAGTCCCTGAAGAGACAGGAAGGCTTTAACTTCTACCGCAATGAAAAACAGTCAAGCCTGTGAAAAACTATTCCAGAGTGAAATGCAATGTTGGAAAACCAATTTCTGGCAAACAGGATTGATTTTTAAAAACATAAAATGGCATAAGCAAACATTCATTCAATAATCCTTCCTCAAAAATCTACTCAGGACACTAGTGGATTACGCTTGGCATTGGATTGAAACTAGTTGATGGAATTTTCCTGTTCTCAGAGAAGAGGGAGTTATTTACTGATCAAAACATTTCAAAAAGAAAAAAATACTTCAAATATCAACCGTCAAGCTATACAAGCCATGATTTTTAAGATGGGTAACAAGTCTATTTTTTTAAAAACAGAAGTACAATGAAATTTCAATTTACTGAATCCCTACCGTGTGCCAAGCACTGAACAGATCACACACTGGGGACCCAGGAACAAGCACAGCATAAGTCCTCTCTCTTTAAGTAGGTCATTGTCCAGTGTATGTGACAGATGAGAAAGTCCACATGTAAAAATACAGTGGATCAGGCTTCCCTGGTGGCGCAGTGGTTGGGAGTCCGCCTGCCGATGCAGGGGTCACAGGTTCGTGCCCTGGTCCAGGAGGACCCCACATGCCGCGGAGCGGCTGGGCCTGTGAGCCACGGCCGCTGGGCCTGTGCGTCTGGAGCCTGTGCTCCGCAACGGGAGGGGCTGTGGCAGTGGGAGGCCCGCGTACCGCAAAAAAAAAAAAAAAAAAAATACAGTGGATCGATTTCTTCATTAAATGTATAAAGGTCAGAGACAGAATAGAAGGCGTAATTTAAACTTCATAAACGTGTCCTGGACATCTTGAGTTTAGCTTGGGTTGTTGTTTTGTTTTGATGTGAATCTCTTTTTATTTCTACATATTACAAGCAACTCGTACTACCCTCACAAAGAAAATTTTCACTTTAAGTGATTTCTTTTTTGGATTGGGAAGAGTTTGTTTTGTTTTGTTTTTATGCATAGTCCTGGATTTAAAGTTTCTTTAGGGTTCAAGGACTCCTGTGAAAATCAGATATAAGCACTGGACTTTATATATCCAAACACACATGCAGACAGACCCACACACAAATTCTTTATGCCATTTAAAAGAGTTCACCAACCTCCCCATAATGAGTGTACCCCAAGACACTGCCCAAGGAGCTCTCCCATGCTGACACATTACAGATGGCAAACCTGTCACATTATGATACACCCTATATTTATATATCACTTTACGGTTTGATATACTTCCAGAATTACTAAAGTAAATGACTTAACCGATAACCTTGGGCTTTAGAGACATCAAATGATCTGATTCTACAAGGCGTTCTCGAAAGACCCATGAGACAGAAGACATAAAATCTAGCATGGAAAAGTGCAGGAGGCAGGTCACTGAAACTACAATCAGGCCTTAAAAACCTGGGTATTGATCATTACTGATATGAGCAGACTCAGCATCAGACCGTGAGAGATCCAATGAGCCATATACATGATATTCTATTTCAGATCAGACAATTCAATTAACAACAGTGATTGCTGCGGGGAGGAACTGTGGTGGAGGGAGTGTGACTATAAATGGGGCGAGCATGAGGGAGACGTTCGTGGTGAGGGAACAGTTCTGCATCTGAATTCGACAGTGGTTACAGGATCCACAAACGTGATGACATGGCACAGAACTACACACAGATCGCACCAACATCAGTTTCCTAGTTTTCATCTTGTATGATAGTTAATAAGATGTAACCCCTCTGTACTATCTTTGCAACTTCCTGTGAATCTATAATTATTTCAAAATTAAAAGTTTTAAAAAAACAAAAAGCAAAAAAACCTCATGACGTACTAATTAAGGGCTGCTAATGTTCTGGGGATATATGTGTGTGTATGTGTATGTGTATTTCGATCATTCAGTTCATTTGAGAGACCAGAAATTACACAAGTAACATAGTACCTATGCTCCAGGAACTCAAGCTAGCTTGTTCTTAATTCAGCCTGCCTACAGCTCCAATGACAAAGTAAAATGTTCCCAAAGCTGGCCCAGGCATTTGGTAATATGCTTCCAAACCCCTAACAGTTCAACTCTGATTGAAGGCAAGGTAGTGACGTTTTGAAACTTAAACTATTATTTTCAGCAAAATGAGAATCATTTTTCCACAAAGTTCTGTTAAAATATTAACTATTTATGTCTCTGGCAAAATCTCAAATAAAATTTCTACATCATAACTAGATCATTAAAATGCAGATGTTTTTTCTTTTAACACAACAAAAGTTAATTAACATTGGTAGTAGTGTGGTATAGGGGAAAAAGCACTGGCTTTGGAGTCAGAGGGACCTGGATTTCAATCCCATATGTGCCACTTCGGAGCTTGGTAACAAACCTTTCTGAGCCTCTCTGCAAGAAGGTCGATAATGATGCCTACTTCATAAGATAGTTATGAGGATTAAATAGTGTCTAGCACAGCGTCTGGCACACAAATGCTTAATAAAGCTGTAATTTCTATTATCGTAACAGCCAGGGGGTGTAGAAATCAGCGGGTTGGGCTTCATGTGAGAGGCATGATGCTCCCCAAGCCTGATGTGGACAGCGCCCAAGGTTCTTTAAACCTAGATGCAAAGACAGGATCAGTATCAGCACCTTATCCAAAGCACCCAGAGAGGTGCTACCGCTTTAACATTTCATACCACCACGGTTTCTGAGACTCCAGAATCTGACCTCCAGCAGCGCCTTGGCCTCGGTAATGCCAAAGACTGACTTGAGGCCAATGTTGCTATGGGGGTCAAGGGAGTAAAACAAAGCAATATTCCTTCCAGCTGAACACTGGAGCCAAAAGAGGTGGTGTTTTCAAACAGGTCTGATCAAAGGACTCCAGCCCTCAGCTAGAAGGGCTGTTGTAATTAACATGGTAAGGTTTCTTAGCAACGGTTTACTTAGCAACAACGAAGGTACAGGTATGCCTCAATAAAAGCGAACTCAATATATGAAAATCCATATGTGTGTAAAAGACAAATTTAAAAGTGACCGCTTTACAGACAGGTGTTTTATTTGGTGCCTAAAAAATGTGATTAGATTTAAGTACATATACACATGCAGGTGTGTGTCAAATGTAAAATACTGCAGAGATAAAAGAAACGAAATTGAGTTATTTGTAGTGAGGTGGATGGACCTAGAGTCTATCATACAGAGTGAAGTCAGAAAGAAAAAACAAATACTGTATGCTAACACATATATATGGAATCTAAAAAAAAGAAGGTCACGAAGAACCTAGGGGCAGGACGGGAATAAAGACACAGACCTACCAGAGAATGGACTTGAGGATATGGGGAGGGGGAAGGGTAAGCTGGGACGAAGCGAGAGAGTGGCATGGACATATATACACTACCAAACGTAAAATAGATAGCTAGTGGGAAGCAGCCGCATAGCACAGGGAGATCAGCTCGGTGCTTTGTGACCACCTAGAGGGGTGGGATAGGGAGGGTGGGAGGGAGGGAGACGCAAGAGGGAAGAGATATGGGGATATATGTATATGTATAGCTGATTCACTTTGTTATACAGCAGAAACTAACACACCACTGTAAGGCAATTATACTCCAATAGAGATGTTAAAAACAAAACAAAACACTGCAGAGGCCCCATGCGCTCCCTGCGGCACATACGGCAGTGCCACCAGCGGCAGCGGCATCGCCCGGGAGCTCCTCAGAAATGCAGAATTCAGGTCCCACCCAGCCCTTGTGAAACAGAACCCACAGCTTAACAAAAGTCCCAGAGGATTTGTGTACACATGAGGATTGAGAAGCCCTGCTCTAGGCAATAGTCCTGACACTACAGCCAAGGCTCCACCTGCAGAGTTACCCGTCAGGGCCTCTACTAGTGGTTCTCAAGCCTTACTCCTCATTACACGGCAGAATAAACACCTGAATCACCTGGGTAGGATATCTTTTCTTTTAATTAAAAAAAAAACACAAAAGGGCTCTCTCTTTTTCTTACGTGCTGATGCCCAAACCCTAACCCAGACTTTGGATTTCATTGATCTGGGGTGGGACCCTGACAAGAGCAGTTTTTTTAAAGCTCCTCAGCCCATTCTTGGGCAACCGTGGTGCAGAAGCACAGCTCTAGAGCAGGAGCTGCACCTTGATAGAACACAGCCTCTCCACCAAGCAGGACCTTAACTGCATCAGCAGAATGAGAGATGAAGATGTGCCTGGATATCATTCTTGCACAAAACACAGAATTATATCAAGGTTGGTCTTCTCCACACCAAGTGTACCAAAATAGATTTTCCCTGGGCTAGTACTAGGGAACTGTTTCTGGAACTCCTCAAATACAGGGGAACAGCTCGCTTTAACCAGATCATAAATGACTATACCGCCAAAAAGTCAAGTACCGCACAGTGCTGAAAAACCTTATGGCATCCCACACCAGTAAGCCCTCAAATAGACGGCGATCAGAGGATGAGAAACCTCTCATCTCCTATAACAAAAAGCTTTCCTGTGCTTACCACATAAATTCTTTTAAAATTCTACCAGAAGCCCATAAGTAATGTTTCCTTCCCCGATCTGTTCAACTGTACAATTTCAAAGAGGATGCTGGAGAGAGAGGACGCAGGCTGGGGGCAATGAAGGCTGGCAGCAGGGAGAATCAAGTAATCCAAGGCAAGGATTCAGAAAAGCCGGTGCAGTGGGAATGCACGACTGGGAGAGCTGGGACAGAAAGACAGTCCCCGGGGACCCAGGGAGGGGCGAGGCACTGAGGTCAAGGCGCAGGGTGTGGCCAGGCGGGGTTGTTAGGGCAGAGCAGAGGCTCAGAGAGCATCCCTGAGGGTACTGAGGACGCTGGAAGGAGGGGAAAACTGAGATAAGCCAGGGGCGGAAGTCCTTGGTGAACCAGGCAGAGGGCCTAATCCACATCCCACAGGAACCAGGGAGGGGCGGAGCAGAGGTGTGACCAGAAGCTGGGTTGTCTGATGACCCCGGCTCTTTTCAACAGCCTCCTGTGAATGAAGCATCCAGTGCAGCCTGAACTCGGGACGCTCCCTCCCTAATGACCCACCTGCCTGGACGTAACTCAGTCGAGCTGCAGGAAGTGCCGCTCAGCAGGCCCCAGGGCCCAGGCCTCCCTCCTCTGTCCTCACGGCTACACATGCGGGGGCAGAAAAGTGCTGAAAGACTAGGAGTTTGGTCCTAACCTACAAAAGAAGTCACCAAACAAAATTTCCAATAACTGGTAATTCTGAAGTCTTTGAAAATTATATTAAGTAACAAATAGCTACCATCCTGGAAAATTTTCTGACAGTCTGGAGAAATGTCAGAAATAAATGAAACACGTCTTTTTTGCTCTGTAGTCATCAGGGCCTTGACTAGGAACCAATAAAGGAACGTGAGTGTGACACATCAGATTAGCTGAGTGACAGTTACCATAGCTAGTGAGAGCAACCATATATTTCAGATTTTCATAGATATCAATAAGATCAATTTTAAATATTTTTATCCCATTATCTCCAGAAATGCATATTCTAAGAATCCTAATATTTTGATATGCAAACGACATCCAGGGCTGTGTCTTACAGTTGGAAATGGCACAAAGAACTCTGTGCTGTATTACAAAGCCCAATTTAATAGTTAGGATCATGAATTACGGATGCACCCCATTCAGGGTGCAGTTTAGTCACTCGATTCTTGTCTTCTAGTTTTGAAACAAACAATATTGTACAATGGAGGAAATACCACATCTAAATCCCTTCCAGATTCTCCATGCCGATCCAACACTGTCTCAAAACGCTTTTCAGGTGGAAGAGCCCAGGACTGAGCGTGAGTCTGACGGTCTTCCCCACAGCCATGCTCCAGAGAGAGCTACGCGCTCTGAGCAAAGCGAGCAAAATGGCTGCCTGCAGCGAGCGCCTCCCTCTCTCGTGCAGCCGGGAGACGCTGGCCCCTTTGAATCCATCAGCAACAGGCGTTCTTCCCGGAGGTTAGTCTAGTCCTCACACCAGGAGGGAAAAAAGCCCAGAGAACACACATTCTTTTTAAAGTTCCTTATAATACATATCATCTATCAAGTATTACTATTCAGAGGATACCATTCAGCCTTTGTATGAAGCCTCTAGAAGGTTTTTTTGGTAACTTTGCCTGGAAAGTGCTATGAATAATAAATATACATAGTTCTATACACAGTTGAAAAATCAATCGTATGTGGCTTAATACCTCGGGAGTCTTCTTATTCTGTCTTTTCCCAAAAATGCAGTCAAGATCTGTTTGGCTCCGAGATGAGAGATCCTTCCCTAGAAAAACATGACACCTTCAGTAATATATTCTTTCTAAAATAAGGAATACAAATATAAACCATGAAACTCCTGAAAGCAAGATGGGTTTTGGAAAAGAAATAAACAATTTTGTAAACTACTGACCTTCTGTTTCCCCTTCACAGATTACTGCAATTAAATAAATTTAAAAATCACTTAAAAATCAAATAAGTGAACCAGAACCCTTGACTTTCTCTTAATGTTAGAAACAGCCCTGAGCATGGAGATGGAGAGGAAAGCTCAATTCTACAGCAGCTCTACTACTGGTATGCCTTCAAGGTATGATTTCTGGGCCTCTGGGCTCCCCACTTAGAAAACAGATCCTGTTTACTTCAAGGAGACATGAGCTACCTACTTAGGATTATGAAATGCAGGATAAAAAAAAACGCTGCTAAGAAACATAGCTCCAAAACCCCAAATGAGCACAGGAATGAGAACGTACTGCATTTGACACATAGAAGCTCAATAATTAATTGAATGAATGAATTTTTTTAATAAATGCAAATAAAATTCATTGCATTAGGGTGAAAGGGTTTCAGATTTTTCTCTTTAAATTTTTTTACTGTAATAGCTATATCTTTTTTAAATAAAGGGATACATAATAAGAGTCGGAAATTAAATGGCTTCTGGCAAAAACAGTGTCCAAAGGATCCTTGATTCTTATTAAAAACCCTAAACTCTTTAACTTAATTTCAAACCCACAAACCAACTAATTTAAAATTCACTTCTACGGAATTTCCACTTCTACCAATAATACCCTGTGAGCAGTGGACCAAATCTAGTCCCATTTGTCAACTTCACGGTAAATGTATTCTAAAATGTAACTACTACATATAAAGTCTTGAGGCTCCGGGGGAGTGAGGCTCTGGGTTAGACACCAGAGTCTTTGTTCTGCGTTGGAAGCCTGAGCTCCACTGTCACAGACCCACTTATCTTCTTGGTTTCCTGCAGCAAACTGACTTGGCAAAGTACCGTCATGACCCAGAAGGGTTCTAGTTCACTGACTATCACTGGGGCATTCAAATATGATATTGCTTAGTGACTCCATGAAATTAAAAAAACAAACACCCTTCGATTTAATGCAAAACCAGGCGCCAAAACCAGTTTCCTAGGCTGCAGTACCAGACTCATGGGTCCAGTCAGTGCAACCTGTTCCTGCCAGGACAGGCTCGTACGTGGCTCTGTGCTGCTCTCGCCTCTCTTCCTGAGCTGGAAATAAATGAAGCTTCCTGGTTCTACCTGGCTATTACGTAGAACCCAGACAGAAGACCCCAAAGGAAAGCTACTCAAGAGCAAAATGAAGCCTATCCCAGATGGGAACTCAGAAAATGAACCAGAAAAGTAGGGAATAAAACTGGTGGGGAGAAGTGGACAACGTTCATGAGGTCTGAGATCTATTCCAAGCTTTGCCCTCAGCAGAACCCATTCTGCACGGCAGAGCACATTCGGGTGGCAGTTTCTAGTTCAGAAAAAGGAGTTGTACTGAGTTCAAACTACGTGGCAGCCACCCATCCCTAAGCTAGCTCCTGAAATGGAACAGATACCCTAAAAGAAATGCAAATGACAATCTCTTTTACAGCAACTGAACTAAAAGGAATGCTGCAGGGGTTAAGGAAGGGAGGGTACATGCAAGATGACAATTCTAAAACAGGATGTCAAAACATGAACACGCAGTGATGAAAAACAAATCTAGAATCAAAGGGAAAGCTGTCAAGCTAGTAAAGAATGTACCAATGAAGGCGCAAGTGTTTCTAAAGTTTTGGTGATGGGTTCTCGTATCAGAAATGTCTACCCTTTAGCAAAGTTCACTTAAGTAAATGTAGAAACCAGGATTGTTACAGGCCTTGCCCTGGATTTGATCTGGAAAACAAAACACAGAGAAGAATTAACAGAGACCAATGGAAAGGAACTTAAAGGTAGATAAAACTGTGAAGATGGAAGTGATGTTGAAATAGTTATTAGTTAATGGTCCTGGCTGAATAGTTTACAAATGTTATAAAATTATGGCCAGTTTTGAATAAAATATACATATTAAAAATGAGTTTGAAAGTTATTGGCCTCAGTTCTGAATGACGGTCAAATCATAGCAAATACTGTTGATAAACTTGTCTCAGAGAAAATGACAGTCAAAAAACTGAACAGAATAGGAAGTACATGTTATCTGCCTGGATTTGGTTTATTTATCTACCAGTCTTCAACCGTCCATATCATTTCAAGAACCGAGGAAAAAAGGTTCTAGTAGCCAAGCTGATGTAACGAAGTCCATGAAGGGATGATCTGATCCTTTCAGAGAACAGCAGTTTATTTAGGATCATTTTAGCTGTTTTTCTAATCATGAGGATTATCGGGTGTTCCTGTCTATCAGCGCAGCAAATGGGAAGAGAGGAACATGACCGCAGCCAGACACCCTTACAACACCAAGAAGTCCATATGGGAAGCAAATAAAATGATAAAAAATAAACGTAAGAACTTGATAATCATGGAAATTTGGAACCTCTTAGTTTAAGGACAAAAGTCACCCCAACAAGTGCTAAGGCGAAAACTGTATTATAGCACTGTATTATATCCAGGACTCAAAAAACTGAGTTCTTCTACTCAGAGTAAAGGGGCAAGGGTGAGGAAATGCAGGTTTGAGAAATATGTTCGTTAAATAAAAAACACTGAAGGGTTACGTAGGTAGCTTCACTTGCTTAGAAAGTTTATTTGCATTCCCCAATCAAGAAGGATAAAACAAACGATATTATATTTTGATTTTGTTTTTTAGTGAAAACACATAGGACTGATAATAAGCCTAGGACAGAAGATTAAGAAAACTTCACTGAAAGGGTAATAATGTGAGAAAATCAGGAAACCTGAGAGAATCAGAGCAGGGGGTAAAATAAGTGAGACCCTCACAACCAATAAGAAGACAGTCAGAACTTTTTAAAAGCCTGCAGTGGTGCTACTTCACAGTTAAATGTCAGAAGAGCCAGAGCCTGAAGAGGAAGCGGAACACCCATCACCCGAGCCTGACAGCAGGGGGCCAGCTGGGCCAGGACACTACAGTCCGCCTCCAGACCAGGAGCCGACCACACGGACACGCACTCTGAGTGTAGTTTCCTTGTTTAAGGAGTGAAGTATCACAAGTTGTCACAGGAATGAGAAGCCTGAATAAATTACCACAGTGAAGCCACACAAGTACAGTGTACACAACCTTCCACCCACCCACTGCATGACTGGGAGCAACAAGCAATGCTCTCTGGACAACTTCTCACTGTATAATACTAAAAACCTCGAAAACGGCTTTGGAGAAATTTATATTTTTCCCTATTGTTTTTTCTCTGCAGATATGGCCTTGCCAAATATTTTTCAAATTAAAAGAAACCACTGCTGAAGTTAGGCTTTTAAACAAATATGGATGAAACTAACGTTTTGAAATTATGTAATAAATGACGTCAAATTTAAATTATAAATTTAGGACTAAAGAAAGGAATAATTATGTATCAGAACTAAAATGCTACAGCCAATATTTAGGCAGTAACAAATTTTACAATGCTATTTGCTACTGTAATCTTTATCTTCACTCTTCACACCAAGCTAAATAAAATGCCGTCTTTCCATGTTTTAGTTTCCTGGACCATAGATGGAGTTACAGTATGAATCATCCTCATTAAACAAGTGGGTTAGTTACTGTACTACGAGCATACCCATGGGCAAAACTCCTTATCATCCACTATGCTGTGGACATCAAAATGTCCACACAACGGCATCATTTCTGGTAAGTTCTAAAGCACAACCTATTTTAGAACTCAACAATGACTTAAAAATCTTTCATTTCACAAAAATGGAAACTGAGGCTAAAAGAGGGGAGGAGGTTGAGTGATTTGTGTGAGACAGTCATGGCCAGAATCCAGTTTCCTGTGGCCTAAGATAGTCCTTCTTGGAGGAAACTGAGAGGTTATCATTCACATCCAGTGACAACAGCTGCTCTACAAGGAAAGATTTCTTTCAGTAAGTTGAAGAACTTTAAAATAAACGTTTGGGGACTTCCCTGGCGGTCCAGCGGTCCAGCATGGAGGCGCTTCCACTGCAGGGGGCATGGGTTCAATCCCTGGTCAGGGAACTAAGATCCCACATGCCGCGCCACACGGCCAAATAAATAAAATTTAAAATAAATAAATAAGTAAATAAAAATTAACTTTCACTGTGGATTGCTGAGATGGACAGTAAATGAGTATTTTCCTCACTACCTGGATTTCTGCCTCCCTCTATCTTTCCTATTTATTCCCAATCTGCAATTCCTCTATTTTCCACTCAATCTTCTCTGCTACCTTTCTTACAATATATGTTGAATTACCCCCCTACATACCAATGCCCCCTGCTCCCCAAACAAGGCTAATAAATAAGCAAACCTCATTTTAAAAGAGAGAAAAGGAAAGCACAACAAACCAAGCAGGTTGATAGGGTCACCTGGCAAGGGGGTGGCTTAACTAGAAACAGAAAGGAGATACTCCCGGCATCCATTAGATTAAAGAGTTTTATCCCAGCTTCGGCAAATGCTTCAGATGAAATTATGCATGTAGTCAGGTACAAAAGGAAAATGAGAAGATTCTATTCTCAAAAGTCAGAGCTTAAAAGACTGCTGTACTACCCAAAAGTCACAGCGCACTTTTAATTTCATTTGTGCTCAGCACCCCTCCTGCTGTAACTATTTTTTTTTTCCCTAAGGGGATGGGTATTAAGTGACCATTTAGCCTCTCCCGACAAGGACACAGGGGCCAACAAGGATTGCTTTCTGTCCTGCAGCAGGTCAGGGGTGGAGAGGAACCCTGCTCAGAAGCCATACGGGAGAACGACAAAGAAGCTTCTACCCTGACAGAAAGAAGAGAGGCTAACACGACGAGCCAGACAAGCCATACCTGCCGGGACAGGGAAGGGGAACCCCAGTCTCTCCCTGCACGCGTCCCCGAACCCAATCGGCTCTCTCCTCCCTTCAGCTCTGCCATGAGCCCTCCCTCAAACCAAACCCAGTCTACCTTTTGGGGTCCTGGCTCCAAATGAGAGCCACCATTAACAGTTTAGAGTAGTGAGAATTCCAGTGCCCATTGCTATTCAGCAGGGTTCTAGATGTCAGGGAATTCCCAATCATGCCAACGAGACTAAAGCAAAGACCCGTGCTTTTCCTGGCATACAGAGGTAGAAACATACAGCCACTCTCCCATAGACGAACCATCAAATGGTGACTAGATAACATAGTTATCATACTTACACTTTAAGTATATTAATGTAATAAATAACGTTTTGTGCCTGAAAAGTACACTTAGTACACAACACTGTTCCATGGGAAAACATCTGGGGAGTTGATGAGTTCAAGTTAAATGGTTTCTTTCCAATACAAGACTGCCACCTAGTGGTGAAATAGGACACCTGCACCCACGACTGACCGTGTAGGTACAGCACTGGGGAGTGGGGAGGTGGTGATGAAGGAAGACATGTTTTCTAACACCATTTTTGCAATGACCATGGAACACCTAAGTTAACACTGCATGAAACACAGAAACGGTGTGGAATAATAGAAGAGTCAACTCGGGAGTGAGATTTCTCATACTGGAGATCTCAACATGGCGCATAATTCTCTAAATTGGCACATTTTAGGAGCTGTTCAACACCAACATTAAGCTCTGAAAAACAGGAAAATGTAAATAAAAATGTTGAGCGATAAATTAAAATTTTCTGATCTAGCCACATAAAGTTCCTTTTCTCTTCTAAACAGCAAGTTAGCTTCCACACTCAGCTTTTTACCAAAGGACTCGTACATAGTCTAAAGCCGAACCTGGGGCCCACCTCAGAACGAATGAGTCTGCATCTGCATCCTAACAAGACCCCCGGTGACTCACAGCAAGAGCTGAAACGTCAGCGCTGCTTCAGATCAATCCAGTCAGCGCGGCCCTCCTTCCCCATTTTGTAAGTAAAACAAGTGATGCTAGCGAAGAGCTAAAAATGCTTTAAGAAATCCAGTGTGAACACAGAGATTTCAAACAAGTAAAGAAATGCTTCATTTTACCTTTTGTGAATTTCATATAATGAACACGGTTTTTGGAGATTTTGGACTTCTCTTCAAGGCTGAAAGATTTCTTTTCCTTGTTGTCTGAGGAGTCTTTTAAAAAAGCATGAAAAGCATTACATTAAACTCTCTGCATTCCATTCTCATTCTCTTACAGTGACACAGTCTTATTTAAATAAAATCCTATGAGACCCATTATTTATTACTGAACTCTAAAAATGATCAGAAATATTCTTAAACTGTGTACCATGGATCCGGCAGGGCTATTCTCCATAAGTTTATAACATCCTGGAAGAAGAGAAATGAAAACTTCTGTTCACACAAAAAACCTCCACATGAATGTTCATGACAGCTTTATCTGTGATAGTAAAATACTGGAATTAACCCAAAATTCCTTCAATGGGTGAATGGCTGAGCAAATTCTCGTACTCCCTTATATGGGAACACGACTCCGCAATAAAGAGGAAGGAGCTGTTGATACTGTGCAACAACCTAGATGGACTTCAAGGGCATTATGCTTAAATGAAAAGGTCAATCTACATACTATATGATCCACTTAGACTACAACATTCTTGAAATGACAAAACTACAGAGATGGAGAACAGATGAAAGGTTGCTAGGGACAAAGATGAAAGTGGAGTTTGGAGGTTGGAGGGGTAGAAGGTGGGTGTAAATACAAAAAGGCATTATGAGGCAGCTCTTTTGTGGTGATGAAGCAATTCCGTATCTTGATTGTGGTGGTGGCTACATGAATCTATACATGTGATAAAATTGTACAGAACTACACACACACACATACACACACACAAATGAATGAAGGCTAAAAAAAAATAGTGAAAACTGAATAAGGTCTGCGTTCTAGTTAATAGTCAACATGAGTGTCAATTTCCTAGTTTTGATGTTATGCTACGGCTACCTTGGATGTCACCGTTGGGGGAAACTGGTTGAATGGTATTCAGGACTCTTTCTACTACTATTTTTGCAATTTCCTGTAAGTCTATAATTGTTTCCAAATAAAAAGTTCTTTTAAAACGTGAATAAAGGTAAGATAGATTAATGATAATCAAAAACAGATCAGAGATGCTAATCAGGTAGAGCGTGAAGGCGCAGAGCTGGCACTGAGCCACCGCCTCAAACCCCAGATTTCACTGGAGGCTCGCCTTTCAGGACAAAAGCAACAACAAAAACAAACCATTGAGGAATAAACTCATGTGGTTACTCCTTTGACAAAACAGGAAAACGTGAGCCAGAAAGCATTCTTAGTCCTTTGCCTGAAATATCAGAGCACGTAGATCTGGGGTGAGAGCCAGTGACAGGAATCTCAGTAGCTGCCTGTGTTCCCTCATCTTTATCTATTTGTCAAGTTTAGGTAGCAGAAAAAGCACATCATAGGTAGAAAAGAGACTGAATTTTCCTATTGTTATGTCATAAGGAAATATAAATACGAGGTTAGAGAAAGGAGAAAAAAGGAAATTTTCACCTTAGTAGTGAAGCAAAACAAGCACATGTCCATTAAACACATTAGCTAAGGGTAATCCCTCCCAGGAAATTAGTCATTTCAAAAGCAAAGTGTAAATTACATAGCAAGGCTCTGAACAATGTTAAGGGAGATGTTTCAAGCTTTCAGACAATGCCTAGCACAGCTTAATCACATCAACAACCTGAAACATTCTCCTCCGCGGTCACTTCCCAAGATCAGCTTGGGACTTTTTCAAAAACATCCCACCAGGAAACTTTCTGCTCTTTTCTGTGGCCAAACACTTTACATAGCACATAACAGTCTCAATTTTTTTTTTTTTAGCGGTACACGGGCCTCTCACTGCCGCAGCCTCTCCCGTTGCGGAGCACAGGCTCCGGACGTGCAGGCTCAGATGCCATGGCTCACGGGCCCAGCCGCTCCACGGCATGTGGGATCTTCCCGGACCGGGGCACGAACCCGTGTCCCCTGCATCGGCAGGCGGACTCTCAACCACTGCGCCACCAGGGAAGCCCAACAGTCTCAATTTTGATGTTCCAAACACAAACTACCAAGCACAGTACCAGCTTGAAGTGGCTTTTACCCACTGAAGGCTTATGAAGCACCAGGCGCTGGGCTGTAAGCTTTCTGTGCCATCCCGCATTCCATCTCGGCAACCGCCCTGGAAGGTAGCTGCTAGGACTAATAAACCGACTTCACAGGGCACTGAAGCAAGAGGGCTAAAATAAGGTCCATCAAGGCGGTGGCTATGACGGAACTGGAACCCAGGAAGATCTGCATGAGAGCACACATCCTTAACCTCCACACTGTGTGCCAGCGGAGCTGCGCTCACACTTCTGGGGACGTGAGAACCTCCTGGGAGCTTCGTCACCTTCCGAGCACACAGCCTTTCCAGAGCAAATCCGAGCCCGGACACGTCCTAGGGGAGCAGTTTCTACCTGGCTGTCCACACACACGCTTTCCTAAAGCTGCTCTGTTCTGTGTGGATGCATCAGTCTGGTCCTCCTTCTTTGCTTCTCCCCTGCGTCCTCCTCCCACTTTACACAAGGGGAGCACAGCTCTCCTCTCACCAGGATCAATAAGGAACAAGCCACAGGACTGGTGTCACGGAGGCGTCCTTTATTCAAAGCCGCAAACCCAGCACTTCCAAAAAGGTTTTACTGTTCTAATAATTATTTATCAAAATTTATTATTTCCTGGTTTTGTGCATTACAATCTACTAATTAATAAAGACAACCTAATCCAAAGTAAAAGTATTTACCCTTAGGCCTTGGGGCTATGAGAAATAAACCCAAAATTTATATGTATTTGTTTTGTAGTGGAGAAACGTGACAGGGTAATGAATTTTTCAAAGTTCAAGCAAAAAAAATATATTAACATATTATGGGATATATACAAGGGAAATATTTCAGAGGAAAAGAAACTAGGAAACATAATATCTCTGAATATTAAAGGACTTACTTTTCTATTTCTAAAGAGATGACCATGGATATCAAATTGCTCTGGGATTTAACATCCACTGGATACATCTGGGACTGACGGGATGCTTTTATTTTAAAATGCCAATTTTCCCAATAGGCAGGTATTATATTCTTTGTAGCTATTTAAAGCTGTGATTAAAAACATTATAGACGTCGATCTAAAACTGTGAGATAGGGTATACTGGTTTTCGAAATTCCCTCAGGAGCCCTGGGAGCAAAACAGTTTGAAGATCCCTGTCCTAAACCACACCTCTGTGGATGACAGGTTATCAGCATCCCAGTTTATTTCCAAAATATTTAAAATCACAGGGACAAGATACCTGACAGAAGTAAAAAGCATTTCTTAAACCATGAGATCAGTCTATCAAAAAGCTGAACTGAGTCTGGGAGTAACTAATTGAGACAGGATAATTTTTAAAAATGAAATTTTAAAGAATATAGAGATTTTTGTGTCCCACAAAGGAATAAGGGTTATTTCTAGAACCTTTGCAAGATTCTACGAAGAGAATAGTATAGAATTTGTTTAGTTGAAAGGCAAACTGTGTTGATTCGGTAAGCAATCTTAAGGAGCTAAAAATATTATTATACCAGAAAAATATGTTACTAGGTTATCGTGTCATCTGCTTGTCAGCTTTAATTCAAGTAATAAAACCAAAAATTCATTTGGATGAAGATACTGTATTTACCAAAGATGACTTGGCAGAAAAATAATCTCAGCTCTCCTGATCCATTTCCGGGCCAGCTTTTCTGTTAAAGGACTATTCTAAAGGCTGGACTGCACTGAGTGAGACAGAGGCAGAGCTAACAGCCCTGTCCCTACCGCAGGGGTGCAGCACCCTCTAGTGGTCTTGAGGTGGAAGTTAACCTATAGATCAGTAACTCAGTTAATGATTTACTACACTTCTATGGCTCACGCAGAACAAGACTCAGCCTGCACAGGTGAACCTGTGGATGGGGCTGCACACTGACAGGCACCACCACCTGGAGTCTGTTGTGCCCTCGCCACCTTCCTGACAAATAACACAGGCTTCCCCGAGTCACTTTCAACACTTCCCTGACCGCCCTTGCGGGAATCCATCAGGAAGGCCCAGCTGCAGTGATTGTGCTCAGCCTGGGCAATCAGCACAAAGGGACCTGTCCCGAACCAGGGTTTTCATGCCTATTACAATGGCATTTCTCAGTTAGCAAACAGTAATCAAGATAACATCAAATTGGAAAAAAGTAACTTTCCAGCTATCACTGTCAAATCTCAAAAGCAAACTGCTCAAAAATCTGCTTTCTCTTTTCCACAGCTCCAAAAATGAATCTCATAGCTCCTTCCTCTATGGAATCCTGGTGTGATAATTTCTGGGCAACCCTATCACTTGAAAAGTTACAAAGTATTCTCTAACTCAGTACATCAAAGGAGAAAGTTATGATACCAAACAAGGTGAGAATTTTCCCTGTTCAAGAATGAACGTGTGGGGCTTCCCTGGTGGCGCCGTGGTTAAGAATCCGCCTGCCAATGCAGGGGACACGGGTTCGAGCCCTGGTCCGGGAAGATCCCACATGCCACAGAGCAACTAAGCCCGTGTGCCACAACTACTGAGCCTGTGCTCCAGAGCCCGTGAGCCACAACTACTGAGCCCACGTGCTGCATCTACTGAAGCCCACGCGCTTAGAACCCATGCTCCGCAACAAGCGAAGCCACCACATTGAGAAGCCCGCGCACCGCAACAGAGACCCCACTCGCCGCAACTAGAGAAAGCCCGTGTGCAGCAACGAAGACCCAACACAGCCAAAAATAATAAATAAAAATAAAATAAATTTATTTTTTTAAAAAATGAACCTGTGAATGCCTCTAGGTAAAAGAACCCAAACTCAAGAGCTTCTGCCTCCATGACGATGGTCACAGGAAAGGCCACCTCAAGTCTGACACCTTAATCATGTCACTGAACCTGTTTACGAAAAGTGATGGCCATTATACAACACCAGATTTTCATTAAGGTAGACATTGATTCCTGATACTCAAATTGTTGCAGCTGTACTCTTTAGTTAACCTTCATTACAGGTTTAACATGACATAAATTACACTTGCCATGTTTTACCTCCAGAAAAGGGCCCATGCAATTTTCAGGAATCTTTTATCACCACAAACATCACCACACGTAGGAGTACTTGAAGTCTGTACAATTAGTTATAAAGCAAACCCCTCGTTACCACCTCCAGGGTTAGAAACAGAACACTACCTGCATCTAGAAGCATCCTGCACCCCTGTGCCTCTTCCTTCTGTAACAGGGGTTCTCAGCCTCGGAGCTACTGCATTTTGGGCTGAATAATTTGTTCAGGGCAAGGAGGAGAGACACAGCTGTGCTGCATCTCCAGCCTCTCCCGATCAATGTCAGTAACATCCCCCCAGTTGT
This sequence comes from Globicephala melas, assembly GCF_963455315.2. Taxonomy (NCBI): domain Eukaryota; kingdom Metazoa; phylum Chordata; class Mammalia; order Artiodactyla; family Delphinidae; genus Globicephala; species Globicephala melas. The sequence goes on from NC_083319.1 coordinate 106,984,977, forward strand.
GATCACCAAAAATGTCCACAGATATTGTGAAATATCCCATGGGAGGCAAAATCATCCCCAGTTGAGAACCACTGTCCTAACAGTAACCATTACCATGATTTTGGGGATAACCACCCTCCCCTTACTTTTCGTTCTGGTTTTAACCATTCTGGGGGGAGAGGGGGTAATAGCCATAGAAAGTGCCTAAAGCACAATGTACTCACATACCTGTGTAACTACCAACTGGGTCAAGAAACAGAACAAGAATAACAGCCCAGGAGTTCCCCATGAGCCCCTTCTCAATCCCAAACCCCTCCCCCTCCCCAAAGGTAATCACTGTTGTGACTTTCACAGTAGAGTACTCATTTCTACTACGAGTAACTTTATAACAAAAGTTATAACAAAATAACTTTGTTTTAACAAAGTAACAAAATAACTTTACCACCCAAGTCTAGTACCTAAATATCATATTTCTGCATTCCATTTGAAGTTCTATGTAAGTGGAATCACACTGCATGTTACGTGTCCCACTTCTTTCAGTCAACATTGAGTTAATGAGAGTCTTCGACACCAGAAGCAAACTACAGCCTGTGGACCAAATCCGGCCCACCACCTACTTTTGTAAATAAAGTTCTATGGGAACATGGCCACATCCATTTGTTTATATATCATCTCTTGCTGCTTTCATACTCCAATAGCCAAGCAGTTGTGACAGAGACGCTTCGGTCTGCAGAATATCTCTATCTGGCCCTTTGTGGAAAGTCTGCCAAACCCTGCCCTATACTCTCACATGTAACTGTACTTTATTCTTCATTTCTTTGTATTTACAAGTGTGGCAGTCTACTTTTCGTTCTATTGTTGGCGGACATCTGGGTTATTGCCAGTTTGGGGATACTACAGATAGTGTTTTGAGTATTCTTTCCTTCTGACTGAAGGATGTACGTCCTTGGAAATTGCCTTTATTTATGGCCTACTGATGGTAAACTTTTTGTCTGAAAATTTATTCTTGAAAGATATATTTGCTGAATGTAAAAGTCTAGGTTGCCAGTTATATTTCCCTCAATATATTACTCCAATGTCTTTGGCTCCCATTGTTAAGAACTCTGCTTTCATATATAACTGTTGCTTCTTTGAAGATAATAAGTATATTGTCTCTGGCTGCATTAAGAATCTTCTCTCTCTTTTGTGTGTGTGTGTGTATGCTGTCCTGCCATGATGCTATGTTGTCACATCTGTTATTTCATTTGCGAGTAGAGACTTTTAATGTAATCTGCATGGATTCTCTCAATTTTCTTAATCTGTGGATTTGCTTTATCACCAGTTCTAGACAGTCTTCAGCCCTTATCTCCTTAAATTTTTTTTTTCAAAGTACCATTGTCAGAACTCTTTTTTTTTAAACTTTATTTTAGTTATTTATTTTTGGCTGTGTTGGGTCTTCATTGCTGCACATGGGCTTTCTCTAGTTGCAGTGAGCGGGGGCTACTCTTAGTTGCGGTGAGCAGCTTCTTACTGTGGTGGCTTCTCTTGTTGTGGAGCACGGGCTCTAGGCCCACGGGCTTCAGTAACTGCAGTACGCAGGCTCAGTAGTTGTGGCTCATGGGCTCTAGAGCGCAGGCTCAGTAGTTGCGGTACACGGGCTTAGCTGCTCCGCGGCATGTGGGATCTCCCCAGACCAGGGATTGAACCTGTGTCCCCTGCATTGGCAGGCGGATTCTCAACCACTGCGCCACCAGGGAAGCCCCTATCTCCTTAAATTTTGCCTCTGTTCCATCCTCTCTCTTCTTGTGCTGCTGAACTTTTATTAGATATTAGATTTTCTCACTTTTTCCCCCATCTAAACTGCTGTTCCATATCTCCATCTTTTCGCCTCTCACGCCTGCATTACGGATACTACCTTCTAATCTATGGGCTACACTTTCTTCAGCTGTCTACTTTATGAAACCCAACAGCACATTCGGTATCCAAACCTGTGTGTTAGAAGCCACCTAAAGACATCAATAATGCAAACTTATGAATACCTGACGGGAAAGAAAAAGCTTAGGAAACAAAGAGATTTGGATAAGTTTTCAAATAAATCCCTCCTATCTTTGCTACTCTCTCTCAACTATTCAGGAACTGAAAAAAATTGGGAGATCTAGTTATTTTGGTATTTACTTCGTTTCTTTCTCTCACACTAGATTTGAAGTTTCTTCAGAGGGGGAATGAGTCTTTTTATCTATTTCTGTATCCTTAGTCTTCAAATAATACCCTCAAGAAAGTGAAATGACAACCCACAGAACTGGAGAAAATATTTGCAAATCATATGTCTGATAAAAGACTTGTACCTGGTATATATTAAAAATCCTTACAAGTCAACCATAAAGACACATAGCACAGTTTAAAAATGGGCAAAAAATCTGAATAGATATTTCTTCAAAGAAGACACACAAATGGTCAATAATCATGTGAAAAGATGCTGAGCATCATTAGCCATTATAGAAATGCCAATCAAAACCACAATTAGATACACCACTCCCACCAACTAGCATGGCCATAATCAAAAAGACAGATAATAGAAAGTGTTGGCTGAGATGCAGAAAAATTAAAACCCTCATACACTGCTGGTATCACCCAGCAATTCCATTCTAAGTATAAACCCAAGAGAAATTAAAATATATGTCCACACAAAAACTTGTAAGTTAATGTTCAAAGCTGCATTATTCAAGATAGACAAAAAGTGAAAACAACCCAATGTCCTTCAACTGATGAACAGACAAACTGTAGAATATCCATACAGTGGACTACTATGTGGCAATAAAAAGGAGTGAAGTACTGATACATGCTATAACAAGGATGAACCTTGAAAATATTATGCTAAGTGAAAGAAACCAGTCACAAAAGACCCATGTTGCAAGATTCCATTTATATGAAATGTCCAGAATAGGCAAATCTTCTTTTTTTAACATCTTTATTGGAGTATGATTGCTTTACAATGGTGTGTTACTTTCTGCTTTATAACAAAGTGAATCAGCTATACGTATACATATATCCCCATATCCCCTCCCTTTTGCGTCTCCCTCCCACCCCTCTAGGTGGTCACTAAGCACTGAGCTGATCTCCCTGTGCTATGCGGCTGCTTCCCACTAGCTATCTATTTTCCATTTGGTAGTGTATATATGTCCATGCCACTCTCTCACTTCGTCCCAGCTTCCCCTTCCCCCTCCCCATGTTAAGTCCATTCTCTACATCTGCGTCTTTATTCCTGTCCTGCCCCTAGTTTCTTCAGAAACTTTTTTTTTTTAGATTCCATATACGTGTGTTAGCATACGGTATTTGTTTTTCTCTTTCTGACTTACTTCACTCTGTATGAGACTCTAGGTCCATCCACCTCACTACAAATAACTCAATTTCGTTCCTTTTATGGCTGAGTACTATTCCATTGTATATAAGTACCACAGCTTCTTTATCCATTCATCAGTCGATGGACACTTAGGTTGCTTCCATGTCCTGGCTATTGTAAATAGAGCTGCAATGAACATTGTGGTACATGACTCTTTTTGAATTATGGTTTTCTCAGGTATATACCCAGTAGTGGGATTGCTGGGTCATATGGTAGTTCTATTTTTAGTTTTTTAAGGAACCTCCATACTCTTCTCCATAGTGGCTGTATCCATTTACATTCCCACCAACAGTGCAAGAGGGTTGCCTTTTCTCCACACCCTCTCTAGCATTTACCGTTTGTAGAGTTTCTGATGATGGCCATTCTGACCGGTGTGGGGTGATACCTCATTGCAGTTTTGATTTCAGAATAGGCAAATCTTTAGAGTCAGAAAGTAAATCAATGGTTGCCTAGGGGGGCTGGGGGAAGTGGGGAATGAATACTACTGGGTACAGAGTCTCTTTTGGGGGTGATGAAATGTTTCATAATTGGTTCTGGTGACAACTCTGAATACACTAAAAGCTGCTAAACTGCACACTGTAAATGGGTGAATGGTAGGCATGTGAATTACACCTCAACAAAGCTGTTAACAAAAAGTGCAGCGATTCCCTGCCCTGTCCCCTGACCCCGCACTCTTAGCTGGTTCTTCTCATTTTCCTTACTACACGTTTCTCAATAATATTCTCATGCTGCTATTTCTTACCAATTTTCAATTGACCTCCAAAAACAGAACTAAGGAACAGGATGCAGTTTTAAGTTGGCAACTGAGTGTGGACCTTGTTGAGAAGGTGCACAGAAGCTATCTGGGGGAAGAGTGTTCTAGAGAGAAGGAGGAGCCAGTGCGAAACCCCAAGGCAGGAGCACGCTTGGTGTATTCAGAAACCAGTACAGGAGTCGGTGTGGTCAGGATGGAACTGGTAAGAAGGGGGAGGGTAGGAGACAAAGTCAGAGAGGGTCCATATTGTGTAAGGCTGCGAGTCCGCTGCAGGGGCTTCGGCTTTTATCCTGAGCAGCACAAACGGACTTACATTTTAAAAGAATCACTCTGGCTGTTGGGCTGAGACACGCTGGAGGAGTCTGCGCGTGGATGGAGAAAGATCAATTCAGAGCAGCAGCTCCCTGCCAGGGCATTCTGCCCAGGGGACACTTGGCACTATCTGGAGATATTTTCGGTGGCGACAACTAGGGGGAGGGGGTGCTAGTGGCACCTTGCGGGTAGAGGTCAGGGATGCTGCCAATCATCCTAAAATGCACACGACATGCCTCACAGCAAAGAATTATCTAGCCCAAAACATCAGCAGTGCCGTGGCTGAGAAGACCGGCTTTAGAGGCTCCTGCAATAATCCAGACAAGAGATAACAGCTGCTCAGACCATCTGGTTACCGTGCAGGTGACATGGAGCAGTCAGGGTCTGAATATATTGTAAAGGTAGAACCAACAAAATTTCCTAGTGGAAAAAGTTCTTTGGCTGGAACAGCTGGAAGGATGAAGTTGACATCAACTGAAATGGGGAAGATGGTGGAGAAAACAGGCTGTGGGCTACAGGTGTCAAACAGTTTGCAGGGTGCAGGTGGGGGAGGTACAGAACTGGAGTCTGGACCTGCTAGGTGCCAGGAGTCGACGACACCCTGAATGCAGACACTGAGCAGGGCGTTCAGGAGAGAGGGTGAAGGAGTAGAGGGAAGTGCGGCAGTGGTCACCACACATCGCCCCATGAGACTGGAGGGCGTAAGAAGAGAGTCAGGGCCAAGGAAAGGTGAGAGAGGGCCAAGGCCGGAACTGCGGGACCCCGGACATCGTCAGGCTGGGATAAGGGAAAGGCAACAGAGAAATGTAAACTGAATAAAAGCTTTACCTTATCATTCTCAAACTCGTAATGGGGAAAAACGTGTTTGCTTATGACTAAGGTTAATTCAATAAGAATACCCCTAAAACATAAACAGAAATGACTATTTGTGAGAGCTACAATCGATTAACTTTCAGATATAGGATGCTTACAGTAAAAAAGAGTTGACAAAAGCATCTGAGATCGAGATTACGTCTTCTACAAGCCAATGGATAAAAAGCAAAGTTTCCTTACCTGCTGTTTCCTGCCCATGGCAAGTGTTCAGTTCGGCCAGAAGCTGGTTAAAATCATCCTGATGAGCAATCCAGCTGTCCTGAAAATACCGAAAACTCAATTAGAGACAAGCCTGTAGTCTACCTAAGTTGCGATAGATATATACTGGAATCAGGGAAATCTGGTAGTTAATGTGAATTTTTAAATGTTTCACCAAAATATTATTTTATAAATTTGAATGAGAAAGAAACAGTATAATTTGAAATGTAATTTATCTATATCATTATTAAAAATGAGGAGCTTGGAAGCTTAAGCCCTGACTTCAAATGTAGATGACTTATCAAGTCAACTTATAGTCAAATAAACAACAGGCAACCTGTGTGCTAAATGTTAAAATAAAGCAAAATAAAATATCTTTTTTCTCACTATGGGAAAATTATGTAGGTCAAAGGAAAAAAGCAGTGACAGATTTGAGGGCTCTCTTCTTTGCTCATCTGAGCTGAAAATATTTTGCCCAATTCTGCTTGCTTGCATCCACCCCAATTTCAGAAAACAGCAGTGCGGACCGGAGGAAGAAGGACTCCAGCTTCCCTGAATCAATCAGCACCCATTTATAAGGGGCTCAGTTAATAAGCTCATCGTAACAAAGACGACCTAGCTTTAAAAGAGAATGAACATCTCCAAAACAATATCAACCTGTGGGGAGCAGGCTTTCAATTCGGGAACTTGCCTCATGCGTACTTTTTAAAGAATGCTTAAGGTTAAGGTATATTGAATAGGTTTACCGGGCAATGCTTCTCCTAAAAAGTTAAGTATATCTGTATATCCACCTCTTCAAAACTACCTTCAAAATCAACCTTACATAAATTCTTTTTTTTAAAATTGTCCAAGGTGTGTTTATTAATTGATGAAAATAGACGATATTGCTAAACATTCCATCTAGTAAGTGTGTGACATTCCAAACATTTTGAAGTACTGGTCTTGGATTTTGTCCTCAGAAATAGAACACTCCCCTGCCCCTTTTTTCAAGTGTATTGAGATATAGTTGACATATAACATTATATTAGTTTTAGGTGTACAACATGATGATTTGACAACATGTATATGTTAAACTCTTCCTTTAGTGGTTTAAGATTTTAGCTGTTAGCCCAAACAATTTTAGCTGCTCCAGTCCACTACTCTGACCTATTGAACTAAGCAATGTAACCCAGTTTACCCAAAGTAATTCCCCAGATTTCCTACCAGATTCTGTTGGCTGCAGAAATGTAAGAACAAAGCTTTTGGTTTAGATCCTTTCTACAGTGAGCAATGATACTGAAAATGAAAGGCAGGGTAAGCCATGAACTTTTAATTACAGGGTCATATTTTCAAAGTGTCAGTGTTTTAAGGGGAAATGTGAATAAATTCACGTGCTATACACCAACAGTCAGAAACAGACAACGGGACAGGAAAAGAATACCACTTTCTTTCAGTATTTCCAAAATGAAATGCCATCAATTTTAACAATATAAGCTAATATTATAACGCAGGTAAAGATGAAAATTCCTCTCTGTCCTGAAATGAATATTTCTTTAAAAAGAACACTTTTTGCAAAGTTCAGCAATAAAGCTACTTTGGATCTCTTATGCATAAGCAAGTAAAGAATCCCATAGGGCAATGAGGCAAAATGATGACACGTTACAGATGCCCAGCAGCTTAGTTATGGGCTCCTTAGTTATTGAAAACATGTATGATACACGCTTGAACAGCTTAAAACTGATCAATTTGACTGGATTAAATTTTTTACACTGACAAAAATATCAATTATGCAAGGAAAACCCCCAGCAGACACTGTTGCTCACTTCATTATTGATCGTGGCTCCTAGTCCCAGGTGGTTATTTTTAACTTGAACTTTAATATGATCTGTGGCTCCTTGCTCCTGAGCCCCTAAACCCTGTGGAGATTAAACACAAAGAGAGTTAGCATTTTTATCAGGTATAAAAATACCTCTCTTCCTTCATCAACTGTTTGATTAATCACTAAACATCTAGGAGGCATTATCCTTGTCCTCAAAGAGGACACAGTCTAATGGATTCTTACAAGATTCTGTAATATCAAGGATGCACTTACAATAATGAATGCCAATCCTGCAACTTGTGACCCACTTCAAGGACCATGGAAACACTAAGGAGAACATCCTTCCTCTGATGCTCAAAAGCAGAGTGCTACTGCCAAACTAACAGAAGCCCATCAGAGGCATTAAAGTCTATGGTGCTTTCCATTAAATAATTTTACAAAACAACACTGAGGAAGGGGACCCCAAGTCCCCCGCATCACTAACCCTCATTTGTAAAGAGTCCCAGAGCGCCTGGTGTACTAAATGGCACCCAAGTGGCTCCAGCACAGTGGATGGAGAAAAAATAAGGTGATACAAAGGGGCCAGGCCTTAAGGACCTTGGAAGCTATGGGGAGAATTTGGGTATTATTTTTTAAAACAATGGGAAACCACCGAACTTTTAAGCAAAGGAATGACATGATCTAATTTCTGTATTTTAAAAGCTCATTAAGGCTGCTGTATGGCAAATGGCCCAGAGGAGGAAAAGAAGGGAGTCAGGGAGGCAGCTGAGAGGCTGCTGCGTTGATCAGGGCAAGCAATGGCGGTGGTTGCTCCAGGATGGGGCCCCGGATAGAGAGGAATAATGGCTGGGGATTCGGGAAGTGAGAGAGGTCAAGGAATCAAGCACGACTCCCAGGTTTCTGGTTTGGGTAAGGTGATAGGGTGCTATTTGCAAAAATGGGGAAAACTTGGGAAGAAAAAGATTTGTGGGGGGCGGGGGGGAATCAAGAGTTTTATAATAAAAATGATCTACTTGAGATGAGGACAGAGAAGGGACTAGGGCTGAACCGCAAGGAATTCCAAAGCTCAAAAGTCTAGAGGCGGAAGAGCCAGCAACAAAAATTTAGCAGTGGCTGGTAACGGAGAACGAAAAACCGGGAGAGAGGGCAGTATTGTGGAAGCCAAGACAGTGGTATTTCAAGTCAATTATGTCCAGTGCTGCTAAGGGATAAAGTAATGTGAGAACAAAAAAGGATCCACTGGATTCAGCAAGATCTTTAAAGACCTTGACAAGAACCGTTTAAGTGCAGAGGTATCAGCAGAAGTCCTACGTGAGTCAGGAATAAAGGGAATGTGAGACAAAGGAGAAAATGCGTAGTCTAGCTTTAAGGGTGAATAAAATCTTACTCTAAGCAACATGAAACTCTGATGGTTAAGTATGATTCCAAACGCAACTCATTAAAAGGCACCATTTATGAAAATCACAGCAGGCTAAACAATAAACAAAGACAGCTGACGTTTGTGTTCAGTTCTAACTCTATCATCACAAGGTCATTATAATTTAATTATTTCTCCAAAATCACTTATTGATCCAAAATAATTTCTCCCAGTCTCCTAAGGAAGATGTATTCTCCTGATCTGAAATCTCTCTGCCTGCCTCCAATTTCTTTGCTCTTCCCCAAGATACCTTTCCTTTAGACCACCCCATCTTCTCTAGCATCCTCTGGCCAAACTTGGAGTCATCATTACTCCACGCAGTGTTTCTTGGATCCACAGCCCACTTCTGCTTCCGCCGACCTGTAAATGACAAATTATCTCATTAGCAACTTATCTTTCAAACCTGGAGAACACCTCACAAGTACACACATACCTAATGCATACACACGATACTTGCATAAATACAACAAACATTATGTTTTATTAGATACAGATAGCAGACTTGGCATCCAATGGATAGTATCAGCTTGGATCATTTATCCTGGTTTCCCCAATAACTGTATATTCTGAACATACAAACTGACCTTATAAGATTAAAATAAAAATATTCCCCCAAATGTGACAAATCGAAACACATGAGGTACCATCAGCTGGGCCTTCCAATTCAGCAACTGGCAGCAACCTAAGGCACCTGTGACACCAGTGTCACTATCACCAGCAGCAGTCATCACAGACATACGTTAAGTGCCAAATGCCATCCATATATTCTCAGGTTCAATTTTCACAGTAACCCAATGAGGAGAGATCTGCACTTTTCAGATGAGAAAATCTGAGGCCTACAGAAAGAATGTTCCTAATGCCCCCAAGCAAAAAACAGAGTCTTTATACAAACCAAGGTCCTACCAACTCCAAAGCTTATATTTTTAATTCACAGCATACGAGTCATGATCTTGGGGAGAGTCACCCTCCATGCAACCTACAGATACTAATCATCCCTTCTCACAGAAATGCCCTAAAGCCGTATGACCCCTTTTCTGAACTCACACAGTAAATTACCTGCTGCTTTTTTTTGTCATTTAATTAACATTCTTCTGTATTATGGCTGTTTCTATCCATCTCTTATGTTTGCTATTATGCCATAATCTCCTTAAGGCTCACATCCATGTCTTATTCTTTCCTATGCTTCACTGCAAGAAGTGAAAAACACTTTGCCCACAGCAAGCATTCAGGAAAAACATGAATGAATGTATGAATGACTGAGAAAGGAAAAAGGAGGGGAGGCTGAAGAAAGGAGACAAGAAAAGGGGAAAGATAAAAAAAAGAAGAAGGAAGATAACTGAATTGAGGAACTGCTTTGAGTCCCTACAAGTTTTTTTTTAATATATATAAATAACTGACCATTAGAAACTCAAGTTTATCGCTATAGTTTTAAGGACAATTATGGCAGAGAGAAAGAACTCCAAAAGTTTATTAAACAAGCATATGAAACCCAAAAGTAAACTCTGGCCAAGCGGGGAATTCGGAGGTCAGGTGTCATCATCATTCACCTACTGCACCAACGGAAGCAGAGTATCTCACTGTCAACAGCTGCTCACGCCGTGGCAGTCTCCTAACGAGTACAAAAATAACAGCCTCCAGTCAGAGAGGCTCAGTGTACTGCATGTAAAATCAATAGATCTGTAACTATCCACACCCTAGCAAAAATAAGTAAACCTTTACTAAGCATGCAGGCAGAAAAAGACTACTTACAAAGAAAAATGAGTTGGGCTCCAATTTAGAGTGCTTTGCAGAAAAAAGCTGACCCCAAAATGCTACATGTGACTAAGTTACCACTTATCTAGTAAATACTCAGCTAATGAACAGCATACAAGATGGGCCTTGTTAACCAAGGCTCTCTCTCTGTAAGGCTGCTTCCTGGTGTGTGTCAGAGTTCATGTCTCTACTGTAGTGTCTGCCAAGGGTCTCTGACTGGGGCTCGTATGAAGGAAACATTTTTGAGAATGACTGCACTCACCCTCTGCAACAAAGACGGCATACAGTTTATGTCACAAACGTCTATACAGCAGACTCTAATGCTGACACAAGACTGGAGAGGCAGCGAGGTCAGCTCCTCTTCCCCAGGGAAATGGCAGGTAGCCTCAACCAGCGGAGTAGGGCAGCTACTCCGCTCAGGGTAGAGTGCCCTGAATCTGCACAATCACTCTTTGGGATGACGGCGGGGGGGCGGGGGTAACCATCCTCTAGCAGGGACTCCTCCTACATGGAGATCTAATAGGATACTTCCAGGGTAACCCCAATAAACAGCCCTGCACACAACAGCTGTCAGGCCTAATACCACAAGGTTTATGCCAGGGTTCAGCTTACTCTGAAAAGTGTGCCGAGTTCCGAGAGCCAGGGACAGAATTTTTTTTTTTCTTTGCCCCAAGACACTTTCAGATATTCAAGACCTCAAAAAATATATCATTCATATATTCTTATTAAAATATTATTCAAGACATATTCAAGGTTACAGAAACTGCAGCATAAAATCTTAATGCAATGAAATCCATTAACTATCGTGTTGTCATTTGATTAGAAAATGTAATAACTGCAAGTGTCAAAAACTGGTCTTGAAAAGAGTCTATGAAAAAAAGTAGTATCTTGATAAAATATGGGTCTAAGACTGAATTAAATAAGGACTGAAAAGTGACAGTGATAAATGAAATTCTTCTCTTACGTTTATATAAGTGAGATTTCTTACCTTACATAGGGGAGAACCAATAAAATAATATTTGATAACTAGAGAAATGCAGGATAAAAAAATGTTTTTGAGAAACAAAGCAAACTACTAGATTTTAAAAATGGGATAAGTGACTGTGGAGAAGATGAAAGAAAACAAAATATAGCCCATATGGCAAGAGAAAACAAAGGAAATTAGCATACTTACTGAAGTGAAAATGTTCACTAAGATTAATTAGGGGAAAAAAGTAGGTTACAAAACTGTACCTACAGAATTATCCCAATTTTATAAACTATCAGAGAAAATAACTGCTAGGTAGTGAAATGGCAGACTGGGACTTTTCTATGCTTCTATTTTCTCATTTCTAACATAAGAACACCAGTCTCAAATATCTAATCATAAGGGATGCCACTGACATTAATTTAGTAAATTGTTTAAAAAAACACAAAATATTATATACTATTAATGTCAAAGATTTGAAATTTTGGAGTCATGGTGGGAAGAGAACAGAAAATATTCTCATGAAATTATGCAGCTTGAGTTGCTGATGTCCACAGATGGCACTTCACATCTGTATATCATTTCATACTTTGAACTATTTTCACATTCACCATCTCATTGATTTAAGCCAACCTAGTAATGAACATAATCAAAGAAGTTTTTAATAGCCCCAGAGAAACTGATCAGGGAAAGAAACATAAACGAATAGCAGAGCCAGGGCTAATGTTCCCAAGTGCACGCTGAACTAAGCATACATCAAAGAATATTAAAACCACAAGAAATCTTAGCCACACTGGTTACACAGATGAAGAAATATAGAGCCCACAGGGTCACACTCTAAAACACACTCCTTTCTTTAAGTCCCTGTTTAAAAAACAATAGAAATCTGCTGACCCTGGTGACAAGAACGTAAAGATATAGCGATAACTAGATCAATTTTGTCACTTTCTACCTCAATGACCTTGGGGTGAATTATTTTCCTCTGAACCTCAATTTCTGCCCCTGTAAAATGTGAATGGTGCCTTACCCACTCCGTTTTGTGTTCCCATTCCTCCACCCCCTTAGAGGATGCCGACAGCATTTATTTCATGGAATCCCTGTGTAGCGTCTGTTGGGTCTGTAAAAATTTAGCAGTTGTTTCTGCTCCTCGCTCACCAGACACTTTCAAAGATACCGGCCGGCTTTTCAGGACCAAGGCACGACTGCCATCTGGTGGCCGGCAGCCTTAGCTACAGGTATCGTTCAGAAGTTAAACAGGCTCTCCAGAGGGAGGGAATTAACGAACTTCACAAAGTGATGGGAAATGTCAAAGGCAAACTGAGGCAGGGTGGGGCGTTGAGGCCAACATTCCTTCCATAGTAGAGTGTTAGTAATTCAAATACTAAAGTCAAAACCGCCACTGTCTTACTTATAATCACTCATTAACCCCGCCTCCCCTAAAAAACGCTAACTTCTTGTGTTTGATGCTTCTAACCCCTTTGCTTTTCTTTTTCTTGATTCAATACACTTTCAAGAACGGGATTTCACTGCCTGAAGAGATTCTGCTGGCCCAACCGCCTCTTTTTAACCAGAGGAAGCTGAGGCCCGGGGAAGTGAAAGAGCCAGTCCGGGTTCCCACAACCGGTGTCCGGACCCCCATTCGAACCCACCACTCGCGTGCTCAGGTCTGAACGTGAGAACAAGCGTCCCAAGTGGGCACTCGCAGTCTCTCACCAGCAGACCGCAGCTAACTTTCGGGGAAGGCTGGGCTGGGAAATCTCCGCGGCAGCCAGGGCAAGCCGAGCAGGGCGTCCGGGACCCCGGCCCCCCGCATCCCCCGGCCCACCGTGCGCCGGCGACCGGTGCCCACCGCCACTCGGTCCGGCCGCCGCGTCACCCGGAACCTTCACCCTCGCGCCCGGTCGGGCCTCCGAGCCCAACACTCACGCTCAGCCAGCATCGACATGTCGCCGACCCTGTGACACCGCGGGCCTCGGGACCTGAGTGACGGTGGATACCGCTCGGCGGTCTCGCGGAGAAGCTAGAACCACGAGCCTCGCAAGCCCTGCAAATTGCAGCGGCGAGGGCGCGCGCTACTGACGTCAGTGAGGCGCGACCCGCTCCCGGACCGCGCGGCAGCGAGTGGGCGGGGCGCGGGAAGCCTGGGAATGCGTTTGGGTGGATGCTGGGTAGACCAGCGGTTTCCAAGGTTTGTTCCAACTCCAGCATTCCGTGTGTCTATGAAATATCTATAAGGATCATCCACTAAAAAGAGCTGTTATTAAGTTTGGAGTTTTTTTTTATTACAGAATCTTGATATTTTAAAATTGTCAGCTGGGAGTAGATATTGCACTTTTAAAAATAAGGTGATTCAGTGTAAGACATTCCATCTTATTCTTCAGTCTCATGGCAGACCCGCATAGAGCAGGACTTCTCAAACTTTAATGTTTGGGTGAATCACCTGGGGATCTTGTTAAAAATGCAGTTTCTGGTTCAGCAGGTCTGGGATGGGGCCAGAGATTCTGCATTTCTAACAAGCTTCCAAGGACGTGGATGATGATGGGCTTACTTTGTGTAGCAGGCCATTAAACAACCAAAGGTATGAGTGAACTCAGGGTTAAAATATACTCTTTTCTTTTTTCCTGTTCAAGAAAAGTGCTTTATGAAGAACACTTTATAAAGTGATGGTGATAAACGCTTTCAAAATATTTCAAAGAACTGAACTAAGAAGGTATTTAGGTAAGTCATCTATGCTATTCCCCTGCCTTCGGGCAAGTAAAGACCAATATCAGGGACCGATGATTACTCCTTCTTTTTTTTTTTTTTTTTTCCACTAAATTTGTTTATTTTTGGCTGCGTTGGGTCTTCGTTGCTGCAGGCCGGCTTTCTCTAGTTGCGGCGAGCGGGGTCTGCTCTTCGTTGCGGTGCGCGGGCGTCTCATTGCGGTGGCTTCTCCTGTTGCGGAGCACGGGCTCTAGGCACATGGACTTCAGTAGTTGTGGCTCGCAGGCTCTAGAGCACAGGCACAGTAGTTGTGGCGCACGGGCTTAGTTGCTCCGCGGCACGTGGGATCTTCCCGGACCAGGGCTCGAACCCGTGTCCCCTGCATTGGCAGGCGGATTCTTAACCACTGCGCCACTGGGGAAGCCCTCCTTCTTTTCTGTAGCTCTGGTAAGTCTCATGTCCATCCCTCCCATCCCCACACCGTTCACATGCGTACAATTGTAAAAGCTAGCCACACATTCTGTGCAGTCACAGAAAGGAATTCTTAATGTGTTGCATTACATCTTTATATTCTATTCCAGATATGTCACTAACAGTTTATCTATAAAAGAAATAAAGCTGAATCTTGCCAGTTGAATTTAGCTCATTCCTAAAGAGGCACCAGTGGGACACAATGCAGGGCTGGGATGGGGTGGGGGAGGGGAGGGGAGCGGTCAGAGAACATGACAGAGCCTAAATTCTGCTACCGGCTTGGGGTGAGTCCTTGGGCAAGTCATTTCACCTCTTTTGATATCACTGTTTCAATCTATGAAAAAAAGGATGATCTCAGATTATTTCCAAATCTAAAAGACTTTCAGAGAATTACTTTAATCCAATCCGGTTGCTGTTACCCAGAGAGTGGAAGGCTCATCTCTCCCTGGAGGATTTCTCCTGCGGTCCTCACCGAATCTTCCTCAGGCCCCACAAGGAACACAAGTTGAGAAGCACCTACCCACCCTGAGATCCAGTACCCTAGAAATGGATGCTTGATGTCTTGCTGAGATTTATTTGCCCATCCTGGGGGAGGGGGCGGGGGGTGTCTGGTTTTGCCAGGTTGTTCCCCCCGCGATCCGCTTTAAACTCCACCCCATTTCTGTTGCTTATGCCTCTGAGTAGGGGAATGTGTCGCTGATACTGTTTCTCTTAAGTCGACAAGCCAGTGAATGCCAACTCAGGACTCTCATCCTCCAGGCCTCCCGAGTAGTTTATCTTGTCCTCTCTTGCAGTCTTTGTCTGTTGTCAAAGCTCAAATAGGAAGACAAACCCTAGCCAACTGCTTTGTGCAAGGAAGACTCTCTCTTGACCCTAGTCCAGGAACACCTCCCGGCTCCCCGACAGCAGTTCTGGCCTGCAATTCCTCCTCTGTTGATCCTCCCTATCAAAATGTTATGACTTCAGGGCTTCCCTGGTGGCGCAGTGGTTGAGAGTCCACCTGCCGATGCAGGGGACACGGGTTCGTGCCCCAGTCCGGGAAGATCCCGCATGCCGCGGAGCGGCTGGGCCCGCCATGACCGCTGAGCCTGCGTGTCCGGAGCCTGTGCTCCGCAACGGGAGAGGCCACAACAGTGAGAGGCCCGCGTACCGAAGGAAAAAAAATGTTATGACTTCAAGCTTTAGCCTCCACAAAATCTGTAAAGCTCAACAATGGAACATCGTGTCCAGAGATCAAATCACCTAATGACATCAAAGGGAAAAAAATCTGATTTCCTGACTGCCTTATGATCGTTTTCTTTATTGTCTCAGGTTAGCCTTCTCTAGTTTTGGAGCAAGGTGGTGACACTTCAGTCTCCTTGTCTTGAGATAGTTTTAGGACTGTAGGTGGTAGTGGGGAGGGTGATGGGGGATGGGGGCAGGGAGATGCCTGCAAAGGGAATGCGTAGACACAGGGTTGGAGTTGGATGATGAAGGAGGATGGGCTGACTTGGTCACCACGTGAGAGGGTTTCCAGACCTGAGCTGCTGGCCGAGGACCCCTGTCCTGAGGGTGGGAAAGCATCATATCAGGCAGGGACTGCACCGTGGCAGTGATGATGGACACCCTGGGATCCCCTAGGAGGTTCCCCGAGCCTCACTGTGGCTCTCCCTGACCCCTCTGGCATCTTCCTTCCGGCTTCTGCTGCTCTCTGGATAAGCAGTGCACAGCCCAGGGAGCTATGTCCACGTGGTCTGTCCCCCCCACCATGATTTTCCTTGGTGCAGTAATTAACAGAATGGGCTCCAAAGTTACAGAGTTCAGATCTGGCTCTGACACCTGCAAGTTATGTCTGCTCTCTGATTCCTCATCTGCTATCCCATGGGGTTGCTGGGAGGATTAGGTAGAAAACACATGAGGACACCTTGTGGGCTACAGCACTATAACACTGTAGGCAGCCATGGCTGTTTACCCTGAGAATTACGGGCAGGTCTTGGGTCGAATCTGCCCCATCCTTATTCTTCATGGTCCTCTCTCATCTCCTACCGAGTACCAGTTGTTGACCTTGGGCAGCTCACTAAATGTCCTGTGCATCATTTTCCACATCTAGCTGATAAGGATAATGCTGGTACCTGCCTCAAAGGGTTGTGGTGCTGATTAAATGAAGTGATTTAATGAATGTCTTAAACGAAGTTCTGAAGTACTGGAGGACAGTGTCTGGCATGGAGAAGGAACTCGAGAAATGGCTCTGTCTGCATTTGAGTGCACACAGTTTTGTTTTTTAACTGCACACCAAGGCCACCATCTTACTTTAGGGAAATCTCTATAAGTGTTTTAGGGTCACCTTTTACTTACACAGAGTTCATTCACATTTGATCTCTTTTTAAAAACGTTGTTATGAGAGATACCATTAAGTAAATAATACCATTCGCAAAGCTGTAGGAACCCCATTTTTTAAAATTCCACTTTAAAAAATAAAAAGTATATATAATAGTCTATATATACATACATATACAGTTAGCATATGCATGGAAAAACTGGGGGAGACTATATTCCAAACTCTTAATACTGGCATTTTCAGGGGAGTGGGGAAAGGAATTATGGAAGACTTTTCATTTTCTGCAATACATATTTGTATATCATCAGAACTTTTAAATCATAATAACACGTTACTTCTTTATTATATCACAATAGTTTAAATATATATATATCCTATGTATTAATATGCATGCTCCCTATAGAAGTGTTGTCTGGTGGAACAGACATAAATATCTTGCCTGGAAATTTAATCCCATCTTATCCACTCAATCCAAGACACACTAGAAACCTGTCACGTGCACAGGTGACAGTAATCTGTCAACATTTTGGAAACCACTGGACACTTTTAGCATGTTCCTGAGGCAGAGACAGACGAAGAGGGAACCGTTGGGAATGATGCCCAGCGGTACAGCAGCGGACCCTGTGGACCTGGGGGCTCTGCCACGAGTCCATGTTACTTCAGACTCCCCTCAACCTTGATTCTCTGTGGCTTTCCAGCTCCTACTTCTGAATTTCTCCCTTTGGGGGATCTTTGACCTCCAGGCTCCCACTTCTTGATCCTGGCTCGACTTTCTTTGGTTTTCTGGTCCCTGATTTCTTGAGGACCTCTCCTGCCCCAGGTGCTCAGACACCACGACCACCTGTCTGGCTCCATTCGGGCAGCCCTGCCTGGCATTGGCCTGTGACACAACTCTGTGGAAATTTCTAGATATCTGAGAGGGAAGCTTCAAATGCGAAGACGTCAGTCATATGGCTTTGCAACTCTCTTCTGATTAAAATGACATCTGCAGTATTTGCGGGCAGGCCAGCCATCTATGGTCTCGGTCTCTGTAGATTCATCCAAGTTGTCGCATGTGTAACAGTCTGTACCTTCTTTATTGCTGAGCAGCATTCCCAGGTATGGATGTATCACTGTTTCATCATCCACCTGTTGTAGGATATCTGGGCTGTTTCCAGTTCTGAACTATTATTACAAACATTCCCGTGTGTGAACATAAAAACCATTGCCTTGCAATAAATGCGCAAGAGTACAATTGCTGAGTCATCGGGTAATTCATGTGTAAATTTGTAAGAAAGTGACAAAACTTTTTTTTTTTTTTTGGCCACGCAGCCACGTGGCTTGCAGAATCTTAGCTCCCCGACCAGGGATTGAACCCGGGGCCCCAGCCATGAAAGTGCTGAGTCCTAACCACTGGACACCGGGGAATTCCCAGAAACTGACAGAATGTTTTCCAGAGTTGCTGCCCCATTTCACTTTCCCATCCACGGTGTATGAGTGCTCTGGTTTCTCTGCAGCCTCTCCAGCATTTGGTGTTGTCACTATTTTCGTTGTATAGTGATATCGTGTGCAAGGCGCTCCCAGTCCTGGGTTGAGCGCTCCCTTCCTGTGGCACTCAAGGTCTTCATGGGACCACAAGTCAAATGCATGGACTGAAATCTGGGGACAGAGGCGATCAGACCAGGCCCAGACCACACAGGAAGCTAAAGAAGGAGCTGGAAGGAAGAAAGCGAGGTGGAAAAGCTGAGGGACGGGGCAGGGCACAGAAGAAGTGAGTCTAACCGGCCTCAGCAGCACTTGCTAGGGGGCCTGGGGCTGATGGGTGGTGTGTTGGGAGTAGAGTGTCGTGTGTGTGTGTGTGTGTGTGTGTGTGTGTGTGTGTGTGTGTGTGGTCAGCAAGTAGGAACTTGACAGTGGTTCACCCAGTTAGCCCCTCACCCAACTCCAACTGCTAGGGACCAAGACAGACGAACTTGTCTTTACGAGTAACACAGAAAAGAGGGCCCAGAATCACAGACCCCCAAGTGCAAATCCATACGGCACAGGGAAGACCCTGACATTCTAGACTCATGTTCTCCATGTAGCTGGAAAGGGTCTTCTACATTGCCTTTGATGAAACCATTTAGCAAAGCAGGTAAACACAATTTTAGGGAGGATTTTTGTCCCCTACATGGCCCCGTATCCTAACTTTTGATTGCCAGCCTGCATTCGGACTCCAAGAGCCAGTAGCCTGGGGTCTGGGGTTTTTCCTACCTGGAGAGGGGGGGTGGTATCAGCGTATCAGGAGGTGGCCAGGGCCTGAAGGGCCCACCCACTGACCTCCCCCCGCCCCCTGTAAGGTCTCTTCCTCTCCTGGGGGTTGCCAGCTGCTTCTGAGAAGCCTTTGGTCCAGTCAGAGGCCACCTCAGCTTACACTGCTGCCAGTAAGCACCCAGAGTTTTCCACTCCACACTCATCTGTCCCTCCCCCTCCATGAACAAAGGAAAAGGCACACGTACACACATGTTATTAAAATGAACTGTTTATATATCTCAGTTGAGTCAATACATTATAATGTATTAAAATGGAAAGGTACAAAATTGAAATAAATACTTTCTGATTCATGTATAAATCTTTTTTTTTTTTTTGTCAAGATGACTTTTATCGTCAGTACATGTCACAAGAAAACATTTAAAATGACACTGAAACAATCATTTAAATCATGGTGCATGGAGGAAAAAGGTAAAGAAAACAACTTTTGGCTTGTTTTGGCATGAGACCTTGATACAATTTGGGTTCCCCAAAACCATGTGAAGGGTGATAAAATAGAAATGCTCAAAACCGACTTAAAAAAATAAACAGGCTTTACAAAAACCCTCTTTTTGATGAACCCGGCCACTTCTCTACATGGTCTGCACTTAACAGTAGATACATTCAGTATTGTCCACGGGAAGACAGCAGCTGCCTTTCGTTTTAAAGAGCTTGGTGGAGAGGCTGAAGGAGTATGCTGAGGTGGAGGTGGTAGGATGTACAGGAGAACAGAAAGTCTGGACGGTCTTCAGGAACGCCTCTGAGAATGGGGGTGTGGAGGGTCTCTGGAGCAAGTGTTGGCGCTGAGAGCATGAGTCCAGACCTGAAGCAAAGCAAGTGGGCAGGATGGAAACAGTGGCTGCTGTGGGGCAGGGTGGTCTCCCCACCTGAGCAGTTCTGGGTTTGCCCTCAGCCTGGGAACGTTTCTGTCTCAGCAAGAGGCTAACCCAGCGCTTTGGGGACAGGGCTGGGACTCTTTTCAGGCACAGCAGCATGGGGGAGACGGGGACGGGTGTGGGGCTTCAATGAATGCCACGGAAGGGGCTTCCTCCTCTGGTTCCCGTCTTAGGTGGCTGTTAAGGCAATAAGGACTTCAGCAAACTAGAAGTTAAGGGCAGCTAAATTCAGCCAGATTGAAGGCAAACAAAAGGTGAGAAAGAGTCCCTTTCTCCTCGGCTACCTTCCCGCCCCAAGCACGGGAGGTCTCAGCTCACAAAGCTCTGAATCTATAGTACGCGGTAGCAGAGGGCTTGCCCTTTGGAAGCTCCATGGAAAAGAAGGCTCATCCCTGGCTTTGGGCAACTTGACCCAAGTTTCCTTTCTCCAGACTCTCTTTCCTGAGGTCCTCTCAGGAGGGCAAGCTATGGTCACCCGGCTGTTGAGTGAAAAGTGGAAGCACCAAGGTTCACGCAGAGTTAGGGCAAGTCCTTGGCCGCAGACCATCTGGCCCATCCCAGTGGCCTTGAACACCGTGCGTCCTGGAAAGCAAGGCCTGATGTTCGAATGCCCCAGTGAGACCTATGCTCAGCTGGAGAACAGGACTAGCCCTTCAGGGTTCAGAAATGTTCCCCCTACATCAGATGGAATGACAGCTATGAAGTCCATGGGAATGTGAGGTCCTGGGAAGGTTTGTGAGCTCATGTCTGGGTCCTCAGGGGAGTGAAAGAAGCTCCTTTGACCTGAATCCACTCACAGGGAAACGTACAGAAGACTGAACAGAACAGATGGAAGAATCTTTTCCTTTGCCCTTGCTCTGGAGTGAAGGAAATAGACCTTGACATGCTACGGGAAGGATGAACCTTAACAGTTGCCTCCAGTCTGGGCAGGCTGCTGGCAAAACGCAGGGTGATTTGACTGCTGAGGCCTAGAATTGAAGAACTGACTCTCAGGCAGTTTCTAAAAGGTACAGCTACTCACCCCAGCAAATGTGAGGTCAGTAAACAAGGCAATGTCCCCTCGCTCCTGTAGCACTAGGTTACAGCCTAACGCCAGAGCTCTCCGTGAGACGCCTGGGCCCGAGGATGCAATGACTTGGACACGGTGGCAGCTGTGATCCGATTACTCAGCACCCCCTCAAAAGGGGGCATTCATGGGGACCCGATGTGCAGAACGAGAAATGCCGTCTGGGGGGCCAGTGCCCCGCCTGACTTTTCTCTTGTGGAAGCCGTATGATTTTGGTCCTAAGCAAAATGGGTAACATTTCTTCCAGGAATCCAAGGATTATAATAACAAATCTATAATAAAGTCAATGTGATCATCGAGCTGTGAGGGTACAGATGAAACAAGACTGGTCAGGAGTTGATCATTGTTGAAGCCCATGGGGAGTTCTGTGGGAATTCACTGTACAATTCTGTTTTCATTTGTGTTTAAATATATGTTTTGAAATTACCCACAATACAAAACAAGGCCCCTTGGACGTTCTCTAACTTAATCCCTCATTTTCCAGACAGAACCCAGTGGTTAAGCACCCAAAATCACATGGGGAGTTCAGGCAGTACCGGTACTAGAACCCAGCGTTCTTTCTGCAGGGATTAAGATACATGGGCTGGATGGACATACTTAAATCAATGTCAGGTTCTTGAGCTCTGCTCTTACCACGCTGAGAAGCAGGGGTTTTTTTGTTTTTTGGGTTTAAATCCTGCCAATTAGCCCTAAGAACATAATAACAATGGCAAGTACCCTTCTCCCATAAAGCCACCAGTGGCGCTTTCTGTGAAGGCTCTCTTTGGTCCCAGCATTTCAAAGGGAAACACTGT
Organism: Globicephala melas; assembly: GCF_963455315.2. NCBI lineage: Eukaryota > Metazoa > Chordata > Mammalia > Artiodactyla > Delphinidae > Globicephala > Globicephala melas. The sequence continues at coordinate 107,006,921 of NC_083319.1, forward strand.
CCCCTAAGGTTTCCTGGGACAAAGCAGTCACTGTAGCTGCTTCTCAAGGGAACCACCACCAGGAAGGGCACTGAATGTCCTTCCTGAGCTCCTGGCCGTGTGCAGTTTTCTCTGGAGCCTGGCTGAGGGCCCGGTAGGGGGAGGGGAGTGTCACACTTACGACGGGGGTTGGGGGGGTGGGGGGGTGGGGGGGTAGAGGTGTAAAGGCTGGTATGGCAGCCATTGAAGGGAATAAATCCCTTTAAAAATCTTCAACCCAGGTTACTCGATCTCTTTAGAGAAAGAGCACTGTAATCTCATTGGAATCAAAGACATTCATCCATTTAATAAGAAAAAGACTTTTAAGAAGTGGAGGCTTGGGAAAGGGAGACAGGAGACGGGGCTCTTCTCACAGTGATGACACGGGTAGGGAACCAAGGGGCCTCGGTAGCAAGTTGTAGACTTTAGTTTTAAAATTAAAAATGTTCTAGATACATCCTTGTAAGCTTATGAGGACACACCTCAAAGGGTGTATTCCCAAAGGAAATCAGGCCATAAAAGCCAGGCAGTTCCAAGTTCCCAACAGGGAGAAGGTGAGGTCAGAAGACCTGCACCAATTTTAGAAGAATAACACCCAGGAAAGTTCCGGGTCCATCATTCTGCACAAGGAAACGACGCTTTGGGTTCTGGTGGCTCAGCTGAGATGAAAGTTAGCAGAGAGAGGTGAGATTGAAAAAAGAAAACCAAAAAACAGAAGGAATTTATAGAAAGAATTATGAACATGAGCCTGGATTTTAAACGTGTGGGCTTCCCGAAACAGCTAAAAGAAACTGTGGAATGTTCTCATAGAGAGATGACATGCCTTGGGCATGGAAGATGTCCAGGAAAGTTGTAATGGCTGAAGGAGAGATGGGGTGCCTGGGTGGATGGACAGACCCCTCCGATTATCTAGAAAAATCTGTTCTGGCAAGAGACTTAGTAAGTTATAGATTTCAATTCTGCTATTTCTTACTCTCATTGTTCTTCCTTGTCCCTCAAAATATAGGTTAAATAAGATATCAGCTCATTTTTTATTCAATACCCTAAGCTTCTTAACTTGGTTTACAGGGGGCTGGGTTTGGAGAGGGCGTGTGTCTATGTGTGTGTTCACATTGCCCACAGTAACTGAGAAAATAGATGCATTTCTTCCCCAGAAACTTATATAAAACATGACGGTTTGGGAAATATCATCTGAATTTCACAAATTAAAAGAAGGTCTCTGAGCTACCGCTTATAAGTCAGGAGAGGGACAAACGAGCATCGCCTTGGGGATCTGATGTAAATTTCTAACTGTGTTCCTTTGAGAAAATTACTTCCTCTCTCTGGACTGGAGTTTCCTCATCTTGCCACTATGCGGTCAACCTTGACTCTGAGGGAGTGTAGCAAGTGCTACTCAACCTAATGAAAATGTCAATATATCCTGAAAGATGTCCATGGCAATGGTCAGTAATGGGCTCGGTGCTCACGGTCACGTACGTCCCAACAGGATGAAGTGCCCGTGACAAGCAACTGAGCTCTGAGGTCTCCACTCAGAAGAGTGAAAAGAGCAGTAAGCGCTTGTTTCCACCTGGTTGCCTGTCAGGACTGATATTTCACTGCAAAGCCAAGAAGCCTGAAGACCTCAGAGAACTGGCTGTGTCTCTAGATCTGAGGTGGAAGGAAAGGCCCATTTGGAGACAGTTGAATTTTTCTGCCAAAAGACCAACGTCTGCAAAACCACAAATGCTGGAAATACAGGTGCTTCTAATACCAACTGTGCATGTTGTTTCCTAGCAGGGTAGGGAGAGTCTATCAGTTTTTGGTGGGAAAAAATAGAGCAGCAATCTCCTTGTGTGCTCGGGGAAAAGCAAGCCTGTGATTTTGACTCGATTAGAGAAAAGATAGGATTCCAGGGGACAGAAAGTCAATTCCATTCACCAGAGATATTGCCTACCAATCCCACCTCCTTCCAAGCTGGGCAGGAGCCACCTCACAGAAGAGAAGACTTCAGAAGCCAGGGTAGTGCCAAACCAGGGTGGCTCGTGCCTTTTAAGACACGTCTTTCCCCTGAACAGGCCTAGATGTCCTGAGGAGGAGAGAGGATGCTACCAGCACGGTCTCCAGACACACGGCAGTCACATCTCTTAGGTAAAGACCACTCTTGCTGTAAGTGCACTGAAGATTCAGGAAACTGTAGTTGCCTCCCCTCGTCCCACCCCAAACACTGCCCTTCCTCATCTTACATCTGGGGAAACTGAGGCACAGCAAGGACAAACAGTTTTTCTGCAGCTCTCATACTGATCTAGTGACACACCTGGCAGGAGAACCCAGGGCCCCTCTCTCTCTCCCTCTCTCATTCTCATTCTCTCTCTCTCTCTCTCTCTTTTGATATCTTCCATTGCCTTTCTGCTTCATTCACATTTAAAGTCTGTCTACCTGTCTATTTATCTATAATATATGTTCTCTTATGTATAAAATATAAATAATTTGTAGATTTCTGCTTAACTCCCTGTCCTTTTCTCTTCCTTTACATAACTTGGTTTGGAAACAAAAATAGATGTTCCATGGCAAGGGAAAACCACAGTACTGCTCAGAGGAACAGACCTCTGGAAGGAGAGATGACAGCCTTTGTCTGTTGGGCTGGGGGTGCTTCAGATCTGGACTGTACAGCAAATGAAACGGAACACAACTCATCAGAAATCAGCAATGGAGACATCTGTGCCAAATGACGTGAACTTCCACCACCTGGTTTTAAGGAACAGTAAATACAATAGAGATAGATAGATACACTATGCTGAATCTCGAGTCATAAAACAAGTTGTAAATAGAATTATGCTAAATTAAAGACGGACATCATAGGGAATAGTCTGGTCAACAACCAATCATCGTTAGAATCAAAAAAGTAAACCGGCCTTTTCACTGAGTACCTCCACGACATTTCTCAGTGCACTAAGTACATTTTAACCATGCAAAAATACACAGACATCTTAACTAGGTTGTTTTTTTTTTTTGTAAAAAAATCAAACACCAACAATATGCATTTTTTTTTTGTTAATTATATTGGTTAAAGTAACAGCCAGTGGCTGCCAGGTATCAGATATATCATATACATATTTTTATACAGAATCTGGACAACACAACATTACACATCAGAGAGAGAAAGAGAGGAAAAGAGAAAGAGATTATTTGTTCCTTGGTGGGTTTGTTGCTGTTCAGTAAAAAAAAAATAAAGTAAAAATATGAGAAGCAATGCTAAGAAGGAAAACACTTCAACAAGTTAGGAATACATAGGGAGAATTGCTAATCAGAAGTACAGGAGGAAGAGAGTTCATAGTTAGGTCTGTGTCTAGAATTTTCTTCACTAAGAAGCAAAAGTGCACAACAGGTGTATTGGTTTGGAAAAGCAGAAAGAGCGATTGACATCATGCTGTCTGGTTCCCAGCACGTTTCCAGCGAGAAGAAAAAAAAAAAAAAACCATAATCACAAATTAATTTCACAAGTTTTGTTTTAAAAATGTCCTCCCTTACCCAAGAAGCTGGGTAGTGCAGGGGTCGGGGCAGCTGAGTTTCGAGAGTCCTTGGCAAAGGTTTGGCCAAAACCGTTGGCCTTAGATTAGTTGGAGATATGAGCTGTCTGTGGGAATTCACGCAGTGGAATGCGACGTCGGCTCACTGGGTCCCCAAGCTCCCCGTGCCAGCTGGTGATCTGGTGGAGGGAGCGCACAACCCACTGACAGGCCTGCTAGCCAGGCCCCAGTCCTGCCCCTGAAACATTTGGCGTCAACACGATCCTAAGAATTCAACCTGGAAAGAAACAAGACCTTGAACACAAGCTATGGAAGCACTACCATGGTCACGGTTAGATACAAAAATGTGAAAATTCAGATGTAATCAAAAATACAAAATCAGTTTCGATAAGATTTGCTTTTCGTGTGTCTGTTTGTTTTTAAACCATTACAGTGCAAGGTGTTTTCAAATTACAGTAAAAGTTATGTGTCTGCTTACAGTAACTAGAGTAAGTAGCTGATTTTGCTCTGCTGGAATCAGAGGTCCCTGATAAGTGAGGATGCACCAGTCTGAAATCAACCCAGCACAAGAAAAGGATGTCTCAACAGAAACACAGTTCACCGGGCTTTCACCCCTTCGAACTGTAACGAAAGATGGTGTCCTTTGCGCAACTCATTAGCGTGAGTTTCTTCCTCCGTTGAAAAAAAGAAAAAGAAACGGATGGTATTAAAATTCCAACAAGAAAAGGACTGGAAATCTGGGGCTGAAGGGCAGAGCATCTGAAGGGAGTTTCCCGCGTCACTGAGCTTTCCCATTGTACTTAAAAATAAAAAGAATTGTTTCAGCATGAGCCTCCTCGGGCAATGCTGCTTTGTGCTTCAGTCCCGCTCCACACCCCCCATCCCAGGCTGCTGGGAAAGGAAGCAGCACCACCTCACGGGGTCAAAGGAAACCGTGATGGAGGTCACGGCCTTGTACCATCAAGAATCGCCCCCCAGGAAAGGACAACGGAACTAGAAGGGCTGGGGGGCCGGGGTGGGGGCAGGGACTGAGGAGCTTTCATCTGGCAAAAGGACGGCCCTCGTCAAGGCCACTCTCAGAGCCAGTTCTGGAAAGGATGCAGAGGAAGGAGTCAAGAACCGCAAATCATATCTCAGAGGAAGAGCCACCGTTGCCCCAGAGCCTGCCTTTGGGAGGTGGGCAAGTGGCCCAAAGAGGGCCGCTGGCTAAATGAAGTGACAAGGCGACAGCCTTCACGTTCATGCTGTGGGAGAGGAGAAGAAGGAAGGGTAGTGAGGAATCATGCTTTTCCACTCTAGAACCAACAGTCGGCCTGGGTCAGGAGATGCAAGACACCCTGGAAAGCTTCAAAGAGCCCTTGTCTCCGTTCCAAGGGGAGCGGGCGGATGTTGGCAGCCGTGGGCACAGACATCAAGCCAGAAGCCTGTGGGGGCCACGCAGAGCCCCTGTTCCTCTCAGCCCGTCTCGAGCCTCATCCTCGAGCCCAGACCCACACAGAACTCGCTCCGAATTCTTCCTAACTCAGTGGACAAACTCTTCCCAGGTTTGTTGAAATTAAAAGGGACAGTTTTCGACAGCCAAGGCTGTCACTCAGGGCCTGGGATCCGCCAGTCCTGCATAAGTGGTGGGCAGCCCAGTCTCCCATCCCCCTGGGATGTGGCCCGGGTGGCGGAATCTACCTGCCTCACACGAGTGACCTGCGTAGGTGAGCGACCCCGTTACTCACACCCACATCCCCGAGAAAGAGAAGCAGCACACATTCCTCCGTCCTCTACCTTCGAAATAGAGTGTGAGGTGCTGCACTCAACTGTTTGGTTGTGATCTGGTCACTGGAGGAAATCTGGGCTTGCTCTGCACATTTTGCTACGTTCCTCAAGAAAAGAGAGCTCCACCAGACCCTGCAGGCCCAGCGCCTCGGCACGGCTCTGGCTCTGCTCCCCAGCGGGGAAGTGGACCGCCATGCGCAGCTGAAGCACGAGGCTTCCCCCAGCACACCTCCCTGGCTTGTTCTGACCCTAGGGGTTGTGGAATCAGGCAGACCCTGTATGTGTGTCCATCGTTTTTAGCATAAGATGCTCACGCATCCTTATCCCTTTGGCCATAAGAGACCCTGCGCCTTCCTAGGCTCCCCGATCCCGTTTCTTACCCAGCCTACCCAGAGTTCACTACCCAACCCGACCTGTTCTAGCAACGCAGTTCCTCTAGAAACATTCTCTGTGCTCATCCCCCAGCTCTGACTCGAAATACAGCCCACAGCCTGGTCCTCTGGTGTACGGAGGTGGTGGGACTCCAAACAAGCCCTCTGCTCACAGCTCTGGGTGCCACTAAGGGGCTGGTTACCTCCAAGCCAGCTGCGGTCTACAGGGACCGCTGACCATAGGTCTCCCCTCCAGTGGAGGACTTTTCAAAGGTGCAAGCTGCTTTGCCCGAATGGCCTCAGCAAACGCCTGCGTTCTTCCTGAGCTAAATTCCAGAAGCTCTGCCCGGCTAGATCTGCTCTCTCCAAGTGGTGTGTTTCTAATCTGGCAGTTGGCCACTGAAATATCATTTGAGGATTTGTGATCACAGGTGTATTTACACGAGCGAAGGGACAGGATGAAGTTAGGGAATGAAATGATATGTAGTGTGGCTTGAAGGCGAAAGAAATGCTCCAAGATCCCTCTGTGCTGAGTTCCTACTGCTGTCCCCAGGCAAACGTGAAGCCTGGTGAAAATGTACAAAACTGGGCTGTGACGCCCTGTTTTGGGTTCCTGGGACTATTTCGTACTATTTACCATTAATTGTGGAGCTGCCCTGGCTGAAAGAGATTTCCAGGAGTGGTGTTGCAGAGCATAGGTACCATCATCCCGGGGACAATGGTGGGGGAAGTGGGGTGGTCAGTAATCTCTGCACCTCCAATACGGCTGATTCTCCTCTCATGACGAGCAGATGCTCTGGTCGTTAGCCCAATACACTTAAACTGTTTGACAACCACACCAGAAGAGGGATTGAGGGAAACAAAATGTTTTTTACCTTCAAGATACATATTTTGAGTATGTTTATTAAGACGGTGAGAAGTTGGCTTCATCTTTTCTTTTAAAGCAAGAGAAATATAGTTGAATTGATTTCGGAGATGTTTACATTCCATTTAAGGAAGATCTCCTAGGTTCTTATAAACGTGAGGATGAGTTTAAAAGGAAAAGCTACCTTTTTTCCCCTGGGGTATTTTAGTTCACAGTCTGGAGACAATTAAGAGCTTCACAGACATTTGTTGAGTGAGTGGGTGTATTGATAACAGAATTTTAGGCTGGGAAGGAACCTTAGGGAGTGTCGTCTTCATTTGGCAGGAGAGAAACTGTCCTTGAGCTGATTCAGTGGGTTGGTGGTGACTCCGGTGGCCCTGCTTCTGCATATGGATTGCAGGGAAGCGGGACCCTGCTTGGAGGGGAGATGGGGCTGGAGCACAGCTCTCCTTGGCCCTGTGATGTAACAGCACATCTTCCTAAACAATCTGTGTTTCTGCCACAGAAGTTCTTCTACCCTGCTCTCACCCAGCCATGCTTAGAGCAACTGGATAAACTATTGATAGGCTTATAGTGGTCCAGTTGGCTGAACTGAACTAGGAGATTAAGGAATTAACAATAACTTTTAAAAGTCCACTATTTCTCATCACTGTTAAACATCGAGGACTTAAAAAAAAAAAAACCCACCACCTATTGAATAATCTGTGGCTTTAAAATGAACTTACTTGGAGATTAATATGTAATATTTTAGAGATGGGCACCTGGTTAGTGATGGATGCAATAAGTGTGATGTGTCTTGACTTCAAAAACTCCTTTGATAATGCAGACCTCATTATCATTATATGTCTTGACCTCAAGACATACCTCAGCATTCACCATGAGAACAGAACCGTGCCCCCAGAAGGATCATTCTTAAGAGGAATTAATGACAATCCTTCGTTGGCCTAAAGGGGCATCGGGAGTGTTTTGTGGGGACCAGCCCAGGGCTTCGTATTTCACAGGGAGCCTTAGAAGGTTAGCTGACTGATACAGTCATGCGATTGCGCCTCGTTTCTCTCGTGGCTCTTCCTAAGGGAATAGCCTTCTCTCTTGTTCTCTGTAACCCATGTACACGTTCATAGCATATTGCAGAACCTACACCTTGTAAGCCCATAAACTCAGGATGGAGGTATGTGCTCGTGGACATGAAGAAATGATGGCTAAGAACAACAGCTAGAATGGGGTAGGAATGTTGAGTTTCACATCTCCTGGAGGCAAGGCAGGAAAGAGGTCCCCTGGACTGAATGTTGAAGTCCTAATTCTTAATGTGATGGTATTTGGAGGTGGAGTCCTTGAGAGATCATTGGGTTTAGATGAGGTCATGAGGGTAGAGCCTCCGTAATGAGATTAGTGCCCTTATAAGAGGAGGAAGAGACCAGAGCTCTCTCTTTCTGCCACATGAGGACACAGCAAGAAGGCAGCCATCTGCAAACTAGGAAGAGACCTCTCACCGGACACCAGACCTATGACACCTTGATCTCGGACTTTCCAGCCCCCTGAACGGTGAGAAATAAATGTTTGTTGTTTAAACAACCCCTCACCCCCAGTCTATGTTATTTTATTATAGAAACCCAAACTAAGAATCCTTTCCTGAATTCCTCATCTGCGTCCCTTTTAAAGCTCCAGGTCAAGACTAACATGATTATGGATGAAGCAACCTGTCTTCTTTCTAGAGCAATCTATCTTCGGGAAAGGGGAATCTTCTCATTACTCTCCCGTCTCGGTCTCTTCTTTCTGGTCAAGCCATTTTCCCCAAGAGAGCATCGCTTTTGAGCAGGGCTCCTGGTGATCTTACAAGAGGCATCTGCTAAAAATGGTGGTCGAGGGAACCAATATATTGGTGCACACTGGGGGTTACTTTTAGGGAAAGGAGAGGAAGAGTAGGGGACACATTGTGTTAAGGTCCCAAATCCAAAGTGTGCCACCCACGAGGAAGGCTCAGCGGTCTTTCAGAAAGACAGGTGGAGGCAAAGAGCTGACAACACCCATGTCATCTCCTCCCCGTTAGAGCTCAGAGAGCTGTATCTGGACTCATCACTTTCAGGCTTACCCTTCAGCCCTCGATGTACAGGTTTTAGTTCCCCGCCCAGACTGTGAATTACTTGAGGACAGGGCCTAGTCCAATGCCTGGGATACTTTCTGGTTGAAGGGTGAGTGAGTAAAGAAGGAGACTAAATTATGAAGAGAATGAACAGACTGGCCGTGAGTCAAGAGTCCTGAGCCCTTGGTTCTCAAAGAAGGGGCTCTCCTTCACATCAGGGCAGATTGCTGCAGCTTTGACAGCCGGGGTGAGGCCAAGCCAGGTCTTCACAAGCTTCCTGAAGCAGAGTTAGAGCCAGGGTTGTCCCGGGTCTGTGGGGCAGTCCTTCTGGAGGCAGGAGCTCTTGTTGAAGGCAGAGCTTTGCTGTCTGCATTTTTTGTTTTATTTTTTTTAGCAGCTTGGGCTCCGAAAGATAATGGTGACACTCAATGCCCTGATTTCTTCTCTACAACACGGGTGGATCCTGATCAAAAAGGCCCTCGGGAGAAATCAGAGGAACACCTATTGACTTAAAAATATGTTGTTTAGGCCCTTTTTTTTTTTTTCCAGAGCACCGCTGGAAATCAGGGAAAGGGTTTCTTTCCCATATGTCGACTCAAGCTGATACCTTGAGTATCAGGGGCCTTGTACCCTGATAGAGTAGCAGGGGCCCTACTCTTTGCCCATTTCAGTAGGAGTTGTTTATACCCAAGTCAAGCCGTTTGGGTTGTTACAGGCTTAGATAAACGTCTCACTGTAGGGTGGACCCTCAGAGTCCCATTAGGCAGCAAGAAGGAAAGAAAGGTAGGATGACCCCAGCAGTTTAAGTAGGGGTGCACGCCTTTTCAGTCAACACACCTGAGCCCACGTCGTGGTTTGTGTTTCATTAACCAAGGGAAGTTGGGCAAATCATTCAAACCCCTATGTCTCTTTCCTCCTCTGTAAAATAAAGCCCTACATCAGGTTCCCGCAGATAATAAGGTCACTATTAACTCATTCTTTAAAAATAACTTGTGCAAAGTAGCAGCCCACCTTTTCTGGATGGATGCTAGGCTGATACGTTTAGTCTGTCAGCCTCAGGGATGCAGGGGGTCATCATCCCTCTCATTCTAGAAAGAGTCCAGGCCATGGACTGGCAGCAAAGACTTATTTTACGGAGGTTAAAGAGGGAATGACTATAATGAACCAGACCAAGGAAATCAGGGGATTCCAATTAGAGGGCCAAGCCCATGTATTCTACTAACAGGGTCTAATGTTCAGAACATCCACCCCTGCATGTCCACTTAGACATGCTGAGAATCTGAGGTCTGTACCAAAGGCCAGGCCACTCCGAATGGGAAACATGAATTCCAGGAAGGGACCCATCAGTGGGTAGGGTCTCACGCTTACCCTGCTTCTTTGTGCCTTGCATCTCTCATCCAGTGTCTGAATGTCTTTTGTTATTTACTCTCAGAGCATGAAATTAAGCCGAAGAAACTGTGGGGTAATCTGTGTGTAAGGCTGAAGGAACTGGGTGCCACTGGGGAAAGGGTCGGACAAACCCCAATTTTTCTTGGCCTCCTTTTCATCGATACTCTTTTCGTGGTATCTGGAAAGGCCCAGAACCACCGCATTAATTATAGAAGAAACTGGGCCCTTCCCCAGATCCGAAAGACTCAGACCCCCTTAGGATATGCTGTGCCCATAGTGACCAGCTGCTACAGGGAGCACCCAGATCTGGCTGAGGTCTGCAGGTCTGAGTCCCTCTGGGAGGCTGCAGTGGTCTCAAATATTCTGGAAGGTTGGCCTGAGCAGGATTGAACTGAAACCTCATTAAGAAACAGAGACCGGGCTCTTCTGTGTCTCATGGGCAGCTTTGGGCTTTCAGAAATCCCATTCATCATTCAAGCCTTCCTCCCCTTTGGCCTTAATTCAAACCTGGAATGGTCAACGGACACCCTCCAATCCCCTGATTCGCCCTCACCTGCGGAGATATGCACATCACCACCACTTGAAGGCCTCATTCCTCTGGCTTCCACCGCACTGGGTGGACCAGAGGAATGGGTTTTAAACAGACCAAAGCTGCAGGGAACTAAACTTTGAGCCAAGATGTGCACGTGAACACACATGAGCACCCACAAGCCCGGCTCTGGGAGCTCCGTGAAGCCTTCGAGGAGGGAGAGGGTTTAGCGACAAGGGAAAGCCATTCTCTGAATCACATTACCAACTGCAGAGAAACCGGTTGCAGCTTGAAGGACTATTCTTTCAACGAGGTTGGGTGAATGTTAACAGACGGTGACATTGCTGGAAATTGTCTTGCTTTCTCATCAGAAGGCAGGCAACGTCTCGAATGAATGACGTCACATGACTGTAGGCACAGTCAACTCAACTCACCCATCTTCAGGCATCCTACGGAGCCTCCAAAACCCAACTCAAATCCCAGTCTTTTTAAAGTCTCCTCCTATATCGCTGCTTGGAAACCCTGCTTCCCATTTGAGGTGCCCCAGCACCGTGCACTCTCTTAGGGCTCTGTTTTTCACTGTATTATACTTATTTATGCACGTTTCTTCCCTCTCATATTTAATTCCTTGAGGTTTGTTTTCTCTTTGGAGCCCCTTCTGCCCTAGCCCTGCACTTGGCATAGTAGGTGTTCAAGAAATATTTGAGAGCCAGGTGACTGACTGAATTTGAAGTGGGAATACTGTCTGGCAGGAAAGCTCCAGTGCGGTGAAGTCAGTTCATCGTCCACCACCTTGTCCTCGCAAGGAGCGTCAGTGTGTGGCAGACCCAGTGGTCCAAGGTCAACAAGTCTCTACCACTGCTGTACCATACTTCAAATTCAAGGTAAGAGAAATCCTTAAATCATCTGCCACATCCCACTGAAATACACTTCCCACCTCGAATTTCAAAGCAATTTCAAAGTATCTCAGGCACAGAAGCTGCCCTTGTCTCACAACAGCCCACCTAGAAAGCAGCCAAAGAGTCAGAAGTGGATTCCAAGTTGGAGATTACCCCGGAGGTTCAGGAGCAACGAACAACGGTAAGCAGGGCTGCAAGCTTCTCTATCTAGAACCATCACATCCCAGGACAGCGCCCTCTCCCTTCACAGGGATGGAGAAACACCCAGACTAGTCACAATGAAAGAAAATGGACAGCGTCCTCACGACAGTACAGAAACTTCCCACAACGACCCAACAACGACGTCAAGACCAAAGACCAACCCGCCACGCAGACACAAGGTCTCCGGACAGAAAACGAAGGGCAGAGAAGAAAATACCTTTTCACAATGAGGTGAAGCTCAGTGCCCTTTCCCCTGTTCCCAGGCTCGCTCTGTCATGTTGGGAATCCCCTCTCCACCAAGGGAGCTTTGCTTGGGAGCCAGCAGTGGGACACTACGTGGACAAAACTGGCTGGTCTGGATCAGAAGTCGCATCACGCCCTCACCTATAGCGTCTGGTCCATTTGGATCCTTGCTCTGTAAGAAACAGACGAAACCTGGTGCTACAGGTAGGACTACAAACACACCTACCCCAGCTGCAGCAAGAAGTTCCTTCTGTTCACCCTGGAACCTCCTAGTTAGCTGTGTCCTGTAGAGATCTGGAGGTACAACGGGTCTGGTCATCCAGGAAAGGTGACACCAAGTGTGGAAATGCCCAGAACCTACATGGAGAGAGAAGTCAGCCCAGTGTCCAAACTTCAGAAGGGTCTCCAGCAAACAAGGCCTCCCCTGTGGGAAAACTGGGGACCTGAGATGAGTGGAAAGACAGAGCAAAGATAAGACGGTATGGATGGCTCTGTAGGTAACTTTCTTCTGGCATTGGGTGGGCTGGAAGGTGGTGGTACAAGAAAGGATCCCATAGAAACTCACCTAAAAACGGGCTCCTCTGAATCTACAATAGTTATGTCCCCAAAAGAACAGGGAATAATTAGGATTGTGCTTTCTAGTACCTAAAACACAAAGCAAAACCTTTCTTAAACAATTATTTCAAAAGAAATTTGGGAATCTTGGAAAGCTCAGTGAGGTGGCAAATTCCTCAGAACCAAAAACCAACTTTGGAAGTATACTGTCATTGTGCCTATGTGTGTGTTTTGTGTGTGGGTGTGCGAATATATCATATATTTCCACTCACCTACATATAGATATATATAGATAGATAAATATATATTTATCATTAGATTTTTTCCCCCTTCAGGTCAACACCAGTGTGTTCCAACTTCAGTACATATTTTATCTGCATTTCGACTGATACACAGACCATTATACTATTAAAAGAGAGAAACAGCTGAGAACAGGCAAAGTATAACCTAGCCAGAGTTGTTTAAAAGCCGGTTCAGCATTGTTAAGGAGAAAAGCAAACCTCCCCAAATACAAATGAAAATGTCTCTTCTTAATACACACAAGCAATTCTTTATGATCTTCAGAAGAAAACAAAACAGGAGGAAAATGGAACATACTATGAAATTGAATTGTAAGCATTTTTCTTTTTTGTAGTCATCGTAAGTACTTTAAGGGAAAACACTGCACGTATAGAAATGATTCTCCCCCGCTTCGATTACAACTCTTCCCTAGCTCTCTGGAGCTGGGGGATAAAAACACAGGTTCACTCAAGTAACATTTTAAAGGATCTTTAACGTGTAGACCTTTCTTTATCCCGTTGAAGCTGAGAAATGTCTTCCAGATTTTGGCAAAAGATGCAGAAAAACAAGGGTAACTGAACCATACAGAGTATCTAGGGCTCACGAACTAAGTTGCTTAGTTAAAGGAAAGTCATTCTGTTCAAATTACAGAAGAAGGGAATCAATTGCAGACAGTCCACCTTGCGATTTCTATTCAAGATCCCTTCCCACTGTCCTGTAATTGGTCAAGATTCTTCTGAAGAACTTGGGTCTTTATGGCATCGCTGGCTTGCAGACTACAAATGTTTCCAGATCGCCATCCCTCTGAACACATGGTATGGAAGAGGGTTTCACAAGGTTTGGAGAATATGTAAGGGCTGGGCACAGGGCACTTGACCACCAAACAGCACAACACATAAAATCGACCGAGAGAAAACGGCGAAGTCAAGAAGTTGAAAGCTGCCAACTCAGGTGAGGATGCTAGGGAGTCAGTGGGTACCATGTTCCATGCCGAGAGATCGAAATGAAAAAACCGAAGTTGGACATAAATCAACATTGAAAGCTTCAAGAAGTCTAAGCCAAACCAATGTTTCCTTTTTCCCCCTATGCACAAACCTTTTGTTCTAAACCCAACGGCATCGAGATCGATACTTCTATCTGGAAGATTCAAGTCTGCAGAGACGCTTGCCTTCCATTTGATCACATGAGTCCACAGAAATAAAGCACCTTTGGAACCAAGAGTTGTTCAAGAATCCTAGTGTCTTATTCAACGTGTCAAAAAAGTACCGTTAAAATAATCAGAATAATTCATCAGATCACAAACAATAATATTGACTCTAGTGAATAGGCGAAAGGGCTCCCAGGACAGTTCACAACTAAGAGGATAGAGCACAATAAAAGGCTATGACATGTCATGAAGAGTCTGTGTTATAGCTTTGAACTTTATTGCAAAGCAAAAAATATATATTTTTATATATATATATTTTTATCTACATTTCACCTCTGACGTCGTACACAACACGAAAGCACAGGAAACCAAAAAACTCATAATGAGGTAGATACATAACACTTACAGATGGAGGAGACTAAAGAGTTCCAATCTGGCTTAATACTGCGGTCACCAATGTACGGATTTTCAACACAGCAGCAAGCACGGATTCACAGGGCGAGAAGCCCAGTGATCTCAAACCCAAAAATAAGCCCCATTGAAAAAACACCTGCTTCAAGATGAAAAGAAAAATATTTTTAAGTCAGGGAATCAGACGTGTTCAATTAAAAGCCCTGGTGTAATAAAGTTTTTGTTTTTGCTTTTGTGCCCAGGAAAATATATATAATTATATATTTTTATATATATATATAATTTTCACCTATGTAATTGGAGTAACCTGTCCCACAGGGCTCTCCTTTGTATCCCTGCGGGGGGGGGTTGCGGCAGCCTTGGGAGCTCAGCGCTTGGGGGATGACAGTAAGGGTCTGTAGATGCATCCTCACCTCTGCAGCCACTGTGCCAGGGACCGCTAGCCTCTGAGGGCCCTTGACACGTGCCTGGGAACAGCTGGACATCAATCTAGCCCTGAAGTCTCTGGCATGACTTTACCTTCCTAGGATCACCTGCTCTCCTAGTGGGTGAGGTCAGAAGCACCTACTGGTTTGGGTTGCTGGGATTGTCCCTTTCCCTTTGTCATTTCCATTTACAGTCTTTCCGATGGAGAGCTTAAAAGGCCACGAAGAAGGCCATCTTCAGCCTCAGTTTTTACTATAAATGCATTTTCACTGTAAAATGCACTGTCAGGCAGTGGTAGCTGATGAAAAAACCAACTCCGTCCTTGTCTGATGTCTTGAATGGGAGGAGGATGGAGTGAGAGAAAGGGACCAGGAGAGGACACCTGGCTGATTGAGGCAACCGATAGGAGGACGGAACCATGAAATGCCAAGGAAGGGTCAGCTCAGAAAAGTGCAGATGGAGATCTAAGGGGCTCCAACCAGCAAGCCAAGGAGAAACTTGAGTTTGTTGCCAGTGACTCAAATGCCCCAGAGACCCTAGAGAAAGTGCAGAGGAAGTGAGGCTCAGAGACACCGATGGGCCTAAGAGTGGAATTGAATCAAGCTTCCTCAGACTATTCAATAGTTATTTTGACTCAGGATGTGATCCTGCTTTGGTTGGGATTTGCTCTACCGGGAAATAGCTGGGAACAGGTCAGCTCGAGCAAGAGGGAAGACAGAGGGGTCCAAGAAGAATGCCTGGTGAGTTTGGGAGAATGGCAGGATGGGGGAGGGGACAGGGTGGGAAGGCTGGTACCCGAGCAAGTGCACACCAGGGAAGCTTGAAGTCAACCCACGCCAGGCCCGGCCAGGCCCTGTTCTCCAGAATCAGAGTGCTGACTGCACAGTCCCGTTTGCCTGTGGGTCTTCTTTCTCCCCTGCTGGACTGTGGATACCCTAAGAGACCCTCTTTCCCCTCTACCTCCCCAGCGCCTGGCACAGCGCCTGGCACGTGGAGGGCATCACCCAGGCTGGATTGCGTTTTTAGAAAATGCACCAAGAGAACGGTTTGGGGAAGAAGGGAAGGTGTCCACGGTGTTGTAAGAGCTTTAAAGACCCTACATTTTCCCCCCTGACCATACCCAGGAGCCTCCTCCTGTCTTCCTAGGTACATCTCAAGGCAAGAGTCACATGTGAATTTTGAACATAAAACATTATCCTGAGAAGGAATAATACAGTGGCAGGACCCAGCGGGAGAGGAACTAAAAACAATCTGTCTGAGGATGTGTGAAAACTGAGTCACAGCAAAGTGGACCGCTGTCTCCAGCACGGCTGGGCCAGTAGGTTGTGAGGGAGTGGCACAATCTATCTGAATTTCACATAATTTCAGGAGGCAAAGACAAGGTGAGCTTATGACCATCCTTCTCAATTGATTCCCAGTCTTGCCCTCCAGGAGTTCCCTGGGAAGGGGAGGCCGAGGGCTCAGTAATCCAGAGACTAGATTCCCTGTCCCCTCGGAGACCCAAAGCAAAAGGAATCAGTCTGGTGAGCAACAGACAGCATTGGAGTCATTACAAGGGCAGACTGTCTGACCACAGGCATTCACTAGGGAGCGAAGGCAAAGAGTTTTTACCTCGGAGGCCTTGAGAAAAAATTGATATCATTTTGTCTATGACTGTGCGGACAAACAAAAATTAGGTGGTGTCTGAGTCTCCTTCAAACCCCGAGATTCCATTGCTCCTTTGTGCTCTGAAGAAGCCCGAGCTCTGCCCAAGGATTGAGGGATTTTTCTCGTGGGTAACTGCTGTGACTATAGCAGGATTAAGCGTGTGTGTGTGTGTGTGTGTGTGTGTGTGTGTGTGTGTGTGTGTGCACGTGTGCGCACACCCAGTTGGCATCAAGCTGACATAACTGTAATCAAACGTATGAAGCAGGAGGCTGACCTATGTTTGTGGGGAAACAGCACGTAGGGTTCTTCTCTCCCCTCCTCCAACTCTCTCTATTCTGCCCTTTCCTGCCCCTTTCCTCTCCCGGGTTCCCCTCCTCTCTCATTTATCTTGTTTTTCTCCCTTAATCAGTTCACATGACAGTGAAAATCACTTTCTTAAGCTGAGTAGTTTCATGTTGGTCATTTCATCCCCTGGCTTAAGAACTTACCGTAGGTCCCAACAGCTATCATCCCAAATCCCAATGGATCAGTTCAGTTGTCAAGACGTTCACAAATGCATTTGCCTGTCTCGCTATTTTCTTACCTTTCTGGTTGGGACCCATCACGGTGGTCACCAAGCTCACCCGTGTTTCAGAGATGAGGAAACCGAGGCTCACAGAAGGCAACTGACTGGCCCAGGATGTGGGGACAGGAAGACGATGTAGGTTCCCAGGCTGCTCCCTGCTCCAGCCTTGCATGGGGAGTTTCCTGTCTAGAATTCTCCTTCCCTCTGTCATGTCATAGCCAGTATCTTTAAAAACCTTCTCAAAATTTATCCCATGAAGCTTAAATTTCTGATTCTGTCCTAATTCCAACTGTTCAACTCTTCTACGGGATCCTTAGAGAAATAATCCACTTGTCCGGAAGTCACCTCACCTTTCAAGATCAGACACACAAAACCCACCACTACAAAACCCTAAAGAAGGAGATACAAAAGTTCTCAGGACACCAAAATAGACATCTCACAGCATTTGAAGGAGGAGCTCTCCAAGGACTCACATGGAAAACAGGTGTCCTTTTCCATGGGGATACCCTATTTCATAAAACGTCACTAAGCTTTTAGTCCCCTAAAACCTCACACTTCTCCAGCTTCTATGGCCATCTGCAAGGAAACAAAAATGTCAAGACAGCCCTAGCCCCAAGCTGTACCTACCAGGCACTCTGAGCTACCTGGCCTTTGTGAACTGTTGGGAAATGGCACGAGGGGGAGCCTGGAAGACCAATGGGACCAAAGATCCGGGTCTGACCCCCAGCTGGACCCCTGGATGACCACGGGACCCTGTGCAATCACAGAAGCTCCCCAAGCCTCAGTTTCCTCATTTGTAAAATGGGTGGGGTTTCTCACCTTGCCAGAGTATCAGAAGGATTTAGGTGAGATCATTGTATGAAGGCACTGGGACAAAGCCTTCATCATCATTGGCCTCAGTTAATGTTAGCTGCATCTGACTTCTCCCAACCTCCCAAAGGGCTGACGTCACCTGTGCAGGTCACGCTGGTCTTGCTCTGACACCCTCGATGTTCCTGAGACTCCAGGAGTCCTAAATACTCCTTTCCTCTAAAGCAACTGTCCCCTCCCCCAGAGAAGTACACACAACATCTCTGACGGGACTCCTCCTCCACTGCCAGGTGGGCTCTGGGCTGCGCCTGACTTCTCTGGCGTCGTGGCATCTGGAACTCTATACCTCTGGGCCCCTCAGGGTCTCAGGTGCCAGTCGATGGCCAGAGCCCACCTGACAGAGGGTCAGCCCCCACCCCACAGCAGGATTCATCCCCTCTGAGGGGGAGGGCTCTCCTCAGCAAACGTTCTGTTCGTGCTGCAGGTGAATTGCCACCTCCAGACAGGCACAATCCCTGGGTCTAGATTTCTGGCGGAAACTCAAGGATGCCACAGCCCCCAGATGTGGGCATGTCCCTTCCCAAAGAGGCAGGTTGTCACAGCTCCAAAAGAGGTGCTGGATGCTCTGACTCGGCCCTGGTTGAGGAGTGGAGATGGAGACCACTTCCACCCTTTACCTTTGTTGTTGGCCCTGAACTCTGAACTTCTTGGAAGACCCAGAGCCTCCGGGGCCTCTAGGCTGGTACCAGGGACTGAGCTTGGTTGGGCAGGCAGGAGCAGAGTGGGGTCACAACGTTGACAGGGCCCCGCCAGCCCCCAGCCACTTTTTTTTTTGCGGTACACGGGCCTTTCACTGTTGTGGCCTCTCCCGTTGCGGAGCACAGGCTCCGGACGCGCAGGCTCAGCGGCCACGGCTCACGGGCCCGGCCGCTCCGCGGCACGTGGGATCTTCCCGGACCGGGGCACGAACCCGTGTCCCCTGCATCGGCAGGTGGACTCCCAACCACTGTGCCACCAGGGAAGCCCCCCCAGCCACTTTTTAAGCAAGGACAGGAGTTGAGAAATCTCCTAGTATCCTGGAGCTGATTCCCTTGATGTTTTCTGAGCTGTAAAGACAAGCTGGCTTCTGGTAGAGGCTCCTGGGTCTGTGTCTGATAGACCTAAAAGTGTCTCGAATGGTACCTCCAAGGGTAAGAGAACTCCTTTTCAGGAGGAAACGAGAAAGAGTGAGTGATAACTTCCTGGGATGGGTCTTAGCAGGTGTGACCTATGGAACAGGACAGAAAGCAAATGCACAGCACTTAAGTAAGATCCCCTGAGTCACTAAGAATATGTGTCGGATGAGCAGGCAAGGAATGAGGCTGACAGAGAAAATGCACTCTTGTCAAAGAACCGACCTTTTTCATTCCAGAGGAACTCCATCCGAGCTCCCACCAGCCGTGGAGCGGAAGCAGGTTGTGCCGGAGCAGTTAGGCAGTGTCTGAATTTATCTTTTGAAAACTGTCTCGGATGGCTCGGCCACCTTGTGCAAGATTTGTAAACCGTGTGCAAAACTCAGACTTGTGCAGACAACCAGAGAAGTAGAGGACCTGACTTCTGTGTGCAGGGCTGCCCCTGCCTAAGTTGTGCTTTGTCTAACCTCGGGAACTCTCTTCTTCCCAGCGACTCCTTTTTAACACCTCGTGAAGATGGGCTTGGCCAAGCTGGGTAGTTTGTAAATGAACCTGGACCCGCTCTTCCCTGTAGCTAAGAGTGTGTTGCAAATACCCTCAAATGACATGCCAACGGAGGACTGACTTCCTCAGCGCTTTAGAGGTCAGGTTCTTGGAGACTTTCTTTATGTCTATCTTTTACATTGAAAGCAGATGCAATAACCCCAGTCAGTGGCTGCCAGGGGAGGAGAAGGATCAGCAGGAAGCAGCGCAAAGGCAGGGAACTGGGATTTGGCACTGGGTAGAGTGCAGAGGGATGGTAGGTGGGAAGGATGAGGCTGGTATAAAGCTGGGTAGGACATATGAGTTCACCCTCTGGGATAGGTTACTCCATATAGAGGACCACACATAAGGAAATAAAAATCCCCAGGTCAAATCCTGCCCAGAGTAGCCGGCTCCCCCGCCAGGGTCTCTATTCAGGACCAAGGTGTAGGTGCTAATTTAGCTGCAGGTCCACAAAATTTCCCCGCCCCACCCCCAACCCCCGAGCTCACACGCTCATTGTTCCACTTAAGCCAAATTTTTTTCTTGCGTTAAGTCAACACATCCCCCAAACTTCCTATAAAAGTTACACTTTATAAAGAAAATAATTATTTTGAATCAAGAAGAGGATGGAAACCAGTTTGTAAACATGTAACCGAAACATAAAAATACACATCAGTTCACTTATAGAACCAAACAGGGTTACATTGAATCATTGAAAATGAAAGAAAAGGAAAATTTTTCTCGGGAGCTCTTAAATTTAGGAAAAGAATCACTGTAGCACGCTCACCTTGAACCAGGGGGTGGATACTGTGGTTCTGGTACAAAGGAAAATCTGTGCGGGAGGTGGAGAGTGGAGGTGAAGGCAGGAGGGATTGCATAGTTGTGAAACAGTGGCTTCTCATCAAGGTGAACAAGTGCGTCGTCTGATAAAATAGCATTTGATAATTTTTTTTTCTGTTCATGTCTGTTTATGGTATTTTTCTCTGTCCATCAAACATTTCATCCATTGAAGCATATATACAGTACACACACACACACATGCTAGCACTAAACACCTGAATTACACAGCCGTACTTAAAAGGACCCCACAACACTTGTTCTGGGCAAAGTCTGTATTCATCGATACACTTTTGCTACAGCCTAACCCCATTTCCTGTCAAAACGCATCTTTTGGGTTATTTCTCTCTTTAGCAAAGGAAGGGGCGGGTGAGAATGGGGGCACTGAGGAAAGCACCAGAAATGGTTCTATTCTCTTATTGAACTTCTGTGGAAAGGCCTCACATTTTGCCTAGGGGTTCACTGCTTTCTAAGAGATGGGTGGAGACAACTGCCTCTTTTTTTAAGCTTTCTTGAGGTAAACATTATTTGTTAACACCTTAGGCGGCAGACGTGTTTTACAGTGCTATCAGAAACCTTAGAATAAGGAGGAAACAACACCGAAGTCTAACGTCGATGCTCAGAACATTTAGAAAGCACGTCTCTGTTTTAATTGATTTTCCTGTCCTCTCATTCAGCCAAACTCCTTCTAATAGCATATAGAACAGAACAGAAATAAGAGTAATTTCCTATATCATACTGGGCATCCCTTATCTCATCCTACCATAAACCTCTCTTGCTCATGTCCTAAAAGTTGTGAACCAACCGAAAATTAGAATAAAGATGAACATACGTTACACTTTTTCATTCTTTCTATCTGCCTCAAGCATATATATATATATATATATATATATATATATATATACACACACACACACACCCCCACATATATGAGATAGTTTACATCAATATAGGAAATAGCAAAGGTCTTTTAGTTACATTTTATACAGAATCACTGCATCTTATCTTTATCTTCTATTCTCTCTCTCTTTTTGGATAAACAATTGTCTATAACAATCTATAGTAAGGCTTCACAGAAAGAATTCTGCATGTTTTGTTTTTCTCTAAGAACCAAAGTCTATAAAATGAGGTTTGATTCTAGCACCTTATACAGTGTTAGTGACGTTGTTTCCTTGGGAGAAATTAGCACTACCCACCCCTTTAGGTGAGGTCTATCAGTTACACGATTTTCATAGGTATTGCCAAAGGGAGGGCATACAATGTGGTGGAGATGGAGAAGCAGGAGGGGGACAAAGCAAAACCCCAGGATCAAAATCTTAGCAACATACAAACAAAATCTTAAAAACATGTCAAGTTGCCGTCTCCAAATTAATAATGCTTTCACGTTTGAGTGCCACAGATGCATCCTTTGAAGTTACCCTTCCCCATGAGGTAAGGAAATACGATGTCTATTTTAGATGAGGGAACAGAGCCTGGGAGACGTATGCAGGTCACAGAGGAAACCGTCTGGATTAAGTCACAGAGTCGGGGATCCCCAACATCTAGCCTCTTATTCCCAGACTGTCCCCTGTCACCTCTGATTGGTGAGTTGAGATTTTGGAAAAGCAGCTTTTTGGCCACTGATGAGGAAGCAAAACAAACAAACAATTTTAAAAATATCAGCACCAAAGGAAGTTCAAAAGAAGCTGCTCTTTGCTCCCTTAGCAAACATTCCATGTTATGGAGACAGCAACTTTCACAAGAAAGGAGAAGAAAACTCATCACAGGAGTAACCCATCTCGTTTGTTGGTGTCCTTCCCGGAAGTCAAAACTCTCTCCCCAGAGCTGTGAGTTCCAGTTGAGTAGTGTCGATTTTTTTTGCAGAGGAATGATCAACTCCCATCAAAGCTGCATCAGAACCTCAATTATATAATTATATAACTATAGTGATATCTCTATATATCTATTTATACATGTATACGTTAAGTCTTTTACTGCACGGGCACACGATACCAAGGAAAAGCACTGGCATTGCTGTTTGCTGCAGGTGGCTGCCTTGTCTGGAGTTACATGAGAGAAGCACCACGAGAAAAGGCACCACAAGGTTTCGAGAAGTTAAATTGTTTGTCGTCATCGCCCTGACCTCGCCGTGGTAGGTGAAAAGAAAAATCTTTCATCTTTAGAAGAACCCTGGGGCAAGTGATTCAAAAATGATCCCAACTCAGGTACACCTGTCCATTTCAACTCACCAGGGAGAGAGGGAAGAAAGAGCCTGATGTGGTTCTTTTTAGTGAAATTTTTTTGGCTAATAGAAAAGGAAAACGTTTCCATTTTTTAAAAGAAGCCGGGGGTGGGGGGGGGGGGCGGTTACTGAGACACTAGAAACGAATACCTCCTAAAAAAGTGAGAATAAGAACCAAAATCTTGTGCTAAGGAAAGTCCTCCACGGACATCTGTCTTTCTGATATGATTCCTTGGTGGTATAACGCATTAGGAAGAAAAAGAGAGAAAATGAAGGAATTACATCCGTAGGCACTGTTAGCCACAAATAGCACCGGCTCTAGATTAATGAGGACAGAGAGATGTCCACACCTGTCCACATCGCTGAGAACCATGAGTGTTGGCTTAAAATCAACATTAGAACTACTCCATCCTTATAGTCTGGCCAAGAAAACGGGAAGTCGTTGGCCATTCGGAGCACCGAGAATGACGTGTGCCACTGACGAACCAGAAAAGAAGAGGGGGCGGACTGCAGAGTGCATGGTAAATGGCATCTTAATTTTTATTAGTGACTTGCCGGCCTTGAAATAGCCCTTCGTATGTTTCTCGTTCCAGGCGAGGGCCACACTCCACACGAGGTTGCTGCAGAAAGGTCTGGACGTGGGGTGAGGGGGGCAGAGCCTTCCTCACCAGCCACTTTCCTTCCCTCGCACCTGGTCTGGGTTGGAAGAAGGAAAGCCGACTGGGCATGCTGGTGTGACCTGCAAGGCTCCCGGGACTTGCTGTCTAAGCCCACGGTGACAGGATGGGGGCGCCTGAGACCAGGATCAAAAGGCTTGCAGGGGGCTTCCCTGGTGGCGCAGTGGTTGACAGTCTGCCTGCCGATGCAGGGGACAGGGGTTCGTGCCCCGGTCCGGGAAGATCCCACGTGCCAGGCCCGTGAGTCATGGCCGCTGAGCCTGCGCGTCCGGAGCCTGTGCTCCGCAACAGGAGAAGCCACAACAGTGAGAGGCTCGCGTACCGCAAAAAAAAAAAAAAAAGAAAAAAGAAAAAAGAAAAGGCTTGCAGGGACCCTTCTTCCCAAACCCTAGTCAATGTGACAACACAGGATCCTGCTCGAGGGAGTCTGACACAGCAGTCTCAGTGGCATGCGTATTTAAATTGAACTATTGCTTTTCCTTCTGGTTTCTTGAATTGGGGTTGGTTTTTTGTTGTTGTTTTGCCTAAGTTGGTGTTCAAATTCTGATGCTTGTCTATACTGAAATTGATACTCCCATTTCAGTATGAGGAAAAATGAATTATTCCTACCACCTTCCAGCAATTTGAATTATTTATCCAAACCTACTTTGGGGGCATGGACAACAAGGGACAACCAAAAGGCTTTTGACAGAAGAAACCTCTGTTTGTAAAGGGCCTCTTCTAGCACCTTCCTGGGACAGAGAGAAGCCACCTGGACACACCACCTGCCCCTGCCCCCACGTCTCCTTTCAAGCTCTTTTCCACCCACATGCCTCCTGCAGTAACAGACTTGGCTGTTTGGGAGTCAGTCTGCCCATGGCTTCAGGAGAACGGTCTCTGCCCATCTGTTCCTTCCAGGGGTTCCTCAAACTTCCTTCTAGACAAGAAATGCACTGCTGCCCTCCAAGCCCCTGCCTCTCCATTGACTCAAGGTCACTGGCGTCCTGACCACAGTCCCAGCAACCACAGCGGGTAGAGTCTGGACAGGAACGTGCAGTGCTGAGCTGCCAGGACAGGGAGGACTGGCCCCGCCCCCAGCCTCCCCAGCTTCTCCTGCCGCTGCCGGCCAGCAGAGACGGCAGAGAGAAGGGAAACCCACATGTGTCCCTAAACGAGACCAAGGGCCAGGCGATCCGTTGGTCTGTAGCTCTGGAGAAGGGAAATACTGATGGGCCCAGCTCAGAGGTCTCCTCTTACTCTCAGAGTCAAGTGCTGCCTCGGCTGGAGGGGCTCAGCGTTCGCTCTGCATCTCTATGTATTTATCAGCCCGCCTTCTGGTGGAGTGCTTTGAGTTTCCAGCTGAGTCATAGTGGCCAGAGTGTGTTAGAGCCAAAAGGAACTTTTTGGAAACAAAGAAATTGATGACTGGAGAGGCTAAATCATTGGTCTAAGATCACACTGATTTCCTACTGGGAGTCTTTACACTGCCCCGTTAAGACAGGTGGAATGCCATTCTTAGCCTTTACACCTTCCACAGTTCCAGGCACTGTTTTTCCTCTCTTGCTGCATCACCCATGGGCCAGGACTGTGTTGTGCATACAACAGGTGCTCAGTTCAATGAAATTAAATCAAGTTTTAAGAGCTTCCTTTTCCATCCAAAGGGGTCCATTAATTAGGCAGCCTAGGTTATCAGCCAAAGACATAAGGATTCTCCTTGGCCTGTAACACAGGCTTCCCATAAGCAGTACCTGTGCAGGTCAGGTGTGATAAAGGGCAAGGGTACCTCCTTAGCCGTCCCGCACCTCTGGCTAAGGCACTTCCACATAGAGCTGCTCAGGAGAGAAGGGGCTACAAATAGGCTCATTTACATTCCCTTAGGTTGAGAATTTTGTCAACAGCAAGGTGGCCATAAACCTGCTGTATGTGGGAGGTTCAGCTGATAGGCTTAACCTTCAGCCTAGAGTTCACTGTAAGTTATCTTTAACACCAGCAAACTCAAGAGTAAAGGAAGGCATGGTCTGAGCGGTGGAAGCTGTATTTAGTCACCCAGCTGCTTCATGAAACGGAGGAACTGATGATGAAGATGAGATACAGGAGAAGGGAGGAAGAAAAGATTCCCAGCGGGATGCAAGGGCGAGTCTCAGAAGGATGACTAAAGCTCCCGCAGCAAACCCCCACCTCGGCAAAACAAGAGAGACTAGGGCACTTATCATCCGATTGGAATTGCCAAGTTCTAGAACGGTCCTTTTATAGGTGCGCGTCTGATCATTTGTTCAGTGGGGGGATGGGGGCAGCAGTAGGTGGAATCTCAAAATGAACGGTGTTTATGACTCTGCTTCCTTCAAACCCTCAAATACACATCCAAACCAGCTTCTCAGGCCCAGCTCACACTCAAGAGCAGTGAAGAGAATATTGTGTTAGCCCTTTAGGGAAAATTACAAATATTATGCACTCAAAGCTTTGAATTACCTGAGAATTTCAAATAGTTTTGCTCTATAAAGAGTCAGTTAGCAAGTCATCAGCTTCATTGGGGTTAAAATTGGAAGAATGATTGGTAGAAAAGTATCCCAGAAAAACTAAGCAACTGTCAGGAAACGTCCTAAAAATTAACCATTATCTGGGGAAGAGAGATTGGATCCCAGCCTTTTGACCCTGCAGGCAGCCTCCCCTCACCAGGCAGATGGGTTGGGAGAGCCAGTGACCAGGTGAGCCCAGAGGCGCCCAAGCATCCCTGCAGGGTGAGCTCAGCAAGGCCAGAGCCACGATTCTGTAGCCTGTCTGCCAGGCGTACACGGAATCGGAACGCTGAGAAGCTCCAGCAGCTGCCAAACCACAGTGACGACCTGCAGATGCTGAGAGATGGCAAGGACTTGATGAGAGTCTATTTCTCTTTCTGTCTTTGCCCTCTCTCCTCTTCTCTCCCTCCCTCCCTCCTTCCTTCTCTTCCCTCCCTCCTTCCTTTGCTCCCTCCCTCCCTTTCCTTTCCTGCTCATGTATTTTCTTCGAATGTGCACATTTTTTTTTTGAGTAAAAGAAAAAAGCCACATTCGTCCCTCCAGGATGGTACTCCCACATTCCTGGGTCCCACCTCCGCATCTCCCTCCCTGTAACACCAATAGAAAAGAGCCTTCTTGGAAACACGTCTTGTCACGAGAGTCCATGCAGGGAAAAAGATAATGGAACTACTATACACTGGGGACTGGTGCTGGGGACAAAGGGACAAAAAACTGGGGGAGGAGGTGTCACGCATGCTCCTGGCGTGGTGGTCTGCAGCAGCTGGCAGCGTGCCACACCACCGGGGGTTGGGAGGCACAGACGTGCACATGTGACAGGTCAGGGGAGGGGACCCCAAAAGCTGCTCCTCTGGAGTGGGCTTGAAAAGGTTTCCAGGGGTCTTGTTCAGACCCTGTGGTTTTTCTCCCACCTGACACAGGTGTTTTGGGTGGCAGCTCTTGTCTGGATCCCAAACATTAGGACATGGCTCCGCCCCTGGCTTCCCTCACTCTTCCGATCAGAGGAGAAACCTCAGAATAGGATGCAGGTCAAGAGAGGCTTGTGACGCAAAGCACAAGTTCAGCACCTTTTCCCTCCTGGTAACTCCCGAAGCTCTTTTCCCCTCTGTGGAAGGACCCTTCCAGCATCGCCACATCCCCTGGCACTTTGGGTCACGTGCATCCTGTCACCTGAGAGGGAGGGAATTCGAATGACTTTTCCACTCCATGTACACCTGTTTCTTCCCAGGTCTGCCCCCAGACTTGTGACTGTCACTGCATTGGGGAGGGATGTGGCCCGGTTCTGAAGTCGGTTCTGCCTCCTAAGGGCGATTGCTCTGAAATGTCTCTGTTAGAGTCGCCAGGAAGGGGGTCACATTCCCCGAGTCGCTGGGGGCTTCACTAGGCAGCCTCACGCCGTCTGCAGATACTCATACTGCACGACCACACCCGTCAGGCGTGAGTTTCAGTGGCCGGAGACGCTGGTGGCCGAAGGACATCTAATGCTGCCTGGGCTCCAAGCAGTAACTTCCCACCTTCCTTGTCCACCTGTGCCTCCCTCTCCTTCCGCTCTGAGGACCACCGTGCTAACGATCAGAGTTCCTAGGTGTGATCTGAATTCTCAAAAGTGGGGAGCTCCTCAGTGAGCTGCAGCCCGGAGTCTCCGCGTTGCTCTGGAGACCTGCTACCCGTCCCAGGTGTAGCAGAAGCAGGCACATCCCAGCCCAGGGGAGCCTTCACGGCCCCGGCCAGGGAGAAAGAAAAGCCCATCTAGGCTGGGTCTATTTCAAGTCCGGCAAGAGCCCTAACATCAAAATACTCTGTTAGAGCAACTTTTTAAGCCCTTTAAGAAAATGACATATACAAATATGTGTGTGTGTGTGTGTGCGCGCGCGCGCATGTGTGCGCATATATATACACAGACACACGTGTCTGTGTATATATATATGTATACATGCCCAAGATTGGCCTATTTATGTATCTCGATGTGATTAAGAAGCTTACAATGCAGTTATATGATCACGGACTTCAATCAGGACCCTCACTTCTGCCCAATTCACCACAATCTCAAAATCTCAGATCACCTCACAGCTTATGTGTCCACTCTCTCTCTCAAGCATTTCATAATCACTATAATTCCAAACAAATAAAAATGAAGCCCTCGGTAAGGAGGAAGACAGCGTCCCCTGTGAGGTTGGAGGGGCCCCTACCGAGCTGTGGGCAATCACTTCCACAAAGGCTTTTTGTTATTTTGATGAGAGGATGCCCTAGATAGCCCAGGGACTGAGAAAACTTGTATTTTCACTTGGAGGCCCAAGTTGGCCTCCTAAGTTATTGGAGAGTGTCCCGGGCTGTTTAAGTAACATAATCAGCCCCTCTCTCCCACCCTCCAGCTCGCGCGTCTCTGCTGGGACCCAGGGCCGTGCCTTTTAAAGGCGTATGTATTTAAATGAAGGAAGAGAGGGAGCCTGTCCTTGACCTCAGGCAGGCTGGCCCGCGAAGAGGCTGGGGCCACAGCTCGGAGTCCTGCGCAGTTAGCGGAAGCACGCATCGGTGGAGGCATCCAGGCCAGGGAGAGGCTGAAGGGGCTGAGTCTGGACAAGCGGCCCCACCCGGAAGCTGTGTGCGCGTAAGGACTGGCCTCGTGGAAAGAAGGCCCTTTGGCATCAACGCCGGGCTTTGGGAGCTGTCAGGAGAGCACAGGCTAGGGAAGGGCAGAGAGACGGCCGCGGAGCGCAAGATGCAGGCAGCGCCAAAGCTGAAGACATCCTTTCCTCAGGTCCTGGGTCGGAAGGAAAGGACCCAGAGCCCCCGTACTACCTTGGGTTCCTGAAGGAACTCACACGGGGATCCCCCAATCCCACATCCAAGGTAGAGGGGACCACTGTGGACCACTGAGTCCCACATCTTTTCTCAGCCACAGAAGAGCCACGTTTCAAACCTAATAACCTTCCCTTTCTCTTTGTTCCCTCTTCCCTCTGAAAGGCAGAGAAAGTAATTCTCCTCTTTCCCTAAAGACTGGCATCATATCATACTTTTCAGAGTAACAGGTGGTTTCACTCTGGTTCTAAGACACAGAGGAAGCCCCGCTGAGCTCTGAGGATGGCTTTCTGGGGCACGAAGATTTCTGAGGATTCTGGGAGACAGCCCTAGTGGTATTGAAAGAGCATTCCTAAAACTATAGGGGACTGTGGGCACTTCCAGAAGCTTTGATTTGGGGCTAGATTTCCAACCTGCTTAGCTCAGTCGGTGGTTTTGGCTCTTTTAGAAACGAGTGAACCTTGGGCACAGCACTGGAGAAATAAATTGAGATGTGCTATATTTTAGATTATTTCAGAATCCAGACTTGATTCCTTGAGTGTGTTTTGGAAGGGAAGAACTTCGCACATGGAAAAACAAATGTGAAATTTAAAAAGGTTTCATCTTATGTGGGGCAGCTAAGGAACTCAAAATCCCCCCACCCTGCTGCCACCACCAAAGAAAAAAAGGCAGTCACATGTTTTGATTTGTTTTCTAGCGAAGACCCTTGTCTTTGGAAGCCAAGACTTTCCAGCAAACAACAGTGTACCAGACTCTCCAAGGACACAAACCGACCAAAAAGCACCCAGCTATTCCAGCACAGCATAAGCAACCGTCTTCTGGGTCTGGAGAGAGAAGATGGAGGCTATGGTAAACTGACGCTGAGCCCGGAGGTATGACGGAAACAATGGAACCTCATCTGCTGGTCACAGCACACGCTCACTGACCCCCAAAGGGAGAAGGGTAACCAACATTTGTTTGCTTCTCAGAAGAGCATTCTCTGATGGAAGATTTATAGCTCTCCCTTCTTGCCCAAATACTTGGGAAAAAAAGGAGAGTAGCCTTTTTGGGGTAGAAAGACAGAGAACATCTTTCCTGACCCATATTGAGAAAACTCTGTTAATTCTGTCCTCTTGTATTGTTTTAAAATATTCGTTAATCAAAAAAGAGAAAGGGAGCTAGATCGTCTTCCCCTTTCTCCACGGCACCCAGGTGGTGCCTTGCACGCAACAGGTGCTCAATGAATGTTTAAAAGGATTTTAAATAGGAAGCAAACTTGACAATAGTGATACTTTTATCCTCAGAGTGCTTTCCCAGACATTAATGACTTTATCCTCACAACACCCCTGTGAGGTAAGTAAGTAATACTCTTCTCATTTTACAGAAAGAGAATTTGGCCCCAAGAGTGACTTCACTTAGGTCTGCAGAAGGATAGAGTCCTGGGTTTTTACTTCCAATGACATGATCTGTTCATGAGAGCATGCCTTTCCTTCCCATAGATGCTTTCTCTGACCCTTTACTGAAACAATAATGCTTAAATACGTCACTCCATAAAATCAATTTCCTCCTTTTGAAAAGAATATGCCTTGGTATTTCTGCCCCAGAGTGCGTAGGAAGTAGCGATTAGATGGTGGCCGCCATTTTCTTTCCACATACTTCTGGGAACCCTCTTCTTCTTTATCACTCTTCCTGCACATCTACTGAGTCATTTTGTTCTCTGTGGCTCCACGTGGCCGACTTCGAAGTCCTTGTTCATAAATGCCATACAGTTCGTCCGCCATCCATCCCGGTCAAAAGAGGAGTGCCGATGAGAATGGACGTCTCATTTATTCCTTCCTCTGGCTACCATCAGAAATGCTTGTGGAAAGAAATAATCCCAGCACGATTTGGCCTATCCACAGAACGATCAGATACAAAATCAAACAGAAGTCATTACTGAATTCCAAACTATGATCTGGTCCCTTGTGCTGTCAAAACCATAATATTAACTTTGGAGAGCAGAGTCAGAGCAGGTGGGAAAGGAGCTCTCGTCAGAGCTGCACAAAGGGCAGAGGAGGATTTGCAGCAGTACCTGGACCTTTAGGACAGGTTCAGGAGGTGCCTTTTTTTGTTTTCTGTTTTTTTCGGGTGAGAATTTTTACATGAGAATACACCTGAACTCCCAGGAAAGGACCAGAGCCAGAGCCAGATTGACTGAGCTACAACTGGTGAAGCTTCTAGAATTTTCCTCTCCAAGAAGGTTCTCAGAGCCAACAGAAAATCAGTGTTACAGCTGGCCCTCCCAGAGTGCTGGTGTCGTTCTCCACTGCTCCCACCTGCCCTCACTCTGGTTTAGACCCTAAGAAGTATCATACATGGAGGTCCTTAGGATAGGTCTGCTTTCTTGCTCAAATGGTATCTTAGTAGTTGAATTGATAATAGCCACCCCATAGTAAAAAGGAAAAAAAAAGAAAAAAAGGAAAGAAAAACTCAACTGAACGTTTCCAATTCAAATGATGAGGGAAAAAAATACCCGGATTTGGATAAAAACCATTAGTGATATATCCAGCAACCCCTGTTTGTCTCTGAATCTTTGCCTGCAGGCTCCACTCAAAGCACACCAGGGAATGATTAAAACCCAGAATTGGGACCCACATTTTGGCTGAAGGGATTTAAAAAAACAACAACAACGAAGTTTTGTTTCTGTATTCTGCAGAGAGGCAAAGAGAAGGCCAGTCCGTTTGATGAGAGGAGCCTCAATGTTGAAAAAGATTGTAAGGAAGAACAAAAGCGAGAGCTATTTCCTAAAGAGCTTTCAACCACCTTAAAAACGATCTCCAAATAAATTCACCCATCCTCTTGTCTGCCCAAAGCTTAATGAATCTCAGTTTTCAAACTGATCCGTCCCTATATTCTCCAATACTTAGGAAAAATTAACATCAGGACATTTGGTTTTAGAACTACGAGGGGCCGGCTTGAGCCAGGGGACTGCCGGTTGCCTAACCGGAGTCCCACTGTGCTGGGTTCACAGTGCTGTGCAGTATCTACGAACTACGGGTATGTGAGACTTTTCCCTGTCCAGCCGTGCTGCTTGTCCTGGGAGCTTCCAGGTGGCCCCGCACCCAGAAAACACGCTACCTTTCCGTAGTTCCTCTTCCCAAGTAACGAGGCCACCACTATTCCTTATATGATGCCTCCGCTACAGGCAATAATGACTGAATCCTCACAGCATCCCTGAGCAGGAAAGAAGCTGGCCTTCTTTCTCTCCACTTTACAGATGGAGAAACCAAGGCACCGAGAGGTGAAGTGAGTTATCCACGATCACAGTGGGACTCTGAATCAGCCTGTGATATTTCCTGATCTTTCTGGGTCTAAAGATGAGCTTCTAGGAGGTCTACAGCTGACACAAATCTCCCAGCCCCACTCTAGCCCGAGGACCCCTGAGCTATGGTGAGGATGGAGAAATCGACCAAGGGAGTTCATCTACTAGGTGACCAGGTGTCTGTACCCACCATGTCAAATGGCCAAAGGCCGCTTCTAGAGAGATGTTTGCTGGGTGACCACTTGGCACTATATCCAAAGGAAATTATTCCTTTGTTCTCCTTGGTCTGAGGATGTATTTTAGGAGTAGACCCTCCTGGACGAGCATGAGTGAGCTGACTGACTTCAGTTTCCCGTGTGGAGTCTTGCGATTCGTGTTAGGGGTTGGCAAGGGCAGGCAGCTCCCATTGGGGCGTGCGTACTGTTCTGCATGGGATGGGGCACACCAGGGCAGGAGCCCCTGAGGTCCTGCCTGCTCATTTCCCATTTGGTCTATTCTTAGCCCTTGACACAAAGTGTTGGCTGTGTGCAGGGGGAACTCCCACGGCGTCCGTCTGCTGCCCTCAGGAGCTGCCATGAATAGGACTCCCAACCTTTGGCTCCAACACATACCAGCCTTGTCCTGCCAGCCACTACGCGGAAAGGTACAGAGGATAAGAAGGCACAGCTCCTTCCCAGGAGGAGGGGAAGAAGCAGATGGTGCCCGGGAGAGTCAAGTAAGGCAGACAGAAAGAGGCAGGCAGAGGAATAAAGCTGCAGGTAGATCAAGGCAATGCCTTTGTCTTTTGATATTTGGCCAATAGCATAAGATGCAGTGTTTCAGGCAAGAAATGAAACCTTTAAAATAGCTCAGGATAGGTGAGAAAGAGGCTTAGGTTGCCACTGCAGGAAATGAGACTAAGCATCATCTTTCTCCCCCAGGGAGACGCTTCGAAAAAGATCTCTGAGAAGGCAGGATGGCCTTTTCACAGGCTTTGCAACTGGGACAGGGAAACACTGATTTCAGATCCTCTGGGACAGTCCTCTTACGAGCTTATGGTTTTGTAGCCTGCGATAGGCTGACCACTGCAATTTCCATGTCCAGGAGGTCAAGCTGTGGATGAGAACGGAATGTGGCTTATCTGGATGGAATGTTTGTTTCTGTGCCGTGTGTGTGACTGTAATGTTCGTACAACAGTGGCCGGTGTTGGATGAAGGGATTTCATGCACGTCTGGGCTTTAAGAAAAGGAGTGGATGTTGACTTAGATTCACTTCCTATAGGACACCCGTGTGTGCTTCACGAGGAATGCTGCCAGACAGAATCTAGTACTCGATCAATGTCTGAGAACGAAATGAGCAGAGCTGCTACGTCTAAGGCAGATGCAGGCCCTGGGGATGAGTCTGCCCTGTGCGTCCTCCCCTTTCCCCTCATGCGGAGGCTCTTCCCGGTCTCCCCTGAGCTCTTCGAGATTTCCCTGGCCATTTTCTGGTCTATACTGGGAATATCACTGGAATCAGGGGAAAGTCATTGCAATAAGCCATCTTCTCTTCCCACTCTCCAGATACAGACCCCTTCCCCATGCCAAATCTGGTAGTGTTATTTTAATATTTTTGGTGAGGAAATAACAGATTTTAGTTTTTTGATGAGAAAATCAAATGAATGTGCACAAGGAGTGTGCCCTTCACGAAGACACCCCCCCCCCAGCTGCTGTCATCGTACCTCAGAGGCCTCAAAAGGGCTCACTTTGAGTAAGAAGCCACTTTCCTTGGCAAAGACAATGCCATCATGTGGGCCAAGCGAATGCTAGGGAACCGACCCCTCCTCCCCAGCTGAGAGCCAGCAGCAGGAGGGTGTGGAAGCTGTGTGTAGAAGACGCCCCAGCCCCCTTCAATTTAGGGCCTGACACCCTTTCCTCCAGCCCAAAGGCTCTGAGCGGGCGCGCTGTTGTTCTCCTCTTCCCTCTGTTCCTAGGTAACGGAGAAACAAAATTTTGCTACGGTCTGGGGCCATTAGGGCCTGGGGCTCCTTAGAGCTCTCCCAACGCCCAGGAGCAAGGAGCAGAACAGAAGGGGAAAGAGGAAGTATGCCTCCAGCAGAGGGCCTGTCAACACCGTGAGGGGAGTCTCGGTGCATACAGTGAGGCCACGCCTGTTCAGAGGGCCTCTGGACAAGATCGGCACCGGAAACCCCTTCTTCTGCCCCTGTGACCGTATGGGAGGGGATAAAAGGAGAGGGAGAATGGGGGAAATGATGTCATTCGATGCTTTTTAAGAACCTATAGATTTTTCTTCCTGAGAATAAGGCTCCTATCGGGACAGGGTCTGATGTCTGTGGTCCACCCTCAGGACCACGGTCCAGACAGGTGTTTGTACTCTTTTAAACCACCCTGGGACTCAAAGGGGCTGTGGCTATTGAGGGGATGGGTTAGGCCTCTGGGTGTCTGGGGTGACTTTGTGCCTGGGGAGGTGGGGTTTGGGGGATCTGGGAGGGATGAAGGGGCCCCCCTGGGCCGTAAGAAAGTATTGTCTTTCTTGACTGAAGAGGGACATGCCGGCAGCATGTACCACCAACAGAGATGGAGCCTGCCCTCCACAGCACTCCCGGCCCCCTGCCTGCTGGGACAAGTCTGACCCCGCAGAACAAGGGGAACCTTCTGGAGACAGAGTGGAGGAATGTGTTGGAGAAATGAGAACCTCTGGGGGTGGGTAAGGTCATTGGGGCTCATCTGCTGAATTTAAGTCCTCTTAGCTCTGGTGTGGGATGTCACAGGCCTGTGACAGTGAGCTCAGGGGACACCGCCTTGATGCCGTCTGAGGGGACTGAGGTTTCACGCAGGGGCCCAGAGAAGAGGCAGACCTACTGAGCAAGGGAGAAAAAGAGCTTACAGAAACGATGCTAACAAAATCAGCCTGATTTTAGAGATGCCACCATCTTTGTTCTTCATTCTTTTCTGAGAATGAAAAGAAGGGCCAGATTTTCTGTGGGGGATTGTGGGCATATCTGATGGGGATGCAATAAGGAAAGTTAGTTTCCTATTTTATTCTCTAGCTCCTGGTACAGTATGCTTATCTCCTACCAGAACTAAATTTTGGAGCTTGTTAATTAGTTTTCATCAGGAATTTCTGGGCAAGAAGTGGGCCCAGAGAGTTGTTTTTTTTAAACATCTTAAGCGTTCCCTTGGGGAGCAGCTGGGGCAGCATGAGCTGGTGCCTCAACGCCCTTAAGGGTTTGTCAGGGGTCAGGCAAATGCTGATTAACATGGGATTCCTGGGGTGGG
Organism: Globicephala melas; assembly: GCF_963455315.2. Lineage (NCBI taxonomy): Eukaryota > Metazoa > Chordata > Mammalia > Artiodactyla > Delphinidae > Globicephala > Globicephala melas. The sequence continues at coordinate 107,041,889 of NC_083319.1, forward strand.
CTGAGGCCACCACCTCTCATCGGGTAAGAGGACAGATGAAAACTTTAAGTTTCCCTCCTCCCTCCCACCCTCCCATGTTCTTTACTTCTTTCTTGACTTTTGTTCCTTTTCCTGTCTCTTTGCAGAACCGGACTTCCCTGCTGCTGCTCATAGATGCGTATTTTCATCCTTAGGAAAGGCTGCGGCACGATGAAGGGAGTGGGGAATAGCATGTCAGGCGAGCAGGGCACCCTCCTGCCTGAGTCCTGTGGAGCCCAGTCCAATGCAGGTGGAAAGAAAGGCTTCCTGAAACATCCTGTGGTCTTCAACTCTGTTCCCAGTAGCTAAGGCTCCAGAGAGCCCTCCCTGAGTCACCCCGACTTTTGGCGCTCCAGGTCAACGGACGTCAGCAGTTTTCTCGGTTGCGTGTAAACACACGCACGCACGCGTGCACACTGAACGTGTATTAGTAAAACAGAGGTGGCAAATTAAAGTCCGTGACTGCGTCGAAATGAAAAAGAGAAAGGAACTAAATCTAAGAACAAACAAGTCTGAGTGGCCGAGGTCCCAGAGGGATGCACAGGATGGACCCCACTCAAATGGCCTCACCTTCTCCAGCCTCTGCAGAGTAAGCCATGAGCTAATAAGCCCTTGGTAGGGAAGCAGAATAAAAAGGAAAAGCACCTCTGACCAGATTGGAACTCCCAATTAATCGCCGAGGGGCCCCAGCCCTCAGAGGGGTGGGGACAGGCCAGCAGGGCTGGTCCTCAGCAGGCCTGGGTGTGCTCTGTGCGGAGTGCTTCCTGGACATGCCCTCCTGCCCTCTGCCCTCCGTCCTGCTGCCAGGGAGAACCCGAGGGGACAGCCACGTCGGGGAGGGAGGGGGCAGGACGGCACTGCAAATTTAGTAATAATCAAGGAAATCAAAGGGGTCTGAACAGAGAAAGGAGAATCCAGTTTTACAACCCAACTGAAATTTAAAATTTGTGGGGTTTTCTGTTTTGCTTTGTTTGTTTTTTACAGGTTTAGATAAACGATGAAGGGAGGAAAGGAGAAACCTCTTTGAATAATATATATTTTTAAAAGAACCCCACAAACATAAAAAAAAAAATTCCTCAGTTTTTGAACTTCTCTTAAGAGTAGCTCAAAGTGAGGTCTTGCACCCTAAACAGTTATATCTGGAATTAAGAAAAAAAATCGCCGCTACACACAACAAAGACTAACAGTATTTTTACTTAAAAATATTGTGTGTATATATAGAGAGACTTATATATATATACCTTTTTTGTGGAGATTTTTTTTCTTTTTGTGATTTTTTTCTTTTCCTTTTTTTTTTTTTTTTTTTTGTGCCCAAGTAGAGATAAGATGGGATTGAAACGATGCCCTAGAACAGAATATTCCTTACAAGAGCAATACTTTGAAAAATAACATTTAAAAAATGGTTGAACATACTCGCAACACCTCCAGAAATTCAACTTGGTACAATGAGGACACAAATAATTGAATCAAATCTTCACCCAAATGACACGGTCTCTAAGACCCAGAGTATGCTGCTGGTGTGACTCTTGCCATCTTAAAGGTGCTCAAGGTAAAGCAACATCCCCTCCCCCTGCTCCCCACTTCCCAGCCCCTTACACTCCACCTCAGCAATACCCAGAGTCGGTCATATATTGTTTTTTCTACATTTCTGGCAAGACCTTGCAGCAGACACACACACACACACACACACACACACACACACACACACACACATATGTGTGCTCTGGGCGCGCACACACACACACACACACACACACACACACACACGACACACACAGAATTTCCCACTCAACCCAGATGCACCGAGTGAGCTGAATAACTCAGCCAACCACAATGGTGAAAGACAGAAGCACCAAACAGTCTTTGAAATGGGTCAGTTATTACAATTGAACTTATTTTTTATGTTCTAATTTTCCTCTTTGTGTTACTATTTTTAAAAAGCACAAACGAAAAATGAAGAATTCTTTCCAGATCAATTTAAGGCTTCCCACCAAATGGAAACAGAAGAGGCCTTACACAATATCACATGGGATAAATGTATACCTTTCACGGCCTTAAAATGACAGAACAAATCATTTTTGCCAGTCACTGATTAAGTATTGTGCCTTTAAATTGATGTCATTCTTTTTGCTACTATGCTGAGTTTTATTATTACTGATTCTCTTTGATTACATATATGGAAATCTCCTTTAATTTGCTTTAGAATTTCCTTTTCTTAGCGAATTATTAGGGTGGTTTTTGTTTTGTTCTGTTTTGCTTTTTCACCAGGAAACAAATGTGATTCTTAATAGGTGAACGCTAAAATGGCACCTAATCAGCCTTCAAGGAGCTTTTCCAACCATCTGAATTTCAAATGGCCCTTTGGCTCCGAGAAGGGGCTGAGAAGTTGGGGGCAGGGATGGGAGAAGGGGGAGAGAAACCAAAAAGAGGGAGGGGTTTCTATGCTTTTGCTTTTGGTCAATTTGTTTTCTTCAATACAAATCATCAGATAGGAAGAATGATTGCTTTACGTTTTATTGGTTGGTTGGTTTTTGATCCGTTTCTAGATTGGTTTCATTTGATTGTTTAATTTTCCCTCTCCCAGTGCAAATATCACCAGAGAGTTTTGCATGAGAAAACGTGACAGTACTTAATGAAACTCAGCACCTAAGGGCATAAGGCAGTTGAAGGTTTTGTTTGTTTGTTTGTTTGTGTTTGTTTTGTTTTGTTCTTTCAATCAGCACCAATCCCGTAAATGACCTACACTTGGTGTAAAGGTATAAAACTTTGTTTTTCTTTTGGAGTGGAGACAACTCCTTCTTCTCCACCGTATGAACCATAGTGTGGGATTTTTTTTTCAATACTGTTACTTATGTGTAAAAAACAAAAGAAAGGTTTTCTTTTTGTTTTTACTTACAAAACATAGAGAATATCTTTGTATACATACAGCGACTGGAAAGAAAGCTTATCTGAAGGGGTTGTGACTTATTTTCTTTTTGTTTTTTGTAGCATTGGTGGTGGTGGTGGTAGTGGTGGTGGTAGTTCTGTGTATTGAAGGAAGGGAGGAGTTATATTTCTTGCAAGCGGCGTTTACCGCAAACCAAACTTAAGGTCCCCTTCTCAACTTGGGTCAAGATGCTCTTAGAGTGAAGACTCATACTGTAGCAACTCGTAAAGGAGCGGTCCATCTCGATACCGAATGCCTACCGCGGCGGGGGTGACATACTGCAGAATGTTAATAGTCCTTCTCAATCTCCTGTCTACAAAATGAGCATCCCAAGCTGGGTATCTCTTTCTTGGCATGTCAATCTTAATGAGGGGCCCTTCTGGGAGGTAAGGACGCCCCAACGGGGTAGAGGGCCCCATGGGTCTCACTTGGAAAACGGGCAAGCAAGTGTCAGCCGTGAGATCCTCCTGTTGTTCCGTTACGGCTCTGGTAGGCGTGACCTGGGTCCCCCGGTACCCAGGGGTCTGAGGCGCCATGGGCTCAACATCGGGGGGCAAAGGGATGCCCCAGAGCAGCTCGGCACAACAGGAGCTGGCCAAGATCTTAACTCGCGGCCCCGTGGGATGCAGCACACCATAGTATAAGAGCATCAGTGCAATCCCAGCCACAAAGCTAATAAAGACACAACACAGTGCTGGCACCGCAAAGGAGTCAGTGGTCTCCGGGTCTCTGTAAAAATACCAAAGGAACGTCAAGGCAGCATTCTCGGTCAAGACTATCGTATAATATGCAAACATTCGATATCGAGTCCGCCCTTCCTTGACGTTAAACCAGCAGAAAATGTACACGATCCCTACCACCATGTTGAAGAGGATCTCCTCCCACTTGGACATGCAGAAGTCTGTTCCGCCATGGATAATCCAGAAGGCCATGGCACACCAGTGAACCACCACGAAGATCCCGAAGTAGAGCTGGAAGATGGAAGCAAAGAGGGCAAAAGAGAGAACTCTGGATGAGATGGTGAAGAGGCGCCAGAAGAGGTGGATGAGGGCCCCTCTGTAGCTCATACTCTTCTTGTCGTCCCTGGAGTCCCGCAGCAGCTTGTGATAGGAGGCTAGCACCCAAGCCAGGGACATCAGGGAAGTCACAGAGGAGACACCTGCCGGAAAGACACAAACCCACACAGTCAAAACCGTGGACCTCAACCGCCGGGCACAGCAGGGCTGCCAGCCGAGGAGATGCCCACACACACCACGATCTAAAGGAGGAGGGAGAAAGAAACACAAAATCAGGACCCGAACTTGGAGGCCATGGCTGCCCCCTAAGCTGACAGCTTGTGAAATCTAGCTTCAGTGTCAACGACCCGGTCCAGAACTTCTGGAGACCCACGGCTCAAGAGTGAAGCTGAGGTTGGCGTGCCCTGCCAAGGGGCTGGAGAGCCAGGACCGCTGTGCTGGCTCATCACCTCTGCTGTGGGAGGGACCCCACGTGTTCTATTGTAAGAGATCATAAGCTCACGGCGGGGTCGGCGTCCTTGTCACTACCAGGCTGTGCTCTCAGAGCAGCCAGCAGACGGGATCACCGATTGTGAAGACCGAGAGCTTGCTAACGCCCCAAGTTGCACAACTGTTCTACTTTGAGAAGGCTTTGGAGTCACCCTTCCCCTTCTCGCCAGCTCGCTCAAGGCCAAGGAGCCCTTAAGGGGATCTTCTATCTGGCATTTCCCCATCCACTCCCTAAGGCCACCCTGATCAAGGACCGGGGATAGCCTGTGTTTCTCTGACTGCTTTCGCATTCACTCTTGTCTCTCGTGGTCTCCCCACGTTCCTTGTTGCCTTCTCCAATCAGCCACTGCTCAAGGTTCCCTGAGGCCTTGACTGGTGAGGCCCTGTCCTTCTCTGCTTCTGTCCTGCAATGAGCAGTGTAACTTGGGCTTTGGGGATGCCTTTCCCCTCCCTAGCCCGGTGAGCTCTCCAAGGCCTCTGCACGTCATTACCTACATGTCTCCTCAACGAGCAAGTGAATGTGTCTGATCCCAACGGACGGTAGAGCAATTTTATTTATGACGCTGCCTATGTGATATTTGTAACTCAATCAATCTAAACACAATAAACAGTGGCTGGAGTCTCTCCAAATCCACCCATGAGCAGGCAATCATGAAGTCAGGCATCGTCATACCATCTCCTCTGGAGCAAGACCCCCTTGCCCCTCTGCTCCTTCAAGCACTATCTCCACTCAGTCCGTCTAGTGCCTCTTTTGTTTTTCTTCTCTCCCCAGATTTCAGAATTAAATGCAGCTAAATTCAGCTGGAGCCCTGAATACTACCCCATGGGCCACCATCTCCTAATCAAAGTCCCCACCTTCACCCCAGAGCACGATTCCCCTACAGCGTTCTTCCAGGCTGACATCAAAGTGACCTGGTCGTTTTCTCTCCTAAGGCCAAAGGTCAGACCCAGGAGCCTCGTTCATCAAGAGACCCATGAAGCTGGCCCAGAGCTCCAGCCTTCTGTTGGTCTTTCCCCGGCCCCTCCTCACCTCTCCACTTGACCCTCAGTGAAGGATCAAAGTCCTCTGTCGCTCCCTCCCCCCCGCCCCATGCATTTGTCCTTCCCCACCCAGCCCACGCGGCACCTCCCTTCCGACATTTCAGGGAGATGCACCGGTCTGCAGCTTGCAGAACATTAGAGTCTGATGCCAAAAACCAGTGTGCTGGCAGAGCACAGAAAAAGCCTGGAAGGTTAACTGTGACAATGAGTATGTGTTGCTTTTGCAAGAATCACAGCCAATGTGGAAAATAAACAGGGAAGAAACAATCCCAATTTCTCCATAGAAGCCAATCTTGAAAACACCTGGTGATTTTCCTCTCACTTTTCTGGAAAGTTCTGAACACAATACTTATGTGTGTGCTGCTTTGCCCTTTGTACACACAGGGCATTTCCACCAGCCTCTGCTGAAGCCATGTGGTCTCTTGCGACCATGTCACAGTGGCTATGCTGACCTTTCAGAGCCCCCTGTGTTCGTGTTCTTTTGAGGCTGGGGCAGGGAGGGGAATGGGTTCCCTTGGGAGTCACGTGATTTAGGCTGTAGGTTTCTGGACGGCAGGGAACGTGCAGTCATCTTGATCGTCTGGGCCAGGCTTATTGCCAACACTGGAGCATCCTCGGAAAGCTTCTTTGCGGCATTACCCCTCTCCTGGTGAACCCATTTCTTGATGCTAAAAGTGATACATCTCAGAGGTGCTACCGACCCTCAGTGATCAGGGGGATCTCTACAGCAGCTGGATGGAAAGAAGGCTTGACTTTTCTGTTTCTTCTAATCAAGCAAAAGGTACTACTTCCCCTGTTTGCAGAAAAGCACAAGCTCGTGACGTAAGAAGTTAGCTTTTGCCGAAGCGTGGTCTAATCCAGTCTAACTCTGAGTGTGCTCTTGAACAAACTTGGGGTGCAGAAGCAGGACAGCCCCTCTGCTGTCACCGTCCTGATTTCATTGTTCGGTGTGCTGTGATGGTAGCCCCATCCATGCCCAAAATGAGCAAAGAGGAATTCAAACGTCCACTGACCACATTGGTGAAGCGAAATTCAATCCTTCATCGTCAATCTATCTTCTGGGTCACCTACGCCACTTCCAGATCCATGCCTGTGGTTTCAGGGTACTGCAGAAATCACTCCCCTCTAAGCCGATGCACACACTGCCTCGGACCACGGTCAGCGCTTCTGGAAGTTCTCTCTAGGATGTGGTATGAATGTTCCGCAAACGTCATAAGACATCACTGCTAAATTACAAGGGGGGCTCGGGAGACAGTCACGTGGAGGACTGAGAGCTGACACTTGGCTGGGGGCCTGTGGGCTGGCTGATGTCCAGCCCCCATCTTACCTCTCTGCCTCATCTGCTCCCGACATGGTGAAGTTGTAGATCGCCAAACGTTATATCCTCTGGAGCTTCACAGACCACCCACTTCAAACCCACACATCCAACAGGAAACAGAGGCTACCCCAGAGAAACTACACACCATGATTCACTGAGCATGTATCTTATTTAGAAGAACCCTGTGATGTAGGTACTTGTTATGGGCAATGTCCCCACCTCTCCCACCCCCAAATTCTTATGTTGAAGCCCTAACCCCCAGGACCTTACTATGTGACCGCATTTGGAGATAGGGCCTTTAAAGAGGCAATTAAGGTAACATGAGATCATTAGGGTGGCCCTAATCCACCCTAATCACTATTGTCCTTATGAGAAGAGATCATTTGGGCCCACAGAGTTGCCTGGGATGTGCTCACAGAGGAAAGACCACGTGAGGACACAGCAAGAAGACGGCCGTTTGCAAGTCAAGGAGAGAAGCCTCAGGAGAAATCAACCCTGCCGACACGTGATCTTGGACTTCCAGCCTCCAGAGCTGTGAGACAATAAATTTCTGTTGTTTTAGCCACCTAGTCTGTGATATTGGATACAGTGTTCCAATTCCATTTTTTTGATGAACAAGATATTTTTCAAAAATCATACTTCTATCAAGAAGTAGAATTGGAATTGAAACTCAGACTCCACGGCCTTGAAAGTAGCCACTGTACTAAATGGACCCTCCAGATTTGGTCTCAGAAGGGACTGGGCCCTCTGGGTGTAAAGGATTTGAATCTTTTGCCAAGAGTGGATGGGAGGTGTAGTACCTACAGGTATCTGAGAGAGGGCCCTGAATATGGAGCTAAAAACCAAATCTGAATTCTCTTCCACTTTCCTCAGGAAAGTAACGTTCAAGCCACAAAGAAAGAGATGACTCCAGCAGAATTAACTGAGATCACGTTCCCTCTGTTAAGTGATTAATCTTCAAAGGCCTGCAGCGTATATTATTACAGAGGGAGGAAGTGCAGGGTTTTCCTCCTGCAGTGGCTCACTTGGAAGATTTCTGTCTGGCCCGAGGTCAACCCAAAAGTCAATGCATTATCCTGGCCAAGACCCCAAGACCACAGCAAGCGGCTGTGGAAGCAGCCTCGTGGCCCCCAGTGAAATTCCCAGACAGGCCTGGGCACAATTATGATTCCTCTCACTTACAGCTCCATCATTTTCTGCGTTGCAAAGATCAGACTGGAAATTGTAAAACACTCCACGTTCGGCTGTGACGAGTTCTGGGCAGTGACCTTCACGGCTTGCTCTCTTTTCCTGCTGCAGACCAGGAAAGGGGGATTGCAGCTGGCCCACTGGGTGAACCAAGTTCAGCCCCACCATCTGGGAGGTCACTAAGCCAGAGCCTCGTGGGGGCCACCCCCTGAGAAAGGCTTGGGACAGGGGCCTTGGGGCTCTGATCACCAGACCCAGGGGCTAAGGTTTCCGGAAACAGGATGTCCACACCTTATGACCAACGGAGCAAGAGCATGAGGGGCTGCAGCCTGCAGTTGGAGGCCCTTGACCAAGGAGGGCCAGTCCTCTGGGAAGTCACCGTCACCACCAATTTGGTGGTGTCCCTGCAATACCCAAGGGTCACTGCCAGTTGAACTGTTGCCAGTTGGGGAGCAAAGCAAAAAATGAGTGTGGATGTCCCACCACGTGAGAAGCAGACAGAGTGACAGGGTGTCTGGGGGAAGATCGGGACCCTAAAATCAGAGAGGGGTGGGGAGCAGATGAAGTGGAGGAACCAGGAGGAAAGGTGTGATGCCGTGGAAGGGACCAGGGCGGCAGGAGGGCCGTCATCAGGGTGAGGTAGGGAGGCTGCAGTCTGGCAAGAAGAAGCAGGGCCATGACCCGGATGGACCAGAGCAGAGCGGCACTGGGGGCCAGTGAATGGGAGCCAGAAAGGGGACTTGAGGAGAAACCAAATCGCGAGACAGTCTCGCCGGGGGAACACTGCACGCGGGTTCAAGGAGTCTCTGAGAAGCCGCGGGAGCACCTGGATTGGCCCCAAGGCTGTTTGTGAGCCTGGGCGAGTGGGGTCCACTGCTGGACTTTGTTTCCCAGAGCGGGGGCGGTGAATGCCCGGCCCTGTCACCAGCTGCCCTGTTCTCCCTTCTGCCACAAAGAGCTCCCTTCTGGTCCCACCGCTAAATCACACACTGGAAAACACTCGAGGAGGAGGGACTGGATGGGGCGCTGAGCAGAGCAGAGCAGGCGCAGAAGAGTCAGCCGTGCAGACTCCTAGCTCCCAGCTCCCTCCTATCAGCATGTCTCCGTGGGCAAGCACCGCCAGCTTACAAAGAACAGCCCCCTGGACCCTGCACCCTCTGCCGTGAGATCCCACCTCTCCCGCCTCTTCTGCAACCTTCTCGAGGGTCACCTCCTTGCTCCCTTAACTCTCCCACCTCCCTTCACTCCTGACCCCCGAGTCACAACAGAGAGCTCTCGGTGAGGTTGACGACCAATTCCTAAGGGTGGCATTCAGAGGACTGGGTCCATGCATCTCCCCCTGACTCTGCCATCTGTCATTTGGATTTACTCTGTCTTTCACACTTGACCATTAGCTAGTCCCCAGTTATGGCATCCTTTCCCTGCTGGGCTGTTATCCTCGTTTTACAGGTGAGGAGACTGAATCTGAATTTAAGAGATGTGGATGTGGCCACACTCCCGTTGTGACTCACCTGATTTATATGGCTTTGTACCCCCATGGGCGGGTCCCCCAGAGATTCCCCAAACCAAGAAACAGGCTCAAGTTGCTATTTGTCTATCCACACGTCAAGGTCAACATCTGCCTCTCTCAGCCCTCACCTCCTCCCTCCTTTTACCACTGAAGCTAAGGTTTGGGGGAACTCCACCGCCTGCTTGTCTAATTTCCACTGTCTATTTTCTCCAGATTGAGCTCCTATTAGACGGGCAATTCTTCTCTTTCCACCCATCAAACTTCACTCATCTTCCTACATTTTAAAAAAGCCCAGTCTGTGCTTAGAAATGCTCTCAGAAAAAAAGATAAGGCAGCTGTGGGCACAGCTCTCTAAGCATCACTGCCTGTCTCCTGTACTAACCTCCACCCAGGAGACACAGCAAGGGAGTGATGATACAAAGGTACTTTCCTACCCGGGCCACCAGGGAAAGGAAACCAGCCTCAAGGATGCCATCTGTGAACCAGGCTCAGAGACGTCAAGTAACTTGGCCAAGGTTACACAGGAGTAAGCAAGAGTGCGACCACCGACCCCTGGGATTATCTCACTCCTCACTCACGGTCTGTGTGCTGGGGCCAGTCATCCTGGCTTCCGAGATCCAGTTGTCAAATTGGCAGGAATTTTGTGGGCTGGCTGATGTCATGTGAGAGGCCTGAAATAGGTGTGGTGGGAATATTTACACCACAGAAATTGGCAAATGCTACAAATTAGGGTTCCTTCCAACCCTGCTAAGAACTGGTTGTTAAGCATTTACCAGCACACCCCTTACACTTGCTGAACATTGTTGCCAATTAGAGGAGCCTCATAATGTTCTCCTCCACATTCCTACTCCACACTTCTAAGCGAATCAGACGCACTGCCTGGCGATCAGTCAGAATTATATTCTGTGAGTCTGATGTGGCAGCAACAAAGAAATCAATCTCTTTTTTCAACTTACACTGAAAATACATCCTCAGTAAATAATTTAAGGTCTAACAGTTTTCTTTGAGCTGTAGACTTTTGCAAGCACTGACATATTCATTTTAGTCCCATTAGGAGAGAGTGTGAGCCCCACGTGAGGTTACCACATGGGGTCACCTTAAGACACTCCTGACATTTCCAGACTGACCTTTAGGAAGGGTCATAATAAAAGATGGCATCCATCCCTGTGGATGTAACCCTCAGGACAGACACACCGGTGGCTGAGGCAACCTGAAAAAACCCAAGGCCAGTCAGGGTGGCATGGTGTAAACATAGGAAGGAAGGGAGGACTGGAATAATTCAGGAGAGCTGACATCTGAGGAATTATACCTTCACATGCTCCTTAATGTCAGGGAGATGGTCCACGGGGGACAGAATTCAAATCGGGCCATCACAGCAGGAGTCTCCGTTACAGAGCATGTCTTACCATGGTTTCTGTGACAAATCTCTTCATTGACTCTGAATTCAGGCTCATTATGTCACCTGTTAATCTCTAATAAGTTTCCATAACAATAATACCCCCTCTACTGAACAGCTACCTTGGCCCAGACTCTATGCTGTGACACCCATTAACCGGATCATTCTTCCCTATAAATGTACCTGAGGCTGATTTTAAGATGCAGAAATGAAGGCTCACGGTCTAAGCCGCTTTTCCAGATCAAGTAGTTAAGAAATCACAGAACCGGGATTTGAACACAGGCTACCTAACTCCAAAACTCAGATTCTCTTTTGAATCACTGGAAGGGCATGTCTTCCCATCCCCGTTCATAAGTGAAGGAATTAGCATTCAGGTTTATACATCAATTTCTTATCAATTTGGTAATCGAGCCCCTCTGATCATCTCTGTGAGCACCGGTGGCCAATCTGTAGGCCTGCAAAGCCGAGGACCCCCCCTGGAGGCCCCTCCCTGAGCCTGCCAGTAAGTGCAGAGCTGGTGACACCTCTTTTTCATCTCTCTTGCCCAGATTGTTGGGAGGACCTCCTAGTGGGTTTCCCTGCATCCGCCCTCATCCCGACAGGCCACTCGCAATTCCACCAAAGTGACTAAGCTGAGGTACGTCTCTCCTCGTGGCCTCCCAGGCAGCCTGTCAACGGTGCCTGACTTTCAACCTTTTCCCAGGGAGGATATGCCTTCCCGCCCTGCTGAACTCAGCTGTGCCCGTGACCTGTCCCAGCCACTGGCACATGAGCAGAAGTATGTGTGTGTCACATCCAGGAGGAAGGGCATGCTCCCTCACCCCCGCCGCAGTGACCTGTGATAGACGCACAACAGCAAGAAATGAACCGAAGTTGTTTTAAGCCAGGGAAATGGTTCTGGCCTCTAAATCCGGCACGGCCAGCCTCTCCTACTCACACACCGCTTCGCTCAGGGTTAATGCGTGGCCTTATACGGCCTGTAGGGCCCCTCGCGACACTGCCTGGAGTTACAAGTGTATGCCATGGAGTCCCCACCCACGCCCTTCACCACCTGCCTTCTCCGATGGCCTCAAACCTAAGTCCCTCTCATGGCACCAGACCTTCATCCTGGGCCCTATATGAGACGGCCCCTTCCTGCTCCAGGGTCGCCTCACGCCAGCCCCTCGCTCCCCCTCTGTCCCACGTGGTCCAGGCACAGTCCCGCCTCAGGGCATGTGCGCTGGCTCTGTCCTCCACCTTGGGGGCCCTTCCCCAGGTCCCCAAGTGTCACCTCACTAAGGCCTTTACCAGAGCTCGGCCTCTCAGCCAGGCCATCGCTGGCCAGCACACTGAAAACTGCAACCCCCAATGCCTCCCCCACCTTCCAGGCTTCATTTCCCACCTTGGCATCTCCCACCACCTCCATACACTTTCTCTCTTACTCATTCCCCTTTTCCTTAAGTTCGTAGGTACCATGATGCATGTGAGCCCCCAAGGGCAGTGCAGCAATTGGTCAGGTCCTTCTGAAACTATGTGCAAAACCGTGGGGGTATTTTTCTCACGAGACCGTCCACAGCTGTCCTCTGATTCTCAAAGGGGCCCATAGGGAAAGGGGTCTGTGACCCACCAGCCATCTCCCCTCACGCCATTTTCCCCCGGGGAAAGGGGAATTCCCCGGGAGCCTTCATTTATGCCTGTGTCCTTTAGAAGAAAACCTTGAGGGTAGAAGACGGAGATGAAGAGGAATAACATTCAGTGAATGTTCCCAATGCATCAGGCATTATGCCAGATACTCTGCCTAAGTTATTTCGTTTCATCCTCACAATAATCCCCTGAAGTGTCTACTGGTGTCCCATTTTATAGGAGAGGAGACCAAGGCGCAGAGAGGTAAAAGGATCTGTCTAGTTTCTGCACGAAGCATGTCCTTTTATTCTGATGGTTTGCCTTGTGGGGTCTTGTGGATCCTGGAGGGACCGCCCCTCCCAGGTTTAGCAAATTCCTCAAAACAGCAAACCACAAGTGCTTTTCATAGGCAAACCAACCAGTCCGGAACGCACACCTCCTCTATTGGGCTCTGACACTCTGGGCCACTATCCCCCTGTCCTAATCACCCCAGGGCCAGGTACCAGACAACTAGGGACAGCGCTGTGCCCCAGAGCCTCCTGAAATTATTCAGACTAGCCTATGCTAAGCCTGCTTCCCCTGCCTCACTCATTCCTTCCCTGGGAAACCACAATAAAGGCTCTTGCCCACATTTTCCCCTCACTCCCTCTGCCTGCTGATGGACACTGGTGCTTCCCCAGGTGGCCCCCCACCCCATGGTGTGGCATGCCCTCTCCCCTTGGGATCTCTGAGTAACAAGCGATCTTTTCAATGGCAGTTGTCTCCTGATCTGTTGCCCTTGAGACGCCTAAATAACAACAAAACCTGTCTTTTAAACAGTTACAACATTAGCAAACTGTTGGAGAGGGAGCTTCAAACCCAGTATCTCCAGCTCCAAAGTCCCCCATGGCCTGGGGTTACAAGGCTAAAAAGCCTCCAGGAATTCCCTTGTCCCATGGGCTCAAATCCAAGCCCCCACTCATGGTGCCCAAGACCGCTGTGTCTGGGCCCTGCTCCCAGGCCCGTGGTCAGGACCTGGTGATATTAACGCACTTACAGAGGCAGGAGAGCACCGTGGTTCTGAGTGTGTGCTCTGGAACCAGGATAGATTCTGCCACCCTGCTGTCAAGTGTCACCTTCCCCGCTATATCAGTGTCCTATGGCTGCTGTAACGAATTATCGCCAACTTAGTGGCTTGAAACAGCACGGAAGTCAGAGTCTGAAATGGGGTTCATTGGTCCCAATCCGAGGTGTCAGAGGTTTGGGCTCACTCTGTAGAGGCTCCAGGAGAAAATCTGCTTCCCTGCCTTTTGCAGCACCCACAGCTGCATTCCCTGCATCCCCTGGCTCACGGCCCCTCCCCTCCTCTTCAAAGCCAGCAGGGTAGCATCTTCAACTCTTCCATTTGTCACATCGCCTTCTGTCCCTCTGATCCTCTGTCTCCTTCTTATGAGGACCCCTCTGATTATATCAGATACAACTGGATAACCCAGAATAAGCTCCCATCTCAAAATCCTTAAGTCAATCACACCTGCATAGTCCCTTTTGCATAAAGTGCCACGTATAGGCTCAGGGGATTAGGAAGTGGACATCCTGAGGGGCCATGTTCAGCTGACACCACCCACAGTCACCCATTTAATAGCAGGGCAAAGGTCCTCAATGGGAATGTTACATTCCCCCATCGCCCCCCACCCCCAGGACATCTGGCAGACTTTCTTGGTTGTCACAGCTCGGGGTGAGGGCGCTGTGGGCATCTAGTGGGTAGGAACCAGGGATATTGCTAAATATTCTGCAGAGCACAGGACAGCTCCCCAATACACAAGCAAAGAATGATTTGGCCCCAGATATACTAGTGCTGAGAATGAGAAACCCTGTGACGGGGTTCCTATTCCTATTTCCTCAATGTTCTCAAGTTACAAACAAACTGTGAACCTGCATGTGTCAAGCAGCTGGAGATTCAGGTTTTCTAGAGTTCCTCCTGAGAACTGCTCAATATCCTGAAAGAGGCCCCTGGGGTGCAGACCAGTGACCTTGGGAGAGGTCATGAGAACAGCATCTCTGCGGTCTGATACCTAGACAAGGAGTCTCTTCTGAGCAGCTGACCACGAGCTGACGGTCACTCTGGGAACATGGGGGAAGGCAACAGCCCCCCTCTCAAGGAGCTTCAAGGTCAAACACTGGTATTTAAAGGACCGGGCAGGAGGAAAGCTAAATCCAGCCCTCTGATTCGGTTGCCTCTTCTTTCTAAGATGCTGTCAGAGCTATTGAAATACCATCTTCACAGCCAACTAGGTAAAGGCAAACTTTAGAGAGTCTAGAACAAATGTCAGCCACTCAGCTGGTCTGGCACAAGCCTCGCAGACGCCTGGATCCTGGTGGGCCTGAAGCACACTGTGAAGAAATCCGTCTGCTATCCCTGGAAAGTTTCAGCAAATCCACCCTCACTGAGGAGCAAACAGCCAACCAGTCTCAATGCCCTGATGCTCCCAGACGGACTGCATTTTAACAGAGGCCGTGCGATGCCCTGGAAAGCATGGGCTTTGGTACAAGCAGACTGGGCCTTAGTTTATTGTTCGTGACCCATGCGTAAAAACATGGATTTGGAATATTCAATGTATATTTGATATATGTACATCTTTGATGTACTCACATACTATACTATATATTTATATATCTATATATAGTGTATATATATAGAGAGAGAGACAGAGACAGAGAATGTGTATAGTACGATGTACATACGTGGTGAATATATAGGGTGTACATATACAGTATCCTATGGCAATAAAGGTGTGCCTACATGTCCTATTCCCCCGTACACACGTATATAGACTCAATTATATTTGAAATGGTATTATTCATGTGTTACTCGTTATTGCCTGTCTCCACTAAGATGTAGGCCCCCGAAGGGCAGAGACTTGCCTGCCTGGCTCACCTCTGTTCCCCCAGAGGCTAGCACAGGGCCAGGCGTGCTCAGTGCAGATGTGTTTCAGGGAGCCTGTGTGATGTATTATCGTTGACCGTCAGACTTACCTATAACATTTTATTTTTTTTTGCGGTACGCGGGCCTCTCACGGTTGCGGCCTCTCCTGTTGCGGAGCACAGGCTCCGGACGCGCAGGCTCAGCGGCCATGGCTCACGGGCCTAGCCGCTCCGTGGCATGTGGGATCTTCCCAGACCGGGGCACGAACCCACATCTCCTGCATCGGCAGGCGGACTCTCAACCACTGCCCCGCCAGGGAAGCCCATACCTATACTATTTTGACAAAGGCCTAACCTAACTGATTTTCTCATGCAATCATGCCTTCCCAAGAGAGAAGCAGGCCTGCAGCCGGGGGCAAGAGCATCTCCAGCTCAATCTCACCTTGCAGGGCCCTGGGATTCCAGGTTTGTAAGTGGGGGGAGATGAGGGTCCTGCTGGGATTCTAAGCTACAATGATGTAATTTAATCTAAACCCCAAAGTCATTCCCTCACCCGAGACACAAAGTAACTGCATGTGTAACTCTTACCCCTAGTCCCCAGGTGGCTTCCCCTCTAATCTCACAGGGTCCCCACCCATCCCCTCTGAGTAGATTACGGCAGGTACGATTATTCCCAACTTAAAAAGGAGAAACCGAGGCTCAGAGAGGTTAAGTGATGTGTCAGAGATCCCAGCCAAATTAACGGGCAAGGGGGGTGGCTAGAAGCCAGCGCCCACAGCTGGAGTTCCCACCTTTTCTCCTGTCACATCCCCCCCTCCTCCCCCGCGAACTGCTCCTCCAGCCAACCGGCTCTGTGTCTCCCTGACAGGTCACCGCACGATCTGACCACCGCAAGAGAAATCCTGGGAGGAGAACGGCTTGGGCCAAGGGCAGGGGCACCGCCCACTTCTGCACCAGGGACTGAGGGTGGGGAGGAGGGAGAAGCGGGAGAAATGGGGGGGACAGAAGCGCGAGACTGGCCATCGCAGGCTGACCTCGCTGCTGCTGCTGCGCCCTCGGCACTGTGCTGGGCTAGAACCAGCACTCTCCACGGTCCTGGCCTGGTTACAGGAGGAACGGCCCCTGGAGCCCTGGAAGGGGCTGTGTCAGGAGGCTGCGGAGGGCTCTCAGACCGCTGTTGAGCTCCACAGCAGCTCAGGCGAGCAGCCTGGCGAAGGGAGCAGAGCTGCCAAGCAGGTGACGTCGCCCAGCCAGAGCCTCGCTGAGCAGGGCAGCAAAGCGGGCCTCGGATGGGTGATTGCCAGGGGGCCCCCTTTGTGACACAGACAAATGTATTTCACTTGCTCCTGACAAAACCCCTCTGAGGCAGGAGTTACGACGCATGGTTTACAAACGAGAACCCCGAGGCTCAAAGAGGCTAAGGGCCTTATGGGACTGATGCAGCTTCTAAGTGCAGATCAGAGTGTGAAGCCAGGTCCACACCTGTTACCACTCAAAACAGGAGGCAGCACCTTTTCTTCTAGGCGACAGTCTCAGGAGACTACCGGAGGGACAAGCAGAGAAGGCCTCAAGGTACTTGGTTATTACTGGGGCAGGGTGGGGGGGTGAAGGGAATGATGGGGTCCCCAAGAACAGCAGGAGATGGGGATGAGCTCCACGCGGTCACAGGTGGGCAGGTATTACAGCGGGCAGGCTCCTGAACCCCAGGGTCTGGCAGCCTGGGGCACGTGGGGTCTGAACACATAAGAGGGCCTGGAATTGAGAGGGGACTCAGCTTTCCGCTGGTCAGCGTCAGACCCAAACGTCACTCCAGGTTGGCCAGGGAGTGACTGCCTCACCCCTAGGACTCCTCTTGTTGTCCTGACCCACCTAACACCTCCAATTGTGTCTAGAATGGAAAGGATCCCTTTTTTATTTTTACAGATGAAGAAGGTGAGGCTCAGACAGGAAGGAGAACAGCTTACAGGGACTCCCCCATTTCCTTCTCAGGGTCTCTTCCATTCCACCCACTCCCCAGGAGTGAGAGATGTGTGACACAGGAAGACATCATTCATGAAATCTGTAGGCCTTCTTTCCGTGGAAATCTTAAGAAATAGAAAAGATCTTTTGAAGATCACTTAATTGCCGTCTTTCCTGGAGCTGGGAGTTCCCACGAGACCTTGAGTTTGCGATTGCCTCTAATGTGAATGTCTAGCCTAATAATTAAACATTGCTCCTGTCCGATTCTTGCTCAGATTCCCCCACTTTTCTCTTCCTTACAGTCACAGCCTGCCAGACTGAAAGGACTTCAGGAGTCCCTCCTGCCCTTACTCATATTACTCAGGCTCAGAGATGAGATGGGAGAGATTTTCCCAGCATCCCTTGCCACGTTCTAGCACAGTGGACTCAGGACCCAGGGCTCCTTCAGCTGCCTGCCTCCC
Organism: Globicephala melas; assembly: GCF_963455315.2. NCBI lineage: Eukaryota > Metazoa > Chordata > Mammalia > Artiodactyla > Delphinidae > Globicephala > Globicephala melas. The sequence continues at coordinate 107,059,714 of NC_083319.1, forward strand.
TGTGCAGGAAAGTTGCGGGGTGGGAGACAGGAGAGCAAATCTAAGAAGGGTGACGTGTCTCTGTGGGGCAATGAAACTGTTCTGAGATTGGTCGTGGTGATGGTGACAACTCCGCGGATACGCTAACAGCCATTGAATCGTACACTTCAAGTGGGTGAATTTTATGGTATGTAAAGTGTATCTCAATAAAGCAGTTTAAAATTTTTTAACAAAGCAGAAGAGGAAGAGATGCTCTGCTGGCAGGACCCCCGGGGCAGGGCTGAGCCCAGGCACGACACACCCACCTTCCCAACCTCCTGGCTGCTCCCCAAACACTGGAGTCACTTTCTTAGCCCAAGGCCTTGCCCTTGGCTGTCCCCTCCTCTGGTACACTCACCTCCAGAGATCTGTGGGCTGGCTCCCTCCCTCCTTCATATCTTTGCTCAGAGGTCCCCTTCCTGCCACCCCATTGAAGACTGGGAGACCTTCCTGCAACACTGTTGAAGGCTGACACGGCTCTGCTGCCCCGCCCCTCTCTCTTCCCAGCTTTAGAGCTCTGCTGAGTACCTACCATTTTCTAATAGCTGTTTTGTTCGTTGTCTGTCTCTCCCTACAAGAAATGCAAGCTCCATGAGAGCAGGGCTTTCTGTCTGTTTTGTTTATTGCTCATATCTGTCCCCAGTGCCTAGAACCATGCTTGGTGCATAGTGGGTGCTTAATAAACAGTTACTGACTAAGTGGCCCCGTTACAGTTACGGCTAAGGCTTCTGAACTGGCAGCACTCGGCGCCTCCCCCGAGAAGCCCCACTGGCTTTGTCCCAACGTTTCATGCACAAGCATTTTCAGGTGGCCGATGGTTATTTCATCTGTGTTAACTGTAGTGAAATTGATTTAGCCTGCCTTTCTCAAACGTTTTCTGCTGCTTTAAGAACGCTCCCTCATACGTACATACTGCCTTTTCTTTTACACTTAAAATTTGTTAAGAGGGTAGATCTTACATGTGTTCTTATCACAGTTGAAAAAAAAGAACTCTCCTCTCTTTTTGACGCACCAAAAGTGATGTCTCTGTTTAATATCCTTGCAAACTCTGTTTAGAAGTGTGAGGTTTTAATGTTCTGTTTGACAAGAAGCCACTGGGAGCTGAAGCAGAAGTGGGAGCTGGAGTTGGCTGTTCAGGGCACCCTGTGTGTAGACGCCAAGCGGGTATCTGATGGGCAAGAAGGAGGGGCAGCTTCTCAGAAGGAGACAGAAACAGAGCTGGGGAGAGTTCGTACCCTGGGGAAACGAGAGAGGCCGAGTCTGTGTTCTGGGGGGAGAAGGAAGGCGTGTCCCTCTTCACTGCAGGTACGGGTGAAGATGCAAGACAGCCAGGGGAAGGGCATGAACAGGGAAGTGCACGTCTTCTCCTTTATCTATCCTGGAGGCTAAGACCGAGAACTGGCATGAGCAGCCTGGAGCTGAGATCCGAGGCTGGAAGATCGTGGTACCAACCTGGTCTGAAACCCCAGAGCATCTCTCAGAGCTAGCAGCTCCAGCTCAGCACGGGGTGGGGGTGAGGGCCAGGGGGAGTCAGGGAGAAGGGGGCTACTCCACCAGGATTAACTCAGGCGGTGGCTCACACAATAGGGGATCAGGGGGCACCGAAACCCCCCATAACTCTGCTCAAGGTGATTCATTATCTGATGGTGTTTGATGCAGTGAAATGGTTGTTTCAGTAACAAAGTTTACTCCTTGGTAATGAGGAAAGTTGAGTAGGAAATTCCCAGGTCTGGTATAGAACACAGATCTGTGGTCATGGGCCACACAACCAGACCACCCTCACTTTCTGGGTGGCAGCTTCACCTCAGTGTAACCAAAATCCTAAATGATCAAGTAGCCAACTTTTGTGTCCCAGCTTTGGAGGGTAACAGCTAATGTCCATATGAGCGGGACTGGAGAGACAGGACAGCATTTTTCACACTACAGAAAAGAAATCTCCCAAGGGGAGAAACATGGACGTCTTTCACTGTGGGGAGGGGAAGGCAGGGAGGGCCGTTTAACCAAGCCCACAGCCGAGAAGCAGACCCTGGCCTTCGCTCCCCTGAGAACCGGAACCTGGAAGCCTAGCCCTCACGCAGAATGGAAACCTGATCCGGAGAGGAAGCCCGGAGAGGGAGCTGATTGGGATGACTTTCGTCCTCACTCGGGAAAGGAGGAAGAGCTCCTGGGGTGGCAGCTGAAGAAAAAGGTACAGACGGGAGCAGAGAAACTGGACGAACACCTGCCTCTCTGCAGCACTCTCTTGCTGGAGAAAGGAGCAAATGTGAAGCTAAGGTACACGCCACTGGTGGGCTTCTGATGTAAGCGGAGCTGACAAGTGAGGTTAAGAAAGAAGGAAACTATTAGAGAGGTTAACACCAAAGGGATGGAAAGACAAGAGGCCTATTTGTATCTCAGAGCTCAACGTTTGTTTAAAAGAAAACCAATGCTTAAGGGCTTGGTGTTTAAGAACACCTACCGAAGGGTAGGTATCTTAGCAAACCCATTCCTGACACAGCATCTTGCCTACAGCAGAGCAGGTGCCTGACAAGTGGGGTCGTGAGGCCACGGGCAAGTGGTCATCAGAGCCCTGTAAGGCGGATAACTCCTCACGGTGAGCTCAACCCCAAAAGGCAGGCTCAGGTGCTGTGTGGGTGTCGCCAGTGGCGCTCGCCAGCCCTGCCGATGTTCACGTGGGAGGGTCAGAAAACCCAAAAAGCCAGGAAAGGTGACAGAGCTACGAACCCTTGACCCAGTCCCCATAGAGGGGATTTCTAACAGCATACCCTGTTAGAAACCTCCAGCCCTCCTTCTATCACTGCCTGCACCAGGCCTGCTAAGTCTTGATTTCCGCTCCAGAGCAGCCCTCCAGCCCGTGCACTTGGCTTCCACCCCCAAACACTCCAACCCCATCGTTTCACCCCTGAACCTCCACCGCTGCCTCTAACCGGCGTTCCTGGCTCAGCTCTTGTTTTCCTCCCTGCACAGCAGGAGAGGGCATCTTCTTTAAAAGACTTCCTACATAACCCTCCCCGCGGCACCTGGTATAAACCCAAGCTGCCAGGCCCCTGCCTTCCCCTCCATCCTCCGCACATCACTCTCCTTCCCCACACCGCCAACCTCCAGCTGTGCTGAGTCCTTTCATTTTCTAGAGCAAGCCAGGTGTTTCCTATCTCAGGGCCTCTACGCATGCCGTCCCCTCTGCCTGGAAGGCTGTATCTGCTTCTCCCATAGCTGGCTCCTCAGTGTTTATGCTCAGCTGAAATGTCAACTCTCTGCAGAGGCTTCCTCTGACATTCCTGCTCAAATAAGCTCTCTCCACACCCCACCCCGTGTACTGTGGTCTTGGCACCCTGACTGTTTGCTTAAGGCACTTCCCACAGCGTGCTAGCTGTCTAGCTGTTTCTGTTATGTCTCCCAAGAGAGAATGGAAGATTCATGAGGGTCCGGACCACATCTGTTCCCTGTTACCCTCAGCACGTAGTACGGCTCCTGACTTAATGCATCTTGTTGAACGGCAGACTGTATCAAGTGCCCCTAATACGCCAGCCAAGGTGCTGTAGAGGGGTACGTGCAGCTCGTTAGACCTTCACCACCACCCAAAAGCAGTTATTATGCCCACTTTACAGATGAAGAAGCCCAGTTAGGAAATTAACGTGCCCCGTGTCGTAAAGCCAATAAATGGTGGAGGTGGAATTTATACGCAGCTCTGTCGGGCTTTTCTCACTATTCAGGACTGCTTTCCAAACTCCGTCACAGCCTAGAAGCCTCGTGAAGCTTTCAGCAGACAAAAGACTCACTACTAGTGTAAGTGGCATATCAGATAACATGCCCCTTTTATATCTTTATTTAAACTTTCAAGACACCAGATTTAAGTAAGACCCCACTGAAGTACCCAAATGACTCTAGCATAAGATTTCCATGATTTATTATTACTGTTACTATTGGGTTAGCCAAAAAGTTCGTTTGGGTTTTTACGTAAGATTCCTTAAGGTGTTACGGAAAAACCCGAACGAACTTTTTGGCTAACCCAATATTATCTTTTGACTTGAGTCTGGTTTTGTGGGTAAATTGGATACAAATCCATCTTGCAGGCCAAATACTGTACTGCTAACCCAGTGATAAAAGAGGAATAAAAGGTGGATAGCTGGCAAAAGTGGAAGAGGTTGGCATTGGACAAGATCCATGGAAAACTCACCTATTACAGCAATAGTGATCTTTCTAGCCATCTACTAGCATTAACGGTATAGAGTGGACAGATGTCACCAAAAGCCCACCAAACAAGGCCAGTTAGCCATGATCTCACTAGTAACTCGTGGTCCAATTCAGAAAGTGTATCTGCAGTAAGAGCTCGACCATCACCAACCACAAAATGACCAGATGCGGCCCGAGGCCCTTGACATTTATCACGTCAAAAATGCTCAGAACAACCCTCTGTGGTAGGTACCAATATTATCCCCATTTCAGAAACGAGAAAACTGAGGAACAGAAAGGCTCGGTCACTTGCTGAAGGTCACACAGCTGTCCAGCAGCAGGCGGAGTCACCCCATCTTTCCAGGCCACGGTCCTCTAAGAACTCACAGAGTCCACGTCGCCAACACGTCCCTTCCAAGTTCACAGACTTTGTCTCCTCTCCTCCAATTTCTACTATTTAAAATGGTTTTCTTTAAAGGGCATACATTTCATGCAGCTTTTTATGGGAAAAGAGAGGGAAGGCATCTACCACCATAACACAAGGGTCCAGTGATGAGCAGATATTCTAGAAGTTAAGAAAGAGGAACATGGGACTTCTCTGGCTCCAGTGGTTAAGACTCTGCTTCCACTGCAGCGGGCACGGGTTCAATCCCTGGTCGGGGAACTAAGATCTCACATCCCGCACGATGTGCCCCCCAAATAAATAAATTAATTAAAGGGTTGATATTTTTTAAAAAAGGAAAAAGGAACATGCCAAGAGCTTACAGTCTATGCTCCATGACAGTGACGGCCGGTTTCCTTCCTTCCCATCACCCCAGCCAGCCCTGCAGACCCTCATCCTGGGGACTCACAGCCCAACAGCAAAGATTGCCACTGACCTCTGTCAGGCCCAGCAGCCCCCAAATGTATTTAACTGTGCACGTCTATTTCAAGAAATAACTATTCCATTCACCAAACACGTGGGGAAGTGCTCCCCCAACCTCTGAGCCGCTGGCATGAAAAGACAGGCATGTGGGCAGAAGAGCCAGGGAGTGCTTCCCCAGGCCAAAGTAGCCTGGCTCTTGTCACTCCCAGGCTCCTGCTGACAAAGGCTCGCCCAGCGGCCCCTTAGCCTTTGCTGACATGGGCCGCCTGGGCTCCCATGTCAGGAGGACCCCTAGGAAGCAACATCGGCTGCCCCTCGAGCTTCCTCTCTGCGGACTTCACATCCAGCCTCTCTGCATTTCTAACCTGAGCAGTGATCACAGAAAGAGTGGGCTCAGCAAGGCAGCTGGGGCAGCATGACCCACGGGGCAGAAGATGGGGGGTCACCCAGGATTGTGCCCATGCCACTTCCCTGGCAATGCGAAACACACCCCCTTAGATGCCTGCAGAGCTGGGTAACAAAGTGTTCTACGTGCCGAATATCATTGCATTCCCCCCAAATTAGGTACGGTTGTCATCTCCCCCGTTATACCAAAGAGGCATAGAGGTTCAATGAAAGGCCAGAGCTTGGGGCCACGTGGGGCAAGGGGGTATCCCGCTGGAAAGCCCCCCCTACAGGTGCTCATTCATGAACTTGGTGGGACCCAGGGCCCGCTGGAGCAGCTGGGGAGCTGTGGGCCCAGAGGTGAGGACCCAGGAGGCCAGCAGGCCCCGCTGGCCAGGGAGAGGTGGGCATGGCGAACAGACCCTCTGCCCCAGCTGCCTTGCTACTCCAGATCACACATGCTCGAGCCCTCTCGAGTCAGGAACCTCTGGGCTGAGTCCCTGCAGCAACAGTCCTGCTTGATTATTCCTCACGACGGGAAGCTCTCTACTTCCTGAGAGTCTTTCCATCCCTGGACGGCTCCTGCTGTTTGAAACGTCTCCCACATGTAGAATCGATAACGGTCTCCCTGCAGCTCCCTCCAGACCCTTTGGAGCATCATCCTTCCCTGACATCCCTTCAAATGGTGAAATTCACATAGCTCAAGTCCTCCCCAGGCAAAACGTCCCCAGGGCCCCCCAAGTGCTGTGATCTCCAGCCCCTCGTCACCCTAGACCTTCTCCCCTGCTGGAGCTCCAGCCCTGCTGAAATGGGCTCTGACACGACAATGACACTTGCAGGCTGGTCTGACCTGGGGTCTGCCCTGACATTGGCGACCTGGGGTGAGACTCCACCTTTACCAGAGGAGGCCAATGTGGAAAGTCAGGTGGGCAGTCAGGTGGCCCCCAGAGGCTTCCCGCTGCTGTAGAGACCAGTGTCCAGACCGGGCCCTGGGTGCTCCGAGACCATCTGGGGCCACAATGGCCAGGAGTGGGGAGGTGCGGCCAGTGGGCGGGGCATGCTGGGCTCTGGACCCCCATCCGCATCTACCTAGAACAGAGCTTCGAGCCTGTTTTATAAGTGGGGCTTCTACCTTTTATACGTGGGTCTAAAGCAGGAGCACCACAGCTTACAAACGTCTAACACTGCTAATGCCTCTCGGCTAAGGCATCTTCCCCATAGCCCGCATGTGTGCAAACACCGTGGCTCAGGCCAGCGCCAAGATAAGGGGCCTCTCCCCCCCCAGGACTGGGAGACTAGGGCCCTCCGCCCTGCTGCTCCAGGGACACGGAGACCCGGCTCTCCTCTGCTCACATGACGGCGGGGCAGGCTCGCACGCAGGGGCGCAGAAGTCCTGTGCGGGGGAGTGAGGACTCGGGGTCAGGGCGACGCCCCCAGCCCCGGGGAGGGGGAGGGGACTCACAGGGCAGCGTCTCGGCGCGGCTCTTCTGGATCATTATGCAGAGCTGTAGCACCAGTTGGGGGGCGCTTTCCAGGAAGGTCTCCAGGAGGCGCAGCATGTTAACGTCTGCATATTCGTACATCATAGCCCAGTAGAAGCGTCGCTGGTGTTCCTTCTGCCGCTGGCTCTGAATCCCCAGGTACATGGTGCGGATATACCTGCCGAGAGACGGGACAGAACACAGAGAGCGTGGGTCGGCGTGGGAGCTGTGGGAGGGTCAGGCCGTCCCCACAGACTAGCATCCCCTCCTTGGCGCTGAGGTTTTCCGGGTGCTTGGACCAGCTCCAGGGGTTCTGCCGGACCACAGACGGGGTGCTGAGGCTTCGGGGTGGGGTGGGGTGGGGGCAGGCCAGGGAACGGGTCCCAGGCAAGTTGTCCCCTCCCTGGCCTCACTTTGCTCATCTGTAAAATAAGAAATGGAAGAGTGGGACCAGGTGATCTCACAGGCCTGCCAGGGAAGCACCACAGGTGAGCTCAGGGAGCAGGTGGGCTGGCCGAAGTTCCGGGTCCCAGGGGGAACCTTCCTGCAGGGTTTTCACGTCTCTGGAGGAGGAGGGAAGGGAATTAGCATTTATGAAGCTCCTACTAAGTATCATTGGCTGGCTGGCGACTGCATGTTGCCTGGGTCCCAGGCGACAGGCAGGTGTAGTTCCCACGTAGGACAGACAGGCGGGACTCACTTGCCCAGGCTCCAGACCCGATGGCGGAGCAACCAGGAGGCGGCCCCAGGCTGCTGGACACCAAAGCTCGTGCGTGCCCCGCTCTACACTAGGGATGGCCTGCAATGGAGCCTCTATCCAGGTATAGCCCAAGACTCAGTCACACAAACCACTGAGCCCACTCCACCCGGGAGGGACAAGGGGCAAAGGGAGCAGGTGCAGGCAGAGGGCACAGGCTCTGGGTTCAAATCCCGGCTCTGTCATCTGCTCACTGTGGGACCTTGGACTAATTACCCAGCTCTGTGTCCTCGTTACTCTTCTTTCACACGGCAGAATCACAGCATCACACGGCTGGTGGGAAGATTAGGGAGATAATCCGCGTGCTGGGCACGTATCCAGGTCCACATGAGAAAGCCCCAGGCCTGCCTCACTGTCACCTAAACTTCGGAAGCTTGTCTCCAAGCCACAGTCAAGGGGAGGATGGAAGGTAGCATCCAAGCCAGCCAGCCGTCTCCGGGGCCAGGCCAGGCCCAGAGGAGCCGGCAGCGCCGGGACAAAAGCAGGGTTCAGAAGGCACACTTTGCGGGCCTAGTTAGGATCAAGAATACGCATATAAACTGAGGCCACAGACAACAGGACAGAGCCACACTTGCGCCCCTGGCCGCCCCCTGGGAATGTATATCATTGTGTCTTTTAAACGGCCGAGCCAGAATCACAGAGGTTGAGAGCATGGTCGACCCCCCTACAGAGTCCCCACTGTCCTCAAGCACCGTCAGGGGCCTACTTGGGGCTGCTGGACGGTCCCTTCTCTCTGTCCCCATCACCACCGCCAGCCTGGTCCCCGCCACCACCATCTCTCCTGGATCGAAGCAGAAGCCTCCTAACTGGTCTCCCAGGGTCCACTCTTGCCCCAGAACAACCCATTCTTTGCACAGTAGCCAAGGTGCTTTGTGAAAATCACAAATGCAATCACGTCACCACCTTCTTTCAACACTCCCGTGGCTTCCCGTCACGTTCAGAATAAACTCCGAGCCCCTCCCTCGGCTCATGGGGTCCTGCCCGCCCCTCCTGTCCCACCGCCCGGTCTCTCTCCCCGCGCCCCCTTCTCGTGTCTTCTCTGTCTCTCACGGACACCTGAGCTTGTTTGTGTTCACGCCATGTCCCCAGTGGCTGTGGATGCAGAAGGAAGACTCCTGCCCCCAGTGCTCAGACTCCTGCAGGGCAGCACTGTCACAACACGGCGAAGGCAGCTCATGCCCACGTTTACACCGGATTCCTGAGAGGCTCACAGGCAGGGGCTCTATACCCCCCACCCCCTGGGAGCAAAGGAAGAAGTGGGTGTTGCCCAAGAACCTTGCATCGACGTTAGAGAAGCCCATGCTTTAGAGGCAAAGACGCAAAAACGTACATTTGTAAAATAATTTAAAACTGTAATTGATGCCCTCTCCAGGTCCAAAACAGTGGGCCTCCCTCCTGTGCGCTAAGCGTGTACTGGACCCACAGAGGAACGAGTGGGCCCCCAGAGTGGGCATCTGGGTCCCCCAGAGTGGGCATCGGGACACAAAGCAGCCCACCTGAACCATCGGTGTGACCTGAACCACACGTGCTGGTGACGGCGAGCCCATCCGACACCTGACGAACACCTGACGGCTGCTTCTCTAGATTCCTGAGAGCCTTTAAGGGATGGGATCTCTGAAAAGACCCACCCGGGGGGCTGGGACGGACACCTTATTTTCTGCACATACACTCCCTGGAGTGAGTGGAGAACAACCCTGCAGAAAACTAAGGGGAGGGAGGCACTGCAGCGGGGACGGTGCCGGGGCCAGCGTGGAGAGGCCGGGGGCGCCAGCCTCGCCAGGCACTGCAGGCCGGGCATCTTCCGGAGGCCCCGCCGTGCCCTGTGGGGCAGGTCTGGTTGTCATCATTTAACACCTGGGGAAACTGAGGCTCTGAAGTGAAAAAGGGCCCTGAATTCCGTTCCGTTCCAGGTTCTGTCATTTATTGGCTGCGCCACTTCCCACGAGTCATTGCCTCTCTCTGAGCCTCCATCTGTAAGTTCCCAAAATCAAAGGACCAGGGGAGGGGCTAGGGGCAGGGAGGTTGTTGTACCTGACCCGTAAAGCTATGGGGTCACTGAGAGACAGAGACAGAGAGACACAGAGAGACAGAGACACAGGGACAGAGAGACACAGAGACAGAGAGGCACACAGAGAGACAGAGACAGAGAGACACACAGAGAGACAGAGACAGAGAGACACAGGGCGACACAGAGATAGAGAGACACAGAGAGAGACAGAGAGACACAGAGACAGAGAGGCACACAGAGAGACAGAGACACACAGAGAGACACAGAGACAGAGAGACACAGAGACAGAGACACAGAGACAGACACACAGAGAGACAGAGAGACAGAGACACACAGGGAGACACAGAGACACAGAGACACAGAGACACAGAGATGGAGAGACACAGAGACAGAGGCACACAGAGAGACAGAGACAGAGAGACACAGAGAGACAGAGACAGAGAGACAGAGACACACAGGGAGACACAGAGACAGAGAGACACAGAGACAGAGACAGAGAGACACAGAGACAGAGACACAGAGACAGACACACAGAGAGACAAAGACAGAGAGACAGAGACACACAGGGAGACACAGAGACAGAGAGACACAGAGACACAGAGATGGAGAGACACAGAGAGACAGAGACAGAGAGACACAGAGAGACAGAGACAGAGAGACACAGAGACAGAGACACAGAGAGGCACACAGAGAGACAGAGACAGAGAGACACAGAGACAGAGAGACAGAGAGGCACACAGAGAGACAGAGACACACAGAGAGACAGAGACAGAGAGACACAGAGACAGAGACACAGAGACAGACACACAGAGAGACAGAGAGACAGAGACACACAGGGAGACACAGAGACAGAGACAGAGAGACACACAGAGAGACAGAGAGACACACAGAGAGACAGAGAGACAGAGAGACACATGGAGAGACAGAGACAGAGAGAGACAGAGACAGAGAGACACACAGAGAGACAGAGAGACAGAGAGACACATGGAGAGACAGAGACAGAGAGACACAGAGAGACAGAGACACAGGGACAGAGAGACACAGAGACAGAGAGGCACACAGAGAGACATAGAGCGATACAGAGACAGAGAGACACAGAGAGACAGAGACAGAGAGATAGGGAGAGACAGAAACAGAAAGACAGAGGAACAGAGAGAAAGAAAGAGACAAAGTCGGAGACAAGGACAGAGAGACACAGAGAGAAACAGAGATGGAGAGACAGAGAGGGAGACAGAGACAGACACACAGAGAGAAGAGACAGAGAGACAGACAGAGCTCTGCAGGAGAGAACGGAAAGAGAAAGAGACAAAGGAGAGGGAAGCTACATCAGAATTTGGGGCCTGAAAGAGAAGACCAACTAGATGAGGTGGCAGTAGGAAGAGCCTGGGTGGGAGGCTGGCCCTAAGGACCTGTGGTCACAAGTAGTTGGGAGGCGCTGGGAAGTCCGACTCTGAATCTAGGGCAGAGGGGAGGGTCAGATTAATCAGATTGGATGATGGCCCGGGAGGCAGAGCAGTGGGGGACGAGGCGCACAGGTGAAGGTGATGAAGCAGGGCTTCGGGTCCAGAGGCTCCACACCAGCACCCAGAACCGCCCTGTGGCCGGCGGAGCCTTGGTGCCATGGGTCTCCCAGGTCAGCTGTGGTCTCTGTGCTCCAAACCTCAGCTCTGCCCAGATGCGGCACCTGCAACGCACAGTACTGTGGGCCACAGACTCCCACAGGGGCCAGACCACAAATCTATATTCTCTCAGGGGTGCACTCGGACCACAGCCTCTACCTCTCCTAGGCTCAGAAGGTGGCTCAAGGTGGAGGAATGATTATGTAGCAGAGCCAAGCCTATGCTTCCAGGTCCCAGGCCACGGTAACAGCGACACTCAGGTTCACCTAGGTCTGCCCTACCAGGGCAGAGGGAGCAACTCGATCCGCCCCGCCATCCCCATGTTCCCCGAGCCACAAGCCCCTCTGCCCATCTTGGCCAGTGCAGTGGAAGACAACGAGCCCAGAAATGCTGGTTCAACCGTAACACCTGCCAGAGAAACCAAGCTTGCATTTCCTCTGTGAGAACATCCCCAAATATGGGAGTAGATGAGGGTGGGAGTGGACAAAGCCAGAGCCTCTCCCCACCGATGAGCAAACAGATGCTAGGAGCCCAGAGTGCACTGGGATCGAGTCCAAGACCCAAACTGGAAATCCTGCCTCGCAGGGACACCAGCTCACACAGTCACCCACCGTGGAGGAGGAGCTAAATCAGAGTCCAGTTCAAAATTCCCTATCAAGGGCCTTCGGCCTATTCCACCCCCTCTGGCTCCTGCACCCCTCTCTTCTATCCTTAAGTCCTTGGGTTCCCAGTAGACCTTGTAAAGTCCACAGTGGGTCTAGGTGATCTCTCCGCCCGCCCAGCCAGCGGCCTCCTGCTAAGCCTTCAGCCCCTGTGCAAAGACAGCCTTGGCCCGTGGCCACAAGGTGGCGCCAGACCCTAAGCCACGCAGGAAGGCTGCTCCGCGCACTGATCTCATCCCCAGCTAGCGGCCCCCTAAGGCCTGCACCTTCCGACGCGATGGCAGATGGCAGCGTTGGGGTGCAGGGGGCAGCAGGCGAGGCCTGGGGGCAGGCCCAGGTGTGACGAGTCCCCATGGGAAAGCCCGGCATCTGCAGGCGACACACGGTGGGTTGCTGCTCCCTTACCTTCTCCCCTTCCCTGGCAGGTTCCAGAAAGCTCACCTCCCCCGGGAAAGGTAGTGCGGGAGAGAAGACACGCAACTCTCCTCCTCCTGAATTGCTTCCGCCTGGATTTTGTGTAGCCTCCTGTCACACCATTCTCTCCTAAGAATCATGAAACGCACGGATCTAAAAGCAGGGGTACAGCGTGTCCCCATGGAGTGAGGACTCAGGAAAGCTGGGCCTGGCCTATGGTCTGCAGGGCTGCACGACCTTGGGCGAGTCACCCCCGAGGCCGGGCCTGCTGGATTCATCCAAAACAGAGGGCGGACGGGAGGACCTCTAAGCTTCTGCCTACCTTTCGTTAACTCCATCCTTCTGTGGCTTCTTAGAGCCTTAAGGATGGCCTAGCATCTTTACAGATAATACCCCTGTTTATGTGGCACTCATATATATGTACCGGGCACTGTTCTGAGCATTTTGTACTTATTAGCTCATTTAATCCTTCCAACAAATGTATGGGGTAGATGCACTATTACCCTCACTTCAACATATGGTAAACTGAAGCACTGAGGTTAAGACATGTGCTTCAGTCTACCCAGCTAAGTAAGGGGTTGAGGAGGGCTTCAAGCCCAGCAGTCTGCTTTGGGGCCAGTGCTTTTCAACTCCTACCCACACGCCCCCTCAGAGGTAGACCAGTTGTCCCTTCTCTTTTAAACTTGGTCCAACTTGCTCCCTTCACTACAGTGGAAAATCACTGTTTGCCCCCAACACCTGGGCTCTCTTCCAGGTCTGTCACTGGCTGTGTTGCCTTGGGGAACATCTCCTACCCTCAGGGAGCCTCAGTGTCCTCATCTATACAATGCCTGGCCCAGAGCAGGACCCTAGGACAGGCTGAGCAAATAGATGCCCCCCCCCCGCCCCCATAAAGGGGCTCTCCTCCTGTCTTTCCTTCGGTCCACTCTATTCTCCTTCCAAGTCTGTATCCTCCCCTTACTTTGTAAACCATGGAACTGTTTAAAGCTCCTTATACCTCCAGGAGAACTCTCTATAGTTTTTTGAGCACATTTTCACTTTTATAGCAGCTCTGTGAAGGAGACACATTTGTCATCTTTTTCCCGTTGGTTCATCTGAGACTCAGAGAGGATGAGTGATTTCCCCAAAGTCACACAGTCAGTCATGGTTCAGGCGAATCAGAGGTCTTGCCCGAATCGTGTTACCCCATTGGGAGTCAGCTATAGCTCTGCCTAAATCTAAGGGAAATGAGTGATTTCTGCAAAAGCAGGAGGCTGAATAATTTCACCTGTCTGGACCTATAGGCCCCTGAAGCAGCATTTTGAAATCTCCGATTGTGGACAGCAACTCATCCTCAAAGCCCCAAACAGGACTGAGTCTAGGTTTTGTGGGGCCTGAAGCTTAGAGAATTCGCTTTAAGAAAAAAAGTAGTCTACCAAACATTTAAAGTAGAACTAGCCCGATTCTACACACTTTTTTCCCCCAAAAAAATAAAAGAGGAAAGAACACTTCTCTGTTCACTTTATGAAGTCAGCATTACTCTATCAAAGCCAGACACATACAAGAAAATAAAACTACAGATAATATCCCTTATAAACATAGGTGCAAATATCTTCAACAAAATACTAGCAAAACAAATCCAGTGATATACAGAAAGAATGATATTCCATAGCCAACTGGAGTTTATCTTGGAAATGTAAGGCTGATTCTATATTCAGAAATCAATAAATGTAATCAATGATATTAACAAGAAAAACCACATATCACATTAACTGATGTAGAAAGAAAGCATCTGACAGAATTCAACATCCATTCTGTTTTTAAACTCTCAGCAAACTAGAAATAGAAAAGAACTTCCTTAACCTGACATAGATGAAGGATAGCTGTAAAAATTAACAGGGAATTCCCTGGTGGTCCAGTGGTTAGGACTCCGCGCTTCCACCGCAGGGGGTGTGGGTTTGATCCCTGGGCAGGGAACTAAGATCCTGCATGCCATGCAGTGAGGCCAAAAGAAAAAAAAAAATTAACAGTTAATATCACACTTAATGATAAAAAGACTGAATTCTTTCCTGTTGAGATCAGGAATAAGGCAAAAATGTCTAAGCTCACCCCTCCTATTCAACATCATACTAGAAGTCCCAGTCAGTACAATAAATCAGGAAAAAGAAAGTATATACAAACTGCAAGGAACGAAATAAAACTGTCCCTATTTGTAAATGACATGATTGTCTAGACAGAAAATCCCAAGAAATATACACAAAAAGCTCCTAGAACTAATTGGCAAGTTAAGCAAAGTCTCATGATACAAGGTCAGCATATAAAAATTAAATATATTTCTGTAGACTACTAATGAACAATTGGAAATTGAAATTTAAAAACATACCTACCACTTAAATTAGCTCCCTTAAGGGGACAGGAGGGGCAAGATAGGTGAAGGGGATTAAGAGCCCCTTGCATCACAAGGACGCAACGCTCAGCACAGGGAATACTGTCAATACTTTATAATTACTCTGTTCAGAGTATAATCTATAAAGATATCAAATTACCCTTCTATATACCTGAAACGAATATAATGTTGTAAGTCAACTATGCTTCAATTTTAAAAATACCTCTATATTTTTGTTGTATTTCAATATAAGCAGCCACACCTCCAGGGGCATTGGACCCTTATCCTGGGTGGGCGTGGAACACACTCTCACAGCCACACACACACCACCTACATGAACACTCCACACAAACACCACACAGACACACATGCACCAACCACCACGCACACGAACACACTGCACACGTCCAGGGCTCCACCTGTAGAGACACCTGTAGCCCATCATCACATCCCTGTGTCAACATGATCCAACCCCAGATCCCTGAGGGGGTGGGTCCCTACCTGCCCCGACCATCCGCTGTCATCACAGCAGGCACAGAGGAAAGCCAAACGCGCATCACTTCCTGGTAGGTGGGAACCCACCGTAGAGAGGACGGGGCACTGCAGCTACCAGTCAGACAGCATCCTGCCCCCGACACCAAGGACAGAGCTGGGCCAGCAGCCACCGAAGCACCCGAGGGTTCACTGACATCTGAACGTGCGCAGCCCCCAGCCCTGTTCACACTTGTCCCGCTTCACCTCCACCTGTGCCTGATTGATTCGGGAATCCTGACTTGTGGTTGCAGCAAAGGCACTGAGGGCTACTGTGATGTTGTGTGATCTGCACTCTCATCTGGTCCATCTTTTGAGGGGTGAAGGAGCTCCCCCCTTGTGTCCATTCCATTGCTGACCACATCCCAGGGATCTAGGGCCAGGTGGCCATGCAGTGGCTGTAGAAGAAAGTGGCCCAAAAGGGGGGTGGGGGAGGTTTCAGGGTCCCGGGCTACATGGGGCTTGTGCAGGAACCTTGTCAGTCTGGGGCTTGTCACCCGCTGAGGACTGCTGAGCTGGGTCACCAGGCGTTAACGGGGGCTCCAAGGCTGCTATGTCAAAAAGGTTGTGCTCCCACCTGCATGACGTAGATTCTGTGCCCAGGTAGGAACCCCCGCGGCTGTTCCCTGTGGTCCCAGGTCAGGATAGAGAAAAGTCCTTCAAGCTCTTCCAGACCATCACAGATCTCAGGGGCACCAGCATCCGAGCTGTCGCAGACAGGATCAGGGTTCAGCTTGCAAGCATCTGCCAGGTTATTATCATCGCCATTCCCATGTTACAGATGAGGAAATCAAGGCTAACCTGGACTCAGTAACCTGGGTGGCTCCCTATTGGCTGTGCAGCCAGGCCAGTCTCCTGCCTTCCCCCGCCCCACACCTGCCCCCGACCCCTGGCCACACGTGATGGCCCTCGCATCCCAGACCTTCCCAGCATGTGCCCATCTCTGTGTCTTTGCTTCTGTTGTTTCCACGCCCAAGCAGCCACCCCTGGGCCAGGCCCAGCTCTCCCCACGTGCCTTACCCCATGCCTACGCCCAAGTATTTCCCTCCCATCCTCCCCTTACACTGGGTCCTCAGTATAGTAATAGCTTCCATTTACTGGGTTCTCCCTACAAACCAGACACAGTGTAAACTCTCTACATGTATTAAGTCATTTAACATGAGAACCTTACAGTCATGTACAGATGAAGAAACTGAAGCACCTGAGGACGCCACTACCGAGACTCGTGCCAGGCTGCTGGACTCCAGAGAGGGTGCTTCTAACCCAGAACACTATGTTCTCCTGTTCCTTATCTTTCTCTCATTCCCTCTCTCCTCAGTTCACTTACTTCTTTCCACAATTCTATGAATTAGATTATTAGCCCCATTTTACACATCAGAAAACTGAGGCTCAGAGGGGTTAAATGGCATGCCAAGTTGGAAAGCCAAATTTCAGCCTCGATTTGTTTGGCTGTGCTACACGCCTGTTTTCCACCCCTAGAAGCCCCTCCCCTCCCCTGTTACAGCTCTCCTCGCAGCCCACGCTGTACTGGAGTCACTTACGTACAGAGATGCGTCTCCAGCCAGATCTTAACCCCCAGGAGGGACGTCTGTACAGCCGCTGCCCCCAGCCCACCATAGTAAACATCAAATCAGAGGCGCTAAGGTGAATTTGTCCCCTACTCTGACGGTCTCATTTGCCCAAAGAGATGCCTGCAACACTACCTTCAAATACGTAAAATACGTGTTCCCCGAGGCAGACGACCCGAATGGGTGCAAGGAGCACAATTAAATCAGGAAGGATTTGGGTTGGAGACAAGAGATAACTTACCAACCAGCCTGACGGGATAAGTTACAACGAGGCAGGTTTCTTGCCCCTCTCTGGACAGTTTCAGAGAGAAGCAAAGCTACGGGGCTGTCAGATGGCAGAGGTTCGCAACTCACGGAGCACAGGGGCTGCAAGTGTCCTCTCAATTTATCGTAGGCGCAGCGCGGTGTACCCAGTGTCCGCTTGGGCACACACATGTGTGTGTTCATACACAAGTCCTAGCCGAGGACCCCCTCAAACCACCCAAATGCAGGTCTGGGTGGCTCAAGGGGCCCCCAAGCTGGCACAGCAGGAACAGTGCACCAATGCAGCCCTGGCTGTGGGCCATGGGCTCTTTCTGAGTCTGAGAATGGACTCTGCAACCTTCCACTGCCAGGCTGGCCCGGAAGCCCCTCTGATTCCCCACCTCACACTCCCGCCCACGCCCCCAACTCCAGCTGAGATGCCTTCAGCGTGTAGGAAAGATGGAGGGGCCAGCTGCCAGCTCAGCCCCCGAGAGCAGCACATCAAATCGGAGCTATTTTTAGCCCTTCTCTCCAGCATCTGACATCAGCTGAGCAGTGGTGGCCGGCTTGGGGCACGCATCCGAGAAAGCAGGCGTGAAATGGCATGGCTTTGCCGGGCCCAGGGGAGATAGCAGAGAAAAGCTCCACAAAGCTTCAGGGAAGGGAGGTGGCTGCAGTGGGTACCACTGGTAGTCTTCCTGGATATAGGGTCTTGGTGGCAAGGTGGCCTAAGCATCCCTCAACACCCCAGGGCTCAGCACAGCAGAACGTGGGTGGAAACTTCCCCACCAGCCTCATTTTCCCACCGGCACAGTGGGGCCTGGGCTACTGCTCCTTCTCTGAGACTCTGCAAGAAACCTGATTTAAAAAATCAAAACACCTTTGCAAACCTACATGTTGGAGAAATGCTTTTTGTTCCCCCTTATAAACTCCCAGAAGGACAGAGACCAACGCGTTTTGGGGGTTTTTTGCTTGTTTTTTCTTTTTTTTTTGGCTGTGTTGGGTCTGTTGCCGAGCGGGGGCTACTCTTCGTTGCGGTGCACGGGCTTCTCATTGCAGTAGCTTCTCTTGTTGTGGAGCATGGGCTCTAGGCACGTGGGCTTCAGTAGTTGTGGCACATGGGCCCAGTAGTTATGGCTCGCGGGCTCCAGAGCGCAGGCTCAGTAGTTGTGGTGCACGGGCTTAGTTGCTCCGCGGTATGTGGGATCTTCCCGGACCAGGGCTCGAACCCGTGTCCCCTGCATTGGCAGGCGGATTCTTAACCACGGAGCCACCAGGGAAGCCCAAGACCAAAGTTTTGCGGTTTGGGTTTATCTTTGCATACCTGGTGCATGGCACACTGTCAGACACTCGGTGGGCACTTGGTGTTTGTCTCATGAATGCATGAAGCGACTGGGCAGGCTGCTAGTAAAATCCTTGTCCTCTAGGAAGTTTATAGTCCAACCTTGCGGGGCAGGTGTAAGGAAAGCCCCCCTCTTCTCAAAGCTCAGGTCAGCCTGGATCCTCCGGGAGCAGCAGTGGCAGAACCTGGGGCCCTCTCTCCTGTTCTTCTTCCCCCCACCCCTAAGTTGTCTTCAAGCCTCCCTCTCTGGCCAGCTGAGTCCCCAGTCCTGGATGAATGCGTGACTGCATTCCTCTCTCCAGCTGGCACAGACTCTTTCCAACCAAGAGAGCAAGCCCATCACTGGCGCCGCCCTTGTGCTTTTCTGCTTGGAGTTGGAACCACTGCAGTGCCCACCGTGGGAAAGCCCGTTTCACCTTCCCCCAGACTAGAACTGAAGACTCTGACCACGGCCCAGCCCGTGCTGCTCTGCCTGCATCCTGGTGCAGCGGATTTGCTCGATCCGAGGCAGCCGGTCCGCACCCAGCTGCCTGAGCAGTTTGGGAGGAGGTCGGCTCCACCCAAAAAAGGACACATTAGTGTGTGTTCAAAGTACCTCACAACCAAGGCAAAAATCGTATATTAACGCATATGTGTGGAATCTAGCAAAATGGTATAGAGGATCTTATTTGCAAAGCAGGAACAGAGACGCAGACGTAGAGAACAAACGTATGGATACCAAGGGGGAAGGGAGGTGGGAGGAACTGGGAGATCGGGATTGACACATACACACTATTGATGCTATGTATAAAATAGACAACGAATGAGAACATACTGTATGGCACGGGGAGCTCTACTTAATGCACTGTGGAGACCTAAACGGGAAGGAAATCCAAAGAAGACGCATACGTACGTATACGTATGGCTGATTCATCTTGCTGTACAGTAGAAACTAACACAACATTGTAAAGCACCTAGACTCCAAAAGAAATTAATTTAAAAATTGAAAACGAAAACAAGACAAAGTACCTCATGACCTTGACGGGGATCCAGTGGCCCGCAGTAAAGCCACATGCACCTCGGTTGGAGCTCTGAATCACGCGATCAACATATAAACATGAGCCTGCCCCAGGGCAGCGGCCCTGAGGAACCCTGGGCACTTGGCAGGAGGCCACGCCCGTGCCTTTGTCATAAGCCTCTCGTGCAGGGTGTGGCTAGCATGTCCCAGCGCCCCTTTTCTAGCCCATACTGGGTCTGCGGCAAACGAATTTATCTGAAACGTTCAAGGAGGTGTTCTGGTTTCCTGATACTACCTCTTGGGGCTTATTCTCCTTGTGGGCCGTCTTGTCCTTTCATGTGCCCTGAACTTGTCCCTTTCAGACTCTCAGGAGGGCTTCACTGCTGCAATCCAGCCCCCTCCCAGATGTACACCCCTCTTGCACGCCAGGCACTGCGCCAGGCACGGGGGACCCAGCCCGAGTCCCCGTGTCCTTCCTCTGCATCATGCTGCCTCTCTGACCCACGGGAGATACAATCTCTGCACCAGTGTCGGGCATGGTTAGTGGTTTAGGCTCCGGAAACTGCCTTCCAGCTGTGAATGCTGCCCTTGGAGGGTGAGGGATGGGTCGAGGAGGAAGCCATGGGGCCACTCACTGATGGGTTTGACCCTGGCTTCAAGGCTCTTCTACTGTGTCCTGCTGCCACCATGTCCTGGCTCTGTGGCCTTGGGGACGTTCCTCCCCCGTGTTTCCTTCTCAGTGAAATGAGCAGGTAAGACCAGATGAACTCTCAGGCCCTGGCACTACCTTGACCTCACAGGCCTCGTAGGGCCTGGTCTGCTTCCCAGAGATCTTTCCAGATCAGTGGTCACCCTGGAGGACCTGGGCCATCTCCTCTTGGACACCCCCCCCAAACCCCCCTGCAGGCTGCTCTCCTGCATGGGAGAGGCTCAGGGCTGCCCGGGAGAGCAGCCTCTGCCCCTCCAAGCCCACTTCTGTATTCAGGTCCCCATCCCCACTCTGGGAAGCCAGACAACATCACGTGTGCTGCTTCCTGGAGATTTTCAGGGAAGCAGGCTAGAAATAGGAATAGAAGGTGACATTTAGTCGAGTTTGCACTGCACCAGGAGTGAGGCCAGTGACGTTTCCACATCTTAGAGGCCATCTCCAGGTGATGCCCAAGCCCAGCTCTCTTACCAACGCCCTGGGCAGTCCAGCCTCCCCGGGAGGCCGCCAAAGTCAGACACGAGAGAGGGCACCCAGGCCAGAGTTCGCTGTGTGAGCCCACACTCGTGCTGCTCTCTCCGCGACGGTGTCCCAGTGAGCTGCTGGGGACACAGGGGATGTAGGAAGAGCACTGGGCTGAAAGGACGCCCGGCAGCCAGGGCTGCCTCTGCAGGTGACTGGCTTTAGAGCCTGGCAAGGGGCTCTGTCCCCCTTACCCGACCCCAGCCTCCCCATCCGTAAAGAGCTGAACGATCATTTCTAACTTCTTTCCGGATCTCCACGTCCAAGGGGGCAGCCGTGCAGACTCTCTCTAACTGCTCCATGGCCTGCAGGGGGCCGGGCCCATCTTGGTGATGGCTGCAGTGCCTGGGACGAGGCCACAGAGGCGGGGCAACACCTCATACATGTAGGCAGGCTGAGAGCTGGCCGTTTCCACCTGGGCTGGGGGAGGGTGGGCTGGGAGGCAGCGTCTGGCCTTGAGCTCAGATCACATGCTGCGGGGGGTGGGGGGCGCTTTCTGGGTCCATCCCACCAGATCCCCTGCTTTCAGGCAGTGGCACTACCTCTCAGGCCCACACCAGACGGGGCTTAAGAAGAATAATAAACAATACAATGGCTCTCTGGTTTCTCTCTCTGTTTGTGTACACTCGCCGCTCCCTCCGACACACCTGCACTGACCTTTCCTCGTCACCTTCTTAAGGTTCCAGCCAGGAGTGGTCTGGAGTCTCCCCTGCAGTCAGGGCAGAAGGCGGTGGCCCCCAGCAGCACAGGGCACAGGCTGTAAGTGCGGGGGCCCAGCCCTGGGCCCAGTCCCCTCCCTGCGGCTCTGACCTCTTGCTCTTGTGGCCGGGAGGGCATGTCGTTCATGGAACAGTCACCTGACAGGAGTTCAGGAGGCCTCCCACGTGCTGGACACAGAGCCAGGTGCAATCGGGCCCCAAAGGAGCTCCCATCCAGCAGGGAGACAGGCAAGGGCACCTAAGGCTAAGTGGAACGATGCTACTGAACATGGCGCATCTATTGTTACCCCCACTTTGCAGATGAAGAAACTGAAACACATGGGCATAAATAACTCATCCAACGACACAGAGTCAAGGGCCAGAGGCTACGGACTGTACCCTGAAGCAGGAGGGGCTCTGAGCACAGAAGAGGAGCTCCTAACCCAATGTGGGCGAGTGAGGAAGGTTCCAGGAGGAAGTGAAGTCTGGGCGGAACCTCAGCTACCAAAGGGACCAATTCTACAGCCACAAGCCCCTTTCCCAGTGTCGCCTGCCTTGACCCAGGGCGCACAGGCTGAGCTTACGGTTCCTCCACCATGGCCCTCTCCTGGATCTTTCTAATGGGGCTGAAATTGGGAGCCTTCTGAGGTCACGAGCTGGGTCGTTCTCACCTTGCCATCCTCCCTAGCCCATGGATGGATGGATGGATGGATGGACGGACGGACAGACGGTAGGATGGATGGGGAGGGGGTGGCTGGGACCAGAGGAGGCCAATGCTGAGAGAGAGGAACGGCTTCTGAGCGGGGGAGGGTGGGATTCCGCTGCCTCCTGCAGGCGGTCTCGGCCTGGCCAGTGGGTAGTATGGGGGCTTCTCTTTGCTCTCAGTCCCCAGACCCTCTAGGCCCTGCTAACAGGGTGCCCCCTGAAGCCAGTGTGGCACAGGGCACCCTCTCAGCCCAGTCTCAGATGCCTCAGCCCCCAGGGGCTCCCGAGGCCAGGACGCAGCAAGCGCCCCTCCTAGGAGCCTGTGAGAGGAGAGCATCCTCCCTGGGCCAGCAGCCCCAGGCAGGGCAGAGGGTGGCTGCAACAGGGCCCAGGGGCCCAGGCCTTTTCTGTCATCCCCACTGACCAGGCCTGAGATGGCCAGAATCACGTCAACATCTTAAGCACCAATCGCGTCATCCATGAAATGGGGATAAGGGTCTCTTGTGGCTTCGCTTTTGATTTCCTGCAGGTGCAAATGAAGAAAGTGATACGTCCGTACAAGTCTCGGTCTAAGAATATGTAACAAGACTATAAAGCCTAGCCTCAGACAGAGAATGCTTAATTATTCATTAATTCATACCTCAGCACATCCTGAACAGAATTTGAGATGCAAGAGCGTATGATACAGCTGAACGGCACCACAGACCCTTCGCTCGCAGGCCAAACCATTCCCCTCCCAAGGTTGCCCATGAGTAATTGTTGGACGTTTTCTACGAGGCAGGCAGTTTGCTAGAAGTTTCTCGTGGGCCACCTTACACAGCCCTCATAGCTAGCTGCCCCATCAGGCAGGTACTGTTATTGTGCTATTCTATACATGAGTAATCTGAGGTTGACCCAGAGATGGTATGTTACCTGCCCAAGGTAACACAGCAAGGATGGAAGAGCTGGGATTCAGCCCCAGAACCAAAGCAGCATGCTCTACTGTCTCCCTGTGATGGTGTCTTCAAAACCGCCACGAGCTACCCAACCAGAGTCCACCAGCTTCCCCAGGGACAGCTACCCTGCGCAGTCCCTCGTACCAGGTACTCGGGAAGCCTGGAGAACACGGCATCTCAGGCCCCAGCCCTTGAACTCATGTTCCAGGTGGAGGCAGACAATAAACAAAGGAGCAAATAATTATGTAACATCATCCCCGGGGTGGTAAGTGCCTGGCGCGAACAAAGCCCCGGGATAGAGACGGCGGAATGCGCGTGGGTGCGTGTGCGCAGGCGTGGAGCCAGGGGCCCAGCCATGCAGAAGGAACAGATGGTCCACAACTCCGAGACGGGAACGGGCTTGGGCAGGGGCTGCGGGAACGCGGCGGGTCTGCAGGCTGGGCAGGCATGCGGGGAGACGGGATGACCTGGGGATCATCACCGAGGAATTTGGTTTTAGTGCCCAATAACAGTAGTAGCTTCTTGTGTATTACACATCGCACTGTTCCCTTCTGATCTTTGTGACCCGGTCTCTCCACCTCCTTACACAAGTCCCTCGACCTCTCAGGACCCCAGTGTCCTCACCTGTAAAATGAGAAGCCTGGCCACGTGGCCTTTACCGCCCCTCATCTCACTCCATATCTACTGGCCATCAATGGCATTTGGGACCAGAACTGACCTTCCCCTGGGGACATGCAGCCCGACCTGTGCTCCCTGCTCGGGTGACGTCCTCAGGGAGGAGGCTGTCAAGCGCCTCCTGGGCAGGGGACCCCGATGGACATCTGCACGTGCTGGGATGTCCAGGAGCCCTGTGCCCCTCCACGGTCCACTGTTGCTTGGTCCAGCGTGAAATGGGCCGTGCATGGTAGGGGGCCTTGGTGGGGAGCTCACTGGAGGGACGAGGTTTCCTCCTTACCAAACTGAGCTGGGTGTGGGGAGCCTGAGCCCAGGGAGGGGGTCAGAGCGAGGAGTGGGCATCCAGCCCCTAAGAAACTGGGATCAGCTTCAGCGTGAATTGGAACTGGGACTGGGTGGCTGGGAAGGAGAAGGGCCAGATGTACAGGTGTGTCTTTCTCCTCTGGGCTCAGCACAGGTCCCCAGCGTGGCCTCCCACTGCCTCTGTGAGCCCGTCTCAGGCCTTTCCAGAGCTCCCACCCCGTGCCTCAGCCCCACCTGCCTCCAGGCCAGCCCAACACTGCTACCTAATTGCAGAACATTTCCATCACCCCAGAAAGAAATTCCAGACCCAATATCACTCACTCCCCACCCCTCATACCACAGCAGCTGGCAAGCACTAGTCTACTTTCTGTCTCTATGGCTTTGCCTACCCAGGGCACTTCCTATACATCGAATCATGTAATATGTGTCCCTCGGTGTCTGGCTTCTCTCACGTAGCACACTGTTTTCAAGGTCCAGCCACACTGTAGCATGTGTCAGTACTCTAGTCCTCTCTATTACTGAATAATATTCCATTACATGGATATACTACCCTTTGTTTATCCATATATTGGTTGATGGACATTTGGGTTGTTTCCACTTTTTGGTTATTATGAACAATGCTACTGTGAACATTCATGTACAAATGTTTGTGTGGACATGTGTTTTCAGTTCTCTTGGGTACAGAACTAGGAGTGGAATTGCTGGGTCATATAGTAACTCTAGGTTTAACTTTTTGCGGAACTGCCAGACAATTTTCCAGAGTGGCTGCACCATTTTACGTTCCCACCAGCAATGCAGGAGGGCTCTAATTTCTCCATATCCTTGTCAACGTTTGTTATTAGCTGTCTTTAATTTTAGTCATCCTCATGGGTGTGAAGTGGTATCTTGTGATTTTCACTTGAATTTCCCTAATGACTAATGATGTTGAGTATCTTTTCATATGCTTATTAGCCATTTGTATATCTTCTTTGGCAAAATGTTCATTCAGATCTTTTGTCCTTTATTAATTGGCTTATTCATCTCTTTATTACTGATTTGTAAAAGTTCTCTGTGTAATCTGGAGACTAGTCCCTTATCAGATATATGATTTGCAAATATCTTCTCCCATCCTGTAGCTTGTCTTTTCACTTTCTTGACGATGTCCTCTGAAGCACAACAGTTTTTAATTTTGATGAAGTCCAATTTGTCTATTTTTTCTTTTGTCGCTTGTGCTTTTGGTGTCACGTCTAAGAAGGTTTTGCCTAACCCCAGGCCATGAAGATTTATTTCTGTGTCTTCTTCTGAGAGTATTATAGTTATAGCTCTTATGTTTAGGCCGATGACCCACTGAAGTTGGTCTTTATGTAAGATGTAAAGTAAGGCCCAAGTTCATTCTTTTGCTTGTAGAGAGCTGGCTGTCCCAGCACCATTTGCTGAAAAGAATATTCTCTCCGCATTTAACTGTCTTGGAACCCTTGACAAATATCAACTGCACATAAATGTAAGGATTTATTTCTGGACAATTCTGTTCCATTGACCTACATGTCTGCCTTTATGACAGCACCACTATTTTGTTTACTATAGCTTTGTAGTAAGGTTGGAAAACAGGAAGTTTAATTACTCCAGCTTTGTCATTCTTTTTCAAGATTGTCTCTCTCACTCTCTCTCTGCCTTCTAACATTTATTGAGTGGAGACCTATGTCAGATGCAGGTCTAAGTGCCTTGTGTGTATTAATTCACTTAACGTGACCTGTGAGATAGGTTCTACCATAGTCCCACTTTACAGATGAAGAAACTGAGGCACAAGGAAGTCAGATAACTTGGCTAAGGTCACACAAGTGGTAGGTGGCAGAGCTGGGAGGGGAACCCGAGCCGTGTGGCTCCTGTTTCCCTGACAGACACCCAGAGAGATGCCAGACATGGAGTGAGCTAGTCTGGGGCTCCCCTTCTATAGAGAAGGAACTGGGGTTCAAAGAGGCTTGTCCAAGGTTCAGTGTGACAGAGGCAGGATGAGCTCCTGGTCTCTGCCCCCGCTGGCCACCTCCTCTTTCCATGCAGCCCTGCATGTTCATTTCAATGTGGATAACTTGTCAAAATGCTGGGAGGGGCACAGTGGCCGTGCAGTGATTCCCTTGGCCCCTGGGCAAGAGGGTGGGGCCAAGATGCTGGGCCCAGCCCTCCACAGATCCATGGTCCTTCTCACAGTGAAAGGGGCCCGGGACGGGGACTGCATGGGGTCACTGTGCCCATCACTCTGCATCTAGTACCATCCCTGGGCCAGCAGCTATAAGCTCCAGGAGCTTAGTGGCCCCGTCTCCCATGCTTGTGACCCTGCGGTAGCCAGCCCAGACCCTGGCAGGGACCCAGCAGCTCTGGCTGATGCTGGCTGAACGGGGTGACCAGGTCGGTGCTACAGGCCCCCCATTTGGGTGCTAGTCTCTCGCAGCTGTCAGTCAGCAGCTTTCACTGGATTCGCACTGCCTGGACCTCACGAGCGCTGGGTGAGACCTCCCTGCCCCTCCTGGCCCTGCAGAGGGTCCCACTGGGCAGAGCCCGGCACTGATGCCACAGCTGTCTGAGAACGACAGGCCCAGCAGGCCAGCAAGGTCGGGCTGGGGTGGCTGAGACTCCCCTGTCCCGTCCCCCCCGCAGTCCCAGAGAGGAAGTGGGCTCCTGACTCCTGAGCCACCTGCCCCAGCACCTCCCTCCTGGCCATCCCAAGACACCCTCCTCAACACGTCCAGGGCCAAACCCTTCCTCACTCCCTTGTTCACGCTCTGTGGCCTCCTGGGTTGCCCTTCTCCCTTTCACTCCTCATTATTCAATACCCAGCCCCAACATCCCTTCTGGGAATTGTCCGATTCCTCCCCTCCCCTCCGCTCCCCTGGGGAGTGTGTGGCACCCTCTCTGTTCCCCTCCCGCCCCGGCACCTGTCACCGTGGCGCTCAGCACACTCTATCGTACTTGTAATTTTGTGTTGCTTGTTTTGCTTTTCCTTTGCCTCTTTCATGAGAACGTGAGCTCCTAGAGCAAGGACTGGGCCACACGGGGCCAGGCTCGCGGCTGGTGCTCGGTTAATTTCTGTGCGTGAATGAATGAATGAGTCTTGGTTAAATCAATGGATGGATCAGCGGTGGATCGCCCCCGGGAAAGCACTGGAAAAGTCACCCCGTTGTTCAAGCGGGTCTCTCGCAGCTCGTTGGATCACTGCTGCCCAAGTTCCCCACTGACGCAGCTTAGCAAGGCTCCTGGAACCCCTGCAGGAGCCCGCAGGGGCCAGCCGGGAGCCCATCTCCTCATTCCCGGCCCACCCCCCTTAGCCCAGAGTCGGGACTCGTGTTCTTCAAATTCCTTTTGTCACAGAAGAGAAAATGATCAAGCTAATTCACACTAAGATGACAGTGGCTTAAGGTACTATCCCTCCAAACAAGGGAGAGGAATGTTTCAAATAAAAGGAATGATGGCTCCTGGCATCCCAAAGGGTTCCCGTCGTCGCAGCATGGGCCATGTCCCCCGCCCCCCCCCATCCTTCCTTCTATGCGAAGAATGGCCTTGCCTCGCTCCAAAGCCACCTTTCTGTAGAGAAGAGTCCATCTGACCAGCCACAAAAATTCGTCCTTGAACCCAAAAGACACGTGTTTCCCCCAAGCAGACAGAGCAACCAGTGTACGCAGTGCATCATACTGTCCCGTTTCCTGTGTGTCTGTGACACAGGCAAGGTGGGCTTCATCATTCCCCTGCTACAGATGAGAACACCGAGGCCGTGAGGTTGCCTCACTGACTCTCACCTACCAAGACCTGAGGTCAGGCACAGCAGCCCAGGCTGGTCTTCTGGCGTCTCCAAGATCACCCTCCGTAGCCACGTGGCTCCCTGCTCCTGCTACCTCCCCGCAGCCCCGTCCATCATCATCATCACCCTGGAGTACTGTCACCCTGTTTACAGGGAAGTCACTCCCAGAAATGTCTGCCTAGGACTCTGTTATGAGCTAAACTGTGTATATTGAAGTCCTAACCCCTCTGACTGTGAGTATATTTGCAGATAAGATCTTTAAAGAGGAAATTAAGGTAAAATGAGGCCATAGGAGTGGACCTTAATCCAATGTGACAGGTGTCCTTGTAAGAAGAGGAGATTAGGACACAGGTAACACACAGACTAAGGGGTGACCATGTGAGGACACAGCAAGGAGGCGGCTGTCAGGGACTGAGCTGTGTCCTCCCGCCCCCGATTCGTATGTCGAAGCCCTCACCCCCACCGCATCTGAAGGCAGGGCAATGAAGGAGGTGGTTAAGGTTCAATGAGGTCCCTAACCTGATGGGACTGGAGTCCTTATAAGAAGAGGAGGAGACACCAGCGATCTCGCCCTCTGTGCTCACCCGGACCAGACGGAGGGCCGCGTGAGGACACGGGGAGCAGGCAGCCATTCACGAGCCAGGAAGAGAGGCTTCAGCAGAAACCAGCCCTGCTGGCACCTGATCTCAGGCTTCCAGCCTCCGGAACGATGAGAAGATAAGTTCTTGTTGTTTAAGTCCCCGGTCTGTGGCACTTTGTCATGAAGTCCTGGCAAACTAATGGAGTCCTAGGACCGTCCATAGAGAAGGGGCATCTCTGTTTGTTCCTTCAGCTGACGGTTTCTGGGCGAGTGCCGGCCCTGTGGTCGTCTGGCAAGGAGGTGGGTGGGTGCAGAATGTGGGTGAAGGGGCTCTGAACTCAGGGGTTCAAATTCCGGTCCCCTTCCTGCTGTTAAGACAGTCATTCCTTTGACTTAAGCCAAAGGAGGTAGCATATCCTGTCTCGCTTTGTAGGAACAACAGAGAGTTAGAGGCAGAAGGGGCAGAAATCCAACCAATTCCTTTGCAGACAAAGAAAACTGAGGCTCCAAGAGAAGAGCCTGGCTGTGATACAGCCCAGGTCTCCTGGCGCCCGGCCTGCATTTCCCTGCCGTCTTCTGCCTCCTCTCACGGGTCCTCTTCTGGGGTCAGGCGCTATGGGGGGGAAGGGGGCGGGCAGGAGAGCTGGCTACCATGTTACTCTCACGATTTGCCTCCGGCTGGAAAGGAAAGCTGCAGAACCTTCCTCTGGGGCCTGGGGGCAGATCACCCCCCTCAACCCCGTGGCCACTGGCTTGCCTTCACTCCCCTTTACTTTCTGCAGCGCCCACCTGGCTGGGTGGCAGCTTGTCACACCTCTAGCCCTGACTTGGGGTCCACCTTCTTGGCCCTGGGGCGCCAGCTCTACCCTTTCTACGAGGCAGGAGCGAGCCTGCCCCACACTCGAAGGAGACATCTCCCAAGGGGCAGAGAGCTCACCTGAGGGCAGGAGGGACACTCAGGCAGTGATGTGCACACACCACTGGAAGGACAGCTCTTCCCACCTTGGCGCCGAGAGGCCAGGCAAGCCCCAGGGGGTGAGGGGTCCTCAGCCAGGCAGGGGGCTTCCCAGGAGAAAGCAGCAGGGGCCAAAGAAAGGGGCCACGGCCAAAATCCGCCACAAAGTGGCCGCTGCCCCCTCTGCATCTCCCGCACCACCTCCACCCCACTGGCGGGTGGGGAGAGAGACTGGACCAGAATTTGCAATTAAACTGCCTTCAGCTTCTTGCGTACAGGTGAGGCCTCTCTCACAGCTGCGTCCCCATGGGAAGGAAGACCCCATTCCCTCCAGACAGGTCCTTCCACTCAGCTGGGCATCGCAGGCCTGAAGGGAGCTTCCAGAAGCAGACCTGAGGTCCCCTGCGTGTCCCCTACCCCGCTCACTCCCCCTTGGCAGTGACAGGCTCCCAGCGACTGAGGGATTAAGTGTTAACGTCTGGCGGCCTCCCAGGAGACAGACAGGCAGGCCCTGGGGTACCGATGCCACAGTCACTGACAGGAAGAAGAGATGAGACGGGCGGCTGGACAGATGGAGACTCCACCTGCCGAGGCCCACTCTCCCTCCGTGGCGTGTTTCCATCCCTCCCTGGCGTCCAGTCCCACTGCCAGGGTAGGATGGGGCTCGCCAAGGGGGACCTTCACCCCAACCCAGGGCAGGCCTCTCCTTCCCTCCTCCGAACCAGCCGAACTGGAGACTGAGGAAATCCATTCAGATCAGAATTGGTCGTGTTTGGTCCAGAAACTTGAACTAAACCACATGAAGAGCCGACAAGTATACCTAATCTCAGAATGAACCCCAGTAGATTGTTCTTTTTTTAAGCTGATTTTTTAACTGCTAAAAAAAAGTTATTATAGTTAGACTCGTAATTAAACACAGACGTTTCCTATATGTACTAGACCAAAACAAGTGGAAGAAATCATGGTGATTTGTAAAGTCCGTTGGTCCAGGGATGTGCTGTGTGACCTTGGGTAAGTCACTCGCCCTTTCTGGGGCTCAGTTTCCCTCATTTGCGTCAGGCTAGAGATCTAAATGGCTCTTAGCCCCTGCTTATCTAACCCCTGAATCTCAAAATAGTCTCCAAGTGGACTCTGCACAGCCCTTCCATGAGATTCAGTTCCCCTGCCTGGATGATAACCAAGGCAAGTCGTCTGGAAAAGGAATGTTCTATACGTGCCATCTGTGAGGAGCCTGGGAAACGGGACCGAACCCTGGGAGTCGGGGAGCCTGCTGACTCTTTGGAGCCGGCACTAATGTAATTATGTGATTAGGACGTTCATCTTGGTTTTCACTGTGCTTCACGTGGTTACATCAAAAGTGACAATGAGCTGCCTGGTGGGTGACACCAGTCTCCCAGAAGGGCCCACGGGAGAGTTATTCTGGGCGGGGGTCATCCCAAGACACGAATATCCATTGGCAGGACGGGCAGTTTCGGAGACGTCTGTCACCTGGGAAGGGGCGTGCCCGCTGCTGTCAGGGGTGAGAGTCGCAGAAGCAGGGGTGGGAAGAGCTGAGGCCACTCCCACCCCCGTTCTCCATTTCCAGATGGAGAAGCAGGCCGGTCACTAGCTGACAAAGGCGGTACCGTTTCAGCTGCAATTTCTCATCTTTGCACGGGCTGACTCACTCCTTCGTCTCTATCCCACAAGGCACGAGGCGCGCAGCTGAGAAAGTAACACCAAGTCTGAGAGTCCCTGGAGACGGGACACAGGGGAGGCGTCAGGAATGATGACTGTGCTGTGGGCATCCTGCCCTGAGGGCTGGGCAGCCAGGCCTGGAAGCAGCACCTGCTTTGGGAAACGGGTCCCTCCTTCTGTGCAAAAGACACGTCTATGCTTCAACGGGAAAACATTAAGCCCAAGAAGGGGTCCCAAACTTCCCGGAGGCCGGAGGACACCCCTCTCCAGGGCTCCTGCTGCCAGAAGTGGGGTGCTGATACCCTGAGTTCTGACCACCTCGCCTGCTCACCCTGGGCTCCACTTGCTCTGGGGCTCCTGCACGTGGACTCACGCAGGGATAAGGACAGTCCACGTGGCTTTCCCCACCCTCCAGGATGGCTGAAGGGTTCCTCCGGTGCCTCTCCTCTCACCCCTCTGCAGTGAGCTTGGCATGGAGACTGCAGAAATGACAGAGGAACTGGGCTCCCTCTGCTGCCCCCTGTCCCCTGTGACCCCAGAGGGCAGGGAGCAATGGATCGACATTATAGGGAGACCGGTCTTGCCCACCGTCTCCATCAGCTGGGACTGCTCTAACCAAATACCGTAGACTGCAGTTGCGGGGAGCACTTAAACAACAGACAGACATCATTTCTCACATTCTGGAGGCTGGGAAGTCCAAGATCAAGGTGCCAGCAGGCTCAGGTCTTGGCGAGGGCTCCCCTCCTGGCTTGCAGATGGCGACCTTCTCACTGTGTCCTCACACGGTGGAGAAACAGAGCTCTGGTCTCCTCCTCTTCTTATAAGGACACAATCCCGTCACAGGGGCCCCACCCTCATGGTCTCACTTAAACCTCATTACCTCCCAAATCAGGATGCCATTGCCTTAGGAGTTAGTGCTTCGACACATGACTTTTGCGGGGGGACACAAGCCTTCAGTCCGTACCACCCAGTTCAGAGAAGACAGGAGGAAGACACAGAAGAGTCAACCGTCTACGGAGCTGGATACCCCGTGTTCCAGGGGCAGGAATGGGTGGGAGGTCCTTCTCAGGGTCCCTTCCAAACGAATGGCTGGAGCCATGAGGGGTGAAGGGAGAGAATTCAAGGTGTCCCCCGCTCTCAGGTGCGACCCTGCCCTTGCACAGCCCCAAGAGTGACGGCCTCCTTACTTTGTGCCCTGGCGCCCCGCTCACCTCACGCCGTCTGGGCCCTGTCTTCAACCTGCCCGAGGTCCAGGCTGCCTCCTGATGGGGAGTACACACAGATCTCTTCCCAGGGAGGTGGGTCCAGGTATAGTTTCCAGGATGTCAAGGGAAGCCTCAAACCCATTAACCCATGACTATCACGCAGTATTAGAGGCATACCCTTGACAGCCCAGTCCCGGGGAAAGGATTCACATGCTCCCAAAGGCAGGAGAGAAGCAGATTAGAGCGTGAGCTGAGGCCTTTCCTTTGATCAGGGAGTAACCCTGCACCTCTGCTGGAGGGGAAGGGAAAGAAATCTTGTGAATTTCCACCATGGGTCTGCCACTGAGGCATGGTTATCTGATTTGATCCCCAAAATAGTCCAGCGAGGGAGGGTTGTTCTCCATTTACAGATAAGGAAGCAGAGGCTCAGAGGTGTCAAAGGATGTGTCCAAGGTCACAGAGAATCAGAATTTCGGGTCTGACATCAAAGCCGCGTCACGTCCCAAGGCCTGAATTTTCACTCACTCTCACTCCCTCAACCATTTAACCACTCACACCTTCAACAAATAGTATTTAAGAGCCTGATACACAGCAGGAATTGTTCTAGGCGCTTGGGATACAGCTGGCATCAAGAGAACAAAACTAGGGCCATGTGACAGGGAACGCCTGGGCGTGCCCAGCTTAACTGACCAATAAGAAGGTCTCTCTGAGGAAGGGACACGTGTCCTGAGACCTGAGGTCCAGGGTAAGAACGCTGCGGGCAGAGGGCAGGGTGAGGGCCCAGGTCCCCGGAATGGCTGAGGCACGGTGAGCAGGGGACAGCAAACACCATGACACGAGGTCAGAGAGGAAAGCAGAGGTGACCCATGAGCCCCCACAAGAAGGTGGGTTTTTTCCTAAGTAAAAAGGGAAGGCTTTAGAATGATAAGATTTAAAGATTTAAACGGCAAAGTGGCAAGATCCAATCTACTAGTTAAGAAGCTGGCTCTGTCTTTTGTGTGCCCACCAGCGGGGAAGCTGGGTGCCACGGGGTAGCCAATTGGCTCTTGGCCACATTCTAGACAAGAGAGGGCAGTGGTGTGAGTGACGGTGGGCAGTAGGGAGGACAGACGTCATGACACAGAACGGCTTTTAGACCGAAAGCCGTGTGACTTCCTACCAGCCTGGCCGGGGCCGGCGGCAGAAACAGGAGTCAGGGGTGGGACTCGCTATGAGCCGGAATGCAGACACCGTTGACACGTGGAGGGAGAAACAGGAAACCTCCGATGAGCGAATAAATGAAGAAACCCAGGAGAATTTCAAGACTGCCCCTTCGGGCAGAACCTCATGCACAGGGACCCACCTGGATGGAGGATGGAAACGGCTCCAGCGTACCATCAGGATCACCCTGGCCCAGGGGGCTGGAAAACAGGAAATGTGTTCTCCGAGTTGCCTCTTTTCACTTTTTTAACGTGAGGGTGTGGGTGTCTCGAGAGAAAGAAGGAAGGCCAGGGACTGTGGCTGGGACCTCTCACCATGCCAAGGGCCACAAGAATAGTTATTTCACTGGTGATAAAATGGGGGCATTTCTCACTCATCAGATACAAATGCATGTCTAATTACACACCACCTTTCTAGAGTAAAAGCGGTACCTTTTATTCAGGGGAGAGTGTCAAGCACCTTCTCCCTTAAGTGCTGCCCTGCCTGCACTGCTCTCTGAAGTACAACGAAGGATCTTGGTTTAACTGCCACTTTCACTTCTGGTGGTCGGGGGTTGGTGCCCGAGTGGCGAGCAGGGGGTACCTTCTGCGAGCACAGAGGGGACATATTTTCAATCCTTTTTAAGAGGTAAGAAAATGCAAACCATAAGTAGGCTTACATGCTGTTTTCCGAAGCATAATATTATCATACGGTGGAGAGGTTATTAAATCGCCCAGTGCGACTCAGTTCCTCAACCTGCTTTGGGTGACGGAGTCTCCTGCTACATTTCTGCAGCCCCCCAACTCTCTCTTCAGCCCAATTTGCCACTGAGGGGTTGGGAGTTTGGCTGTAGCAACCCTCAGAGGGATGCCCCCTGGTGCTCTAAGAGGGAGAAGGGCTTCACTGCCTCCTTCTGAAGCTGTGGGCCAGGGAGGACTTTCTCTGGAGGGTGCACGTGTATTATTATTTCTTTTTATATTTTGCCTTTTTGGAACCTGCAAGGGGATTTGGTGCAATAGCACTTATCTCCCCTGCTCCCCTATATTTAAGCTGATATATCCTGTTGTTGAAGCAGATAGGATCTGTTTTGGCCCCTGTCTGAATTTCTAAGTAACGACTGCCCTTTGAACCTGGGCATCCTCACTGGTCCCCCCGCAACCACCCTGGGCCCCTACGGTAGACTGAATACCCAGTACAGCCTCCTACTCACTCAGAGGCACACAGCCAGGGACTCAACAAAAGCCCCCTGCTTCCTCGTGTCCTTGCCCACCTCTCCCCCTCACTCATTTGGCTTTAGTCCCACAGGTGCTCTCAAGCCTGCTCCTGCCTCAGGGTCTTTGCACTACCTGCTTTCTCTGCCTGCAACACTCTTTCCCCAGAGGCACACACAGCTCTCCCCTTCAGGCCTGTGTATCAGCGAGGCCTCTCCCGACCACCCCATTTCAAAGCGCAGCTCCCTGCCCCCCACCCCCCAGCCCCCGCCAAACACTCCTCGTCCCCTTTTCTGCTTTACTTTTCTCCAAGCCATCTTTACTATCTCTCCTATTCCCACGACTTCACTTAGGTACCTGTTTACTGTCAGTCTGCCCTCACTAGGATATCACGGCACGAGGGCAGGGAGTTCTGCTAGGTGTGAATCCCCAGCACCTCCCACAGTGCCTGGTGCAAAGTAGGCTCTTAATCATTCATTCAGTGAATGAAATGAGTAGAAAATGAACGTTGAGGTCAGTCGGGAATTCACCTCCTAGCTCACAGCCACGTGCCACTGGGGAAGCTACTGGACCCCTCTCTAAGCCTTCGTTTCTGTGTCTCTGTAATGGGCAACGTAGTACCCGCTCAGAGGGTGGCTGTGCGCAGTGTGTGCACCATCCAGCACAGTGAGGGGCACAGAGCAGAGACGCAGTCGATCTTAGAATTCCACCATCTCCTGCTACGCTCCCACCCCCAACCTTCAGTGGCTGCAGAGTCAGTAGTGGTGGAAGAGCCCAGTGTGCCTGGTACCCCAGGTGGGGCATCCCAGCCACCCAGAATCCACAGACGGGAGGGCGTCCCCAGCCCTCAGGCATCAGCCCAGCGTACCACCTGCGGTCTGTGAACTCTGAGAACCTTCTCCTGGGTGCCTGGGCTGCATTCACTGTCCCAACTAACCTCCCCGGGGCAGGGCTGCATCTATGTGTCCCAGGAGACAGCCTGCATGGAGAGGCAGTTGTGGGAGACATGAGTGGCTGATTCTCTGAACCCTCCACCCCACGGCCTCCGGAGGGGGCTCCCAGGACACCGGTCTTCTCAGCTCTGCAGGACTGAGCACACTGAACCCCCAGGCCTGTCCTGAAGACACAGCCTTGCTCAGGGCCGGAGCTCAGCCCCAGAGGCACAAAGGCACAGGTGGAGGCACAGTTCCCAGTCACAGGACCCCAGATTTCCCACGTTCGGGGCAGGAAAACAATCATGACACACACCCCTCCCTAAGCACCGTGGTCCCTGAGGGCTCTGAGGGCCCACAGACACTCCCACACGAGAAGCTGCCGGGCTCGCTGTGGACCACTGGCACCTAGCACAGCGCCTGTGCACACGGATAATTTGCTGTATGGACGCAGGGAGGAAGAATACAAGAATATGGCTATCATTCTGGCTTTCTGGTCATTTTACAGGATAATCGCAGGCACTCAGGGGCCCTGTGGGAGCCGTTCTGGATTACGCTCTTTCCAGAAGGAAAACCAGGACAACAAACAGCTCACTTGAGACATGGGGGAGTGAGGGCTTGGGGCCTGAAAGCACCATCTCTCCCTCTCCAGCAGCTGCAGGGTGTTGCCGGGGCAACAGAGGGCTGTCTGACAGCATCTGGCAATTTAACTCTTACTCCGCACAGAACATGAAAGTGAGAACAATTTAACAGATGTTCTTGCTTCTGACAGTTCAGACGATGGAGAGAAGCTTGTGATGCATCTGGTCTGGGCCAAGCAGAGGCACTTCTGATTTCCATGTGGTGCTGTCTCACGCCCAGCAGGTGTGGGCCGCCTGGCTCCCTGGGAACCAAAGAATCATCTTCCGCATCCCGAGTACTAGGCTTCCTCCAGGGCACCAAGCTCACCTTTCAGCCCAAGCTGGGCAGATGGAGCTGGGATCCTTTTCAGGTGCAGTGATGCCTAAAGGTCTACAGCGGGGGCTCTCAAACTTCAGAGTGCATCAGTATTGCCTGGTGGGTGAGGAGAGGGCTGCTAAAATACAGACTGCTGGGCCCCACCCCCAGAGTTTCGGATTCAGTGTGTCTGGGGTGGGGCCCGAGAATCTGCATTTCTAACAAGTTCCCAAAGGTGCTGCTCACCCAGGGACCACCCTTTGAGACGCTGGCGGGCACAACCTTGCCACTCAGAGCACAGGCCTCTACCAGCACGGTTGGCACCGCCTAGACATCCGTTAGGCACGCGAGTTCTCAGGCCCTGCTCTCAGAACCTCGAGAATAGCATCTCTGGGGGCGGGGCTCAAGAATCTGGGTTTGAGCGAGCCCTCCAGGCGATTCTGATGCACCCTGACGTTTTGAGAAGCGCTGGGCTAGGGCAGCAGTTCTTAACCGTTCACTGCACATTAGAATCACCCAGGGAACACTTCCTGTGCTCAGGCTGCACGCTGATCTCGGGGGGTGGGGTACAGGCCCCTTCGTGTTCAGAGCTCCCCAGGTGATTACAATGCACAGGCAAGCCTGAGAACCACCGGTCTAGGTGGTTCTACACAAGCGTGGTCTTGGGACCAGCGGTGTCAGCATCACCCAGGAGCTGGTTAGAAATGCAGACTCTCAGGCCCTACATCTCCTGAACCAGGATCTGTATTCCGAAGAGACCCCTGAGTGATTGGTGTGTACAATCAAGTGTAAGTTCCACTGATCTAGGGACACCCCTCCGCCCATACCTACTGGAAGCATGATCCACGAACAAAGCATTTGTCTTCTCTGAGCCTCAGTTTACTCATCTGTAAAATAGGTTTACTACACAAACCAGGTTTGGATTGTATCGATTAGTAGATGAATGGTCTCCCTCTGAATCAAGCAGGAGGGAGCGGGACACGTTCCCGGATTGTACAAAAGCGACTGCCATCCTAAAAGGTCAGGGTGCCAGGCTTTGGCAGCAACACAGAGCTGAGCGGGGCCTGGGGGACGAAGCCTGTGTGCTGGACCCGAACCCACCACGTTGGATAACAGCGTGATCCCAGCGGGTCGAGACGCCCTCCACGCCTCAGACTCCTGTCTGTAAAACGAGGGCATCGAACCAAACATGCTCTCAGATATTCTGTGGCCTGAATCCTTGTCTGGAACCTAACATATGATTCCACAAATATTTATGGAGTGTCAGCACGTACCTGTGCTGCCTGGTGCCAAGGCACAGAGTTGCAGACTAACAACATAACAGGCCCACCCCAGAGAATATAAACACAAAATGACCGGGACTCAGAATTGCCCCAAACTCACCGAGACGCTGATGTTTGCAAGATACTGTCTGTTAACTGCTCATTCCTGTAGATTCTCAGTGCTGGCCCTCATCAAGACGGATTATTAATTCATTTGTTAGGCCTCAGTTTTAAGTCAGGTCACATACATAGAGTTCATTATTTTAACTATAGAAAGGCCTTCCCTGGGATAAAATTTAAGGTCTTTGCCCTCAGGTTTTATGAGGGAGCAAAATGAAAGCTGTCCATTTGTAACAAAATTTCAGCCAGACCTTGTTGCTTCGGCCTTTGATATGAGGACTCGGGTTATAAACCCCTTCAGTGCCAGGAAGATGTCTCTCCCTCTTAAGGAAAATCTGAAGCACCCTTGGATCAGAGAGTGTGATATGTTTCCCTTTTTGCCTCAGCTGCCGGAAAGCTCAGAGATAAACGGAGCTCTCAACCGTAGCCTCATTCAACTCAGGCACCCTGGCCCATCTCCTCTTTGGTCTCTTGTAACTGGGATTTTATTCTGTATTCTTTTAACTTTCCTGTACAATTGTGAGCAGGCTTAATACATTTTGGAATTGAGTAGGGATAAATATTTCAGAGAGTCGTAGAATGTGAAAATTGAAAGAGACCTTCTCTTGGGCCAAGAAAAGGTAAGCAACCTCCTAAAATTAGTCAGTGGTTTGGGACTAAAAGGGACCCAAGTCAAGGTCCCCCTGCCCAGTATTCCTAACACTTCCACATTCTTCTCTGGGGACCCTGGCGATACCCCCTCTTGCCAGTGGGGAAGCTGAGGTCCCAAACGGGGAGGGACGTGTGCCAGCCACATTCACGTCGGGGTGCTGGCTGCCCGCCCCCCCGGCCCGGCATCCCATGTGCTCTTGCTCAGACCCTGAGCCAGCATGGAGCCCACCGTGGGAATAAGTCACCCAATCAGAAACATTCCTGTCTGCGAACCCCAAACTCCCAGCCCTTCCCTGCCCCCGACCCCTTGGCAACCACAAGTCTGCTCTCTGTGTCTGAGAGTCTGGTTCTGTTTTGTAGATAGGTTCATTTGTGTCATAGTTTAGATTCCACATATACAAGATATCATATGATATCTGCCTTTCTCTGTCTGACTTCACTCAGTATGAGACTCTCTAAGTCCATCCATGCTGCAGCAAATGGCATTATTTCGTTCTTTTTTATGGCTGAGTAGAATTCCATTGTATCTATGTACCACATCTTCTTTATCCACTCCTCTGTCGATGGACATTTTGGTTGTTTCCATGTCTTGGCTATTGTGAATAGTCCTGCTGTGCACAGAGGGGTGGGAGTATCTTCACTTTGCTGCACAGCAGAGATTGACACAACATTGTAAATCAACTATACTTCAGTAGCAAATGAAGTTAAAAAAAAGAAGCAGTTGCGTCACTTCTTGCACTGGGTGACAGATTCGAAGGAAGCACTTCTCGGGGCACATTTTCCGGTCTTGATTTCCAAAAATGGATTTATCAGCCCCTTCTTACAACACTCCCTCCACCTCTGTAAATCCCACTAGAACCCAATCCCAGGAGTGACAATCAGTGACGCGCCTCCGGACCATGGACCTGAAGTATTTGTTAAATATTCCTGCACCGATTAGCCATTGGTTGGAACACCCTGAGCACCCCTGCCCCTGATTGCCCCAGGGTTCATCCTGGCACAGCAGGGGCCTCGGGGCGACCTCCCTCCTGAGGAGATCAGCTGATGGCTGTGCCTCACCGTTTGTTCAATATTTTGAATATGAGCCCGGCCTCAGCAGAACAGAGCTTTCTAGGAGACAACATGGAATTTGGAGTTTGACATTAGATGGAGTTTGAGTATGTGGTTCGCTAATTACTAACGTAGGACTTTGAGCAAATTACTTAACCTCCTTCTATCTGCCTTACAGAGTAGATAGGAGATGGACAGAACATACACGTAAAAGTGCTTTGTAAACTCTAAAGGGACCACTGGTTATTGTCAAGTCATATGGTCTTGGGATGTATCAGCACAGAGGGAAGAGAGCAAGTTCGTTAAAACTGCACTGGGAGTGACAGACCAATTAATTAAATGTGGTCCATCCACACAACAGGGTGTTATTCAGCCTTAAAAAGGAAGGAAATTCCGACACATGCTACATGGATGAATCTTGAGGACATTACGCTAAGTGAAACAAGCCAGTGACAAAAGACCAAATACTGTATGATTCCACTTTTAGGAGTTACCTAAAGTAGTCAAATTCATAGAGACAGAAAGTAAAATGGGGGTTTCCAGGGGCTGGAGGAGGGAGGAATAGGGAGTTAGGTACAGTTTCAGTTTGGGAAGATGAAAAAGTTCTGGACCTGGATAGTGGTGATGGCTACACAACAGTGAATGTCTTCCATGTCACTGAACTGTACACTTAAAAATGGTTAAAGTTAAAAAAAAAAAAGGTTAAAGTAGTACATTTCATGTTATGTGTATTTTACCACACACACACACACACACACACACAACTTAAAAGAGAACTATGCCAAGAGTCACACTCTGTAAGTCCCAAGGGAAAGCCTGGCACCTCTGGGAGGAAGCTTCCTAAGTTTTTGTACATGGAGTTTGTAGCAGTTAATTTGGTCATTCAGTAGTAGTTTTGCTCTTTCTCATTCCTTGAGAACATGCCTAATAGATGAAGCTTCAGATTAGATTCTTCTGGATCAGGAGGGTATTACTGTACATCACGCAGAAGTATTCCTTGAGAACACACATCACAGGACCAGAGATCCAATTAACAGGAATGGACGGAACACTTATTCTGAAAGAATGAACTTGACCCATGTTCTAAGCGAATACTTTAAAGTTACCCCTTACTAACTGCCATGGATGTCCCAGTATCTCGGTGAACACCACCAAGCGGTAACAAAACCATGGTGGAGGAGGAACACACTACAGGCGCCATGCCTCCCAGGACAGTCATCGAAATGCCCACTGCCCAGAAAGCCTGCAAAGCATCCCCTACTTTTAGGATCCGTGTCTGCTGGGCTCCAAACTGCAAAGGGAGGAAGGAGTGATATTAGCTAAGCCTCAGTGTACCAGACTTCCCACACACTCTTCATTCAGTCTTTCCAAACTCCCTCTGAAATTCCCACTTCATTGATGAGAAAACTGAGGCCCAGGGAAGGTGTAAGGCTACTGGTATTTCTTGAGTGCCCACTTTGTGTTGGTACCATGGCTAGGTGCTTTCCAAATGGGATCTCCATTTTCTGGATATTACCATCATTCCTTTTTTTGTTTTGTTTTGTTTACAAGTAGGAAATTGAAGCTCAGAGAGGTGAAGCCGTTTGCTTAAGGTCACACAGTGAGTGAATGATAAAGCCAAATTGGAATTCTTATCTTTCCAACTGCCCAGTGGTGCTTCGCGTTATGTCCCAGTGGCCACTGTGAGACAGTAGGGCAGGAGGGAGGAGAAGGTATTTCAGGAAGGGCCTGGCAGCTAGCTGGGGCTCCACGGATGCTAGTGGACTGTGATATGTTAGTCTTAAGAGAACACTGTGCTGTATGTTTCTAACTTTAACAGATAAGCCAGGAATTAGAGTGAAACACGTCTCCTTAGGAGTGTGGAATGAGCAAGGCCTCCTACTGATAGGAAGATGGATGGACACAGAGGACAGCACCTTCCCACAGTCACCCAGTGGGACCAGTGTTGCTGGATCCTCTCCTGCGTTTCTCTTCAAAATAGCGCATGGGCAGCACAGAGTGGTGACCACCAGCTTGGGGGAGGAAGATATCACAGGAGAGGCCAGGGTCCCCCTCCTCAGCCCGAAACGTGGACCACATGCCCTGCCAGACCCTGGTCACAGGGCAGCCCAGCCACATCCTGGGCTCGGGCCTTTGCTGGAAAAATTATTTATTTCACCCCCATCCCCAGCTTTGGTGAGGGAGAGGTGCCAGGTGAAGAGCTGGATTGCCATCTAGGGTGCCTAGAAAATGGTCTCACTTTCAGCCTCGTTCTGCACTTCTCCCTCTCGCCAAGAAATGTCACCTTAGTGAGATTCTATTTCTTCTCCAAGAGCTGCTTCCGTGCAAAGAGGCTCCATCTGTACCAAGCAACAGAGGAAAGAGCACAGGATTCAATGTCAGCGCATCAGGGTCCATGGGGGGAGGGGAGATGGTGTTTGTTCCCCTAAATTTATATGCTGAAGCCCTAGCCACCAATGCGATGGTATTAAAAGGTGGGGCCTTTGAGAGGTGACTAGGTCTAGATGAGGTCATGAGGGTGGGGTCTTCATGATGAGATTAGTGCCCTTAAAAGAAGAGGAGGAGAGCTCTCTCTCCCTCCGTGAACACACTGAGGAAGGGCCATGGAAAGGCACAGCAAGAACACGGCCGCCTGCAAGCCAGGAAGAGAGCCCTCGCCAGGAACCAAATCTGCTGGCACCCTGATCTTGAACTTCCCAGCTTCCAGAACTGTGAGAAGTAAATGTCTGTCGCTTAAAGCACCCAGTCTATTTTTTTTGTTACAGCAGCCTGGGCTGACTGAGACTGATGGGGCGTTATTGCTTAGTGCGTACAAGAGTTTCCATTGAGTAGGTGACTCCTGGAGATGGACGGGGCTGATGACACAACCGTGTGAAGGTACTTAATGCCATAGAACTGTACATTGACATGTGGTTAAAATGGCACATTTTATGTATATTTTACCACAATTTAAAAAATAAAAATTTTAAAACAGCACTTGGGTTCAAAACCCAGCTTTGCCACTTGGTGGCAGGTGACCTGAGTGGGGGGCTGCCTAGCCTCTCTGAGCCTCAGTTTCTTCCTCCGTCAAGTGGTCCCATCCTGACCTGAGCAAGCCTCCCACAGGTGGGTCAACAGCTACAGGGGACCAGAGAGGACCAGTAGCCACGTGCTGGCCAAGAGCCCCTGAGCTGCCCCGACAGAGGGCTGCAGAGGGGTGTGGCTGACATGACCTCACACTCACGAGGAGCCGCAGACCTGCTTCTTCCAGGAGGAAGAGCGCAGCAGTGTCAGCCGACAGCTGCCCAGGAAAGAAAGCAACTCCGGCAGATCCCGCAGCTCTCTGAAGCGGCAGGTTCAAATAAAGCTGCACTGAGAAGCAGACACAGCGAAGCAGTGTGCTCCCACCCTTCATGCCCTGAGAGGGCAGGACCTGGCGCCTTCCCCCTGGGGAGTGTTCCCACGCCCTGGCCACCAGCCCGAGCCGGGCGCACGGCTGGCAGGAGGAAAAGCTCTCTGCTCAGCCCACCCTTCCTCTGTGGGCTGGAGAAAAGGCAAAGAATCCGGTCCACGAGCTTTTCAAGACAGGGAGGCACAGCCCCTGTAGGAGCCCTGGTCGGGGAGAGTCAGGAGGCCGGGATGCAAATCCCAGCTGGGAGATGAGGGCAAGCCGATGGTCTCTGCTCAGGCCTCACTGCCTCCACCACGTCCCGCTGGGAGACTTAGGTTCAAAGCCCCGCTGGGTCACACAGGCTATCCACTCAGTCTCTGAGTCTCCTTCATGGGGAACAGGGAAGCACCGGAAGTTGCCCCCACATTGTGGGAGGATCTATGAGGTCAGGAATGGCAAAATGCACTTGTCGGATGAGAGGGTAGAAGGGAAGGGCCCACATCGTCCTCTATCATCCGTGTAACGAGGGGATCCGCACATGGGAAGCTGCCATGGGGAGGCCGCAGGGGGCCTCGAATGGCAGCTGGTCCAGGTCCACATGCTGGTCGGGGACCCGAGAGCCAGAGGAGCCGGCAGGTGACCACCGTGCATCCCACCTGGTCTGGCAGGGCAATGAACGTGCACTCAGGCCATCCCCACCCGACGGCCAGCTGCTCTCTGGACACTGTCCTGTTCTCGTTCATCCAGCAAGCGGTTAGCAGTGTCCACGAGGCGCCCAGCAGTGAGCACAGGGGGACAGGAGGGGACAGCTGCCCCAGGAGGGCCAGCTCCAGTCCAGGCTGAGCAGCAGCGGAAACTGTGCCTTTTCCTCTGCGTTCTCAGGCCTGGCATGGGAGGCCCGACAAACGTTTGCTGAATGAGCGCGCGTCACAGAGCCACTGAAGCGGCTCAGCGGCCCCTATTCCTAAGCGGCTCACCCACCGACTTTCTCACTCCTGGTCTCTGCCTCTGTTTCTGTCTCTAGCCCTCTGTCTCACTCTCACAGCAGGCTACCTAAGACACCTTTGCTTCAATCCCTCCCAAACCGACGTGGCCCCCCCGAAAGCCACCGAGAGCCAGTTTACGTGAGGACCCACCTGAGTGAGGAACGGGTGTGTGGACACAGGGAGTCTGAGCACACACGCCATCAAGTGTCTGAGCTCGAAGACCCCAGGCAGTGACGACTCCCCTGCTTGTGTCACTCAGCCCACCACCTTCCTGAGGCCTGGGCCACGAAACGCTGAATGACTACTAGCGTCTAAGGATGCCCCCCAAATGCAACAGACGTCAACGGTCAAGTGACCTGCCCGAGATCACAAAGCTAGTAAGGTTTTCTGAGCTCACATCCAGGACCCTGTGCTTCTGCCGTGAGACCTCGTCTCTTGGAAGCTCCCATTAGGAGCAGTCTCACGGCCTCCCAAGGCTGGCTGGCACCACGGAGGTTGTCCAGGCCAGCACTCTCGTTTGACTAAGACGGAGCCCGGGGAGAGTGACCTGGCTGACCAGTGGTAGAGCAGAGTCTAGAACCCTTGCCTCCGGTCTCCGCCCCGGCCCACACTGCCCTCTGGTGACCGCCGGAAGAAGACACGTGAAGACCGACCGGAGAAATGATCTAACCTGCTGCGCAGGGTAAGAAAGAAGAGCGTCTCTAATGATACAAGCAGTCTGTCCGCGGGCCTTGGGAGGGGGTGAGGCCCCCATCATTGGGGGAATCTGGGAGCAGACTACATGACAACCCTGGATGTGACTCAAAATATGTAACAACTGATCCTACACAAACACAGCCAATCGTCACCAACAGCCGTCACAGCACCAGGACGGCTGCGCTTGTGCACCCCGAATAATCATCGCTTTTGTCACCACTCTCAGAAGAAGGCATGACGGCTGGAGTCCCTCTGTCTCTGAGGGTCTGTGACGGAGGCAGGCTCTGGGATGGGGAGGCGGGGCTTTGGAATGAGCGAGCTACTTAGGAAAGGCACTTAACCTCCGCGGTTGGGTTAGGCTGAGGTGCGTGAGTTCTTGAAAAGTGCCATGAGAACACACAGCAGGCCCTTAACTAATGGCAGCTCTTACTGCAG
Source organism: Globicephala melas (assembly GCF_963455315.2). Taxonomy (NCBI): domain Eukaryota; kingdom Metazoa; phylum Chordata; class Mammalia; order Artiodactyla; family Delphinidae; genus Globicephala; species Globicephala melas. The sequence continues at coordinate 107,104,699 of NC_083319.1, forward strand.
CAGCTGATAGTGGTGCAGGTGATGACTGAAGACACAGCTTTTGGGGGCAGAAACTGTCGCCTGCATCTCTCCAACTTCCAGATTTTTGCTCTTCTGACTCCACATCTGAAACCTAAAGGGCCCACCGACTTGAGCCTGCTTCCCATTCCATTAGAGGGAATGATGGAAACGAAGGAGACTGGTCCCTTGTTCCCGTGGACCACCTGGCACCCCAGGGACATCCAGTGACGCCCACCTCTCCCCCACTACCACCCAAACCATAACTTGCCCCAATTCAGAACAGATTTATAGGAGAGAATAGATTTATTGCCTGATATGCATATTTAATGACCTTCAAAGAGAGCTCACACACCATGCAATTTATTGGTATTTAATGTTATGCATTAATTAACAATTTTTATGCCCTCCAACATGTGCTAATTTGAAAAACGTAATGTAACTTTCAATAACTCTTGTCAAAACTTAATAAATTTCCATGGATTTATACATCCTGGGAAATATACTCCATCTCAAACAAATTAAATAATGCATGTAATATGGGGGGGTGGTTTGAACAATTTATTAAAGCTTGATTTAATAGGAAATAGGTGTATTTGATGAGCTTCGTATTAGGGACTCATGCATTCTCTTCCAAAGAAAGAGAGCGCGGCACCCCAGGCACCCTGCTTGCGGTGGCTACGTGAGCTGCAGTGTTAGCCTCTGACCCTAACACAGAAGGAAACGGGCTGCTCTTGCCCTGCCTGCCCAGCTCTGTCCTGGGCCCTCCTCTCTTCTCTGCATCGCTTCTTCGCTTTGACAAAGGCGCTCATCCTCAGCGCCCGTGGATACGCCCACATCCACAGACTGCTGAGGCCTCCCCACCCCAAATCAGCGCCCCAGGCTCAGCGCACTGGTGCAGCTGCGGGGCCGTGGCCACCGGCCACCCTCCCCGGCCCCAGAGGTAGCTGGACAACTCTCCCCTGAACCCCCGAACCCCCAAAGGTTGGTGTACAGCCTTATCCTGCCACTAGGAAATCAGGGGGCTCCCATGGCCTATGGGCAAGGCCACACTCCTCAGCTGGACATTTCAGGCCTCCCAAACATCGTCCTGCTACCTTCCCAGCCACAGCTCTCACCCCACACAGAAGGTCCCCTTTGGGCGAATCACCCTGCCGCCACGCCCAGCCCCGGCCGGGGCTCCCACCTCTACACCCAGCCCTCTGACCTTCCCCTGGCCTGGAACTCCCGCCACTCCCCTCTTCCTGTCGAAGTCCCCTCTGAGTATCAGGACCCAGCCCCATCTTCAACCTCCTCTCGGCAGTGTCTCTGAATCCCCAGCTGGAAAAGAGCTCGTCCTCCCCTGCGGGTCTCCCGGGGGAGCGTACCTGACTCTGCCCCTCTTCCCACCCTCTCCCACCAGGAAGGGCTCCTTGAAGGGCTGAGGCCCGCTCACCCCGTCCCCCCAACCCCTGCAGGGCCCCGTGGGGCTCAATACGCATTTGCTGAAGTAACAGATAAAGGAAACTAATGAATGTTCCTTTGTACTTGCAGAAAAAGGAACATGACAGGTGCAGAAGACCTGATGGCCCCAGGTACATTCAGCCCCACCCAGCAGCCAGCGTGTTCCTGGTTCCTGAGGGGACTGTCTGGAGCCCAGGTGACTCCCAATGAGAAGAGGCAGCAGTGTCACCATGTCAGACCCAATCCCCCTGACAGTCTCCTCCCCAGCCAGCCAGGTCCTCTACAAAAGGTTGCTCTAGCCACCTTGAGGCTGGAGGGACTAGAGCCAGTCCTAAAAGTAAGTTCATAGGGAGAAAATACCAGATGAATGCAGATACTTTTTTCACCTTTAAATTCCTATCCCATTTGCCCCCAAAACCTTTGTCATCTGCTACTGTTCATCCACTGTCAGGTAGGCCCAGGTAAGAGGATGCACGAGTAAAGAGCAGAGCCACAGCTCATGCACAAACCGCAAACCTGGAGATAGACCCGTGCGCTCGTGGATGTGGGTCTGAGTGCAGACACAGGAAGTAAATCAATTTTCTGAGAGTGAAATCATTAAGAGCTCCTATGGAAGGATCAATTCCATCAATCGTCCATGCGGTTTGGGATCCATGGCAGTATTGCAGGTGGGCCTGGGGTGCTCTGAATCAAGGCACAGCACGGAACCAGCAGGCACAGCAAAGGAGGACCAACCAAGAAGAGGAGACATTTCTAAGAGCCAGCAAGCCCTGGTGACAGATCAGACTTGAGGGTGAGGAGGACGAAGGCTTTGCGAAGGGATGAAGGGGTTTCAGGAAGAGCCCAGGTCTTGCTGAACCCCACTGGCAGGGGGATTGGATAGAAGTATCAATAGTTTAAGAGGAGGAGAGAGTCTACCATTTTTAACCCTAAATCTAAAAATTTCTAGATTACAGGCACAGGGGATCTAGAATAAACCTCCCAATTTAGCATTGACTATACTTTCCCAAGTAATAAAATATAACACCGTTTCTTTTAAAGATGTCCAGGCAGTGACATTGCCCAGCTACCTTCTATAACTTGTTCCAGTGGCTGACTATCTCCGTGTCTAGCAATTTCTTCCTTATAACTAAGTTTAATCCTTCATGCTCTAGTTTAAGTCTTTCTTTGATTATTCCTTCTTTCTCCAGTGGAAGTGCTACCATTTCATGGTTAATAATAGGACCTATTATTATGTAGAGATGTCACATCTCAAAGCCAAAGGATGGCTAATGAAAAAATGGGTAAATCCATGAATTGTGCTTTTATTCCAAAGACTAGTTGTTTAGGAAAAGCTCTGGCTTGGAATAAGGCTAGCTGCTAAGCCTATACAGAGTAAGGCTCATCCCATCGAAACAAACTTTCGTGCACTTAAGGCCACAGTCAACACAGAAGCCTTAGTTGCTGCCCCACGGCAAGGCTGCCACGAGTAAAGGACCTTCAAGTGGAGATGCAATCATTTTGTCGCCGTGAAGTCTGCACATGTCAACTCAACTCTTTATGATGTCTCTCTGATCAGCTCTTTTTCAAAGGCAAATGGCAGGTGGCAAAATTAATATGTGGCAGCAGAGCAAAGATAAATAAACGATACAGTGAGAACTGCACTTTCCCTTTGATTTCTCCCAGTTGAAAATCATCTCCAAGAGAGCAAACGAAACGTTTACTTTTACAAGAAAGAAGGGAGTCTGGGGAGATGTCCCCTGTGTCCCGGCTCCCCTGTCTAAGATGCCTTTGTACAATGTGTGCAAAAGTGACAGGCACACCCGCTCCCCAGGTGCCGCCGCTCCCCAGGTGCCGCCCCACCTCTGTGAGACGGGACGCGCGGCGCTCTTTACAAGCACCCGCCTCTCCTACCTCTGCTGCTCCGTGCCTCCATACGTGGGCCCTGAACCTGTGTTTGATCCACCCCCCAAGGCTGAGAAGGAATTTTAGCGGCTCTGTTGTGATGAAGAGAAAAATATGGAAAATGTTCTATTCGCTGTCAAGTTAGTATTGGGGAAAAGGCCAGAGTCCAGGAGAGATCCTTCTGGAGTCAGTTTCATGAGCTTACAGGGAGGGATTTGGGTGCAAGTGAAGAAAAGAATCAGAAACTGATTTGTGGCTGGAATTAGAGCCCCTGGCATTTCTCAACCCCTCCGCACGCTGTGATCTTCACCTGCAGATGCTGAGGTGGCGGAAGGAGGGTGGAGTTCGGCACAATGACGGGAAGGTATTGGTGGGGGGCGGCGTGACTGCAGGTCCAAGGACACAGTGCGAAAAGAGCCCCTGGGGAGGAACGACAGGCTGGGAAAAGACCCCTGGGGAGGGGTGGCCCCATCTGGACCCCATTTCTGCTCCTTTCCAGCTGTGTGACCTTGGGCAAGCCATTTAACTTCCCTACGCCTGTTTTCTTATCTGTCCAATGGGGGTGCAGGCCAATTACCTTATAGGTTCGTAAGAATCAGATGAAAGAATATATATGAATATGTCTTGCAATTTGTAAATAGTATTGTGCAAATGTAAGCTCTGAGATGGATCTGGAGAAGAAAATAATGTAATAAAATAAACCTAAGCAAAGTAAAAGCAGAATTAATATTGATAAAGAATTAATGAATCAACAATTTTTTAAATGGTATATGAATTCAAGAACTGCTTCTTTGAGAAAAAATAAAATAAATTGCTAGCTATCATAATCAAGAGAAGAAGGGAAGAAAGCACAAATGCACAAAATAAGAAATGGGATGGGGAAACGATCACAGAAGTTATTAAAGGAAACATTTAAGACTTATTTGCTCCATTCTACCCAGCTAAATCTGCAAACCTGAATGAAATGAATTATTTTATAGAAATGTGCAAATTACCAAAACCAATCTTGAGAAAGATAGAAGAGGTAAGGAAAATAATTATCATAGAAAGAAAGTTGTTACAGAGCTGAACGTACTAAAAAGAACTGGGCCTAACTGGTTTTATAGAAAATTCTATCTCATCCTTAAGAAACAGACAGCTGCCATGCTATTTAAACTGTTCTAGAACACAGAAAAAGAAGGAAAGCTTATTAATTTTTTTCAGATAATACCAGTATATCGCTGACAACAAAACCAGAAAGACAAAAACATAAATAAAACTATAGACCAATCTTACTTAGAAACATTGCAAACTCTTAAATAAAATATTAGCACACAGAATCCAGCAGGACAGTAAAAGAAAGACATTGTCTCAGACGAGTCATGTAGCCCACAAACGTAGGGATGTGTTAGGAGGTCTATTACCATAACTTTCCATACTAATGGATCAAGAGAGAAAAATTATATGATCATCTCCATAGACACTGAGGGCATTTTATAAAATTCTATATCCATTCTCAATCAAAATAAAACTCTTTATCTTAAACTACAATAAAATTCTTAACTTGCATACACAATCACACACACACACACACACACACACACACACACACACACACACACACACACACACACACACACCTCTCAACTCAAAAGGCTGTATCATGCTTATCTGGGAAACATTACAAGTATCCCAGGAATGTCTATTAGCAATACAAATTTTTAGCATTGGTCCAAAGGTACTAGTGAACTCAAGCTAGAGACAGAGAAAGAAAGAAATATAAAAACTGGAAAGGAGGAGGTAGAACCATTACTATTTTCAGGTGAAAACGCCAGAGAATCAACTGATAAGTAAAGGAATCCAACTAGGTTGTTGACTACAGTATTAATAAGCAGTAATTACCAGCTTTCCAAATGAAAACAACCAGTGAATGAAAGAAAGTACCATATAATAGTAACACAAAAGACAAAATACACACCAGGAAATGTGTATGAAGAAAATATGAAAGCTCGACTATGACTTAAACAAATGGAAAGGCGACCTGTGCCCTTGGACAGGAAGTCCCAACATCGCAAAAAATTTTAAATTCTCCCTAAGTTAATCTGAAAACTTAACTTGACTCCAATAAAAATACCAACAGATTACCTAGATGAGCAGGTTCTCAAATTCACATGGAAAAATAAACATAAAGAATACTTAGGAAATTTCTGAAAAAATAGGAGTAATAAGAAGAGACTACTAATAGCTAAAAAATATTACAAAGCTACATAATAGTTAAAACAGTGTAGTCCTGACACTTAAGATACAGACAGATCCACTGAATAGATTAGAAAGGCCAGACATTGACTGAAAAGCATATTGGGATATATGGCCACAAGGGTGGCGTTTATTTCAAGTCAATTGGGGATGCAGAGGGATTGTTCAATAAATGATGGTAACACAGATCACTAGACTTCTGGAAAAGTGAAAAGTGGATACTGCTTCACAACATACAACAAGTAAATTTCAGATTGATCAAATATTTAAACATAAAATGAAATTATATTAGAATTAGGAAAATATTTTATAATCTCATCATTCAGACAGCCTTGCTAAATATGACATTATGCCCCACACCATAAAAAGGATCTCTAACTGTGATTTCTTTAAATAAATTTTTTCATGAAACAAAAATACCATAAAATCAAGGCAAACAATCAACTGGGAAAAATTTTGTAACTCATATTAAAGATAAAAGGACCACGATCATCTTTATATTTCAAAATCTTGGTACTATGGAGAAGCTTTAAAAACTGATTCTGCTACAAAGAGGTGGTTGAACTCTGATCAACAAGAGAGGGACTTGTGGGGGTTTTTTTTTGTTTGCTTTTTTGCAGTACGTGGGCCTTTCACTGTTGTAGCTTCTCCCGCTGCGGAGCACAGGCTCCGGACGCGCAGGCTCAGCGGCCATGGCTCACGGGCCCAGCCTCTTCCTTCGCAGCATGTAGGATTTTCCCAGACCGGGGCACGAACCCACGTGCCCTGCATCGACAAGCAGACTCTCAACCACTGCGCCACCAGGGCAGCCCTGAGGTTTGTGGTTTTTGAGAAAGAAAAGGAAATGGGAGGCAGCAGACTGAACAGTTAAAGAGAAAAAGCTTTACAATTAGACACACCTGGGCTTAAATTGCAGCTCTACCACATATGAGCTGAGTGAATGTGGGTAATATTCCTTTTTAAATTTTTTTATTTTTAGATAAATAAAGCAAATATGGCAAGATATTTATTTATTTTATATTGGAGCACAGTTGATTAACAATGTTGTGTTAGTTTCAGGTGTACAGCAAAGTGATTCAGTTATACATAAACTTGTCTTTTTCAAATTCTTTTCCCATTTAGGTGATTATAGAATACTGAGCAGAGTTCCCTGTGCTATACAGTAGGATCTTGTTGGTTATCTGTTTTAAATATAGCAGTGTGTATATGGCAGTATTCCTTTTAATCTCACCTCTTTTCAGTTTTCTTATCTATAAAGTAATGATACTAACTAAGATCTTCTTCACAGGTTTGCTTTAAGGATTAAATGAAATGTATGTGATGGGCTTAGCTGAGTGCATGATATATAGTAATCTATAAACACTCCCTATGTATTAAGAAAGAAATGTTTAAGCAGCTTTAAATCGTTAAGAAACTCCAAAATATGACAGAGAAACACATATGGGTATAGGTGAACAATTAGGTGCCACAATACTATGTCCTGAAGAGGTGGCTTCTGTCCGAGGAATCTCAAGCGGCATCACTAGTTCATCAGTTCACTCAAAGTCTCTCAATGATCCATCTGATAAGAGCAGCAGCAGCAAGTAGCACCAATTTACAGCTGAGGAAACGGGGAAACCCATCCTTCCGCCTGTTCAGGCCCCAAACCCTGGAGTCAGCCTTGACTTTTTTCTCTCACACCACCCACATCCAATCTATTATTACTATTGTAGACTTCAAATATATCTTCATATTTTAACCACTTCTTACCAGTCCTCATGTGACTGCCTTAATCCAATCCCCTTCTCTTCCACCTGGATGACTGCCTGCAGGAAAGAACTGCTACCCTTGTCCTCAGAGTCTGTCTTCACTGAAATGAGAGGGATCCTGTTAAAAGGTAAATCGTCCTGTCTCTTCTCTCCTCAAAAATCTACGACTCCCTATTTTACTCAGATCAAAATCCAGAGACCTTACTTCAAAATACAAATACCTTACTTCCAAAGGAAACCAGCAACAAAATGAAAAGGCAAACTATGGAATGGGAAAAAAATTTTTCAAAGCATAAATCTGATAAGGGATTAATATTTAAAGTAGGTAAAGAACACATACAACTCAAGAGCAAAACAAAACAAATAACAACAATCTGATTTTAAAATGGGAAGAGGAACTGAATAGACAATTTTACAAAGAAGATATTCTAGTGGCCAACAGGTATATGAAAAGATGCTCAACATCACTATTCATCAGGGAAATGGAAATCAAAACCACAGTGACCTATCACCTCACCTGTTAGAAAGACTATTATCAAAAAGACAACAAATAGGGCTTCCCTGGTGGCGCAGTGGTTGAGAGTCCGCCTGCTGATGCAGGGGACACAGGTTCGTGCCCCGGTCCTGGAAGATCCCATATGCCGCGGAGCGGCTGGGCCCGTGAGCCATGGCTGCTGAGCCTGCGCGTCCGGAGCCTGTGCTCCGCAACGGGAGAGGCCACAGCAGTGAGAGGCCTGCGTACCACAAAAAAATTTTAAAAAATAAAATAAGACAACAAATAAATAACAAGTGTTGGCGAGGATGTGGAGAAAAAGGAGCCCTTGTGCAATGTTTGTGGGAACGTAGATTGGCACAGCCACTATGGAAAACAGTATGGGGGTTTCTCAAAAAATTAAAACTAGAGCTACCATACCATCCAGTAATCCCACTTCTGGGAATATGTCCAAAGGAAATGAAATCACTACCTCAAAGAAATATTTGTACCCGCCCCATGTTCACTGCAGCATTATTCACCATAGCCAAGATATGGAAACAATCTAAGTGTCCATCAACAAATACACGGATAAGCAAAATGTGGTGAGTATATACACAATGTCACATTACCCAGCCATGAGAAAAGAGGAAATTTTACCATTTGTGACAGCATGGATGGACCTTGAGGGCATTATGCTAAGTGAAACAAGCCAGCAGAGAAAGACAAATACTTCATGATCTCACTTATATGTGGAATCTTAATATTAAAATTAAGAATTAAGAGAAAACTCATAGAAACAAAGTAGAATAGTGGTTGCCAGGGACTAGGGAGTGGGGGAAAGAGGGTGAAGTTGGTAAAATGGTACGAACTTTCAGCTGTAAGATGAATAAGGTCTGAGTATCTAATGTACAACATGGTGTACATTTTTATTTTTTTTTAATATCTTTATTGGAGTATAATTGCTTTACAATGGTGGGTTAGTTTCTGCTGTATAACAAAGTGAATCAGCTATACGTATACATATATCCCCATATCCCCTCCCTCTTGCGTTTCCCTCCCACCCTCCTTATCCCACCCCTCTAGGTGGTCACAATATAGTTTTCTAAAAAAATCCAAAGTCCTTACTATGGCTCCCAAGACCCCCCTCCTCTCCCATGATATGGGCCCGATTTCCGCTCTGACATCATCTCCCACTACCTTCCCTTGTCCTCTTCCCCCATCCAGCCCGAATGGCCTCTTGCTGCTCCCCAAACATTCTAGGCAAGCTCCTGTCTCAGGGCCTTGAAGGAACCTGCAACACTCCTTCCCCAACATCTGCATGCTTCACTCCTCACTACTCTCAGGTGTTTACTCGAGAACCACCTTCTCTGGGTCACGGGTACACGAAGTGAGTGATGCTGTCTTCTCTACTTTGGAGTGTATTTAAATTTTTCCACTAAAATATTAGTTAAGTCAATTTCTCAATGGGGCTTTCTCTGGCCATCCCATCTAAAATTTCAGCACTCCCTCCAACAATACTTCATATATGAATCCCCTGCTTTTTGTTCCTTGTCACTGTCTAACATTTTTCTTAGTTATTTTATCTATTATCTGACTCCCCTCTAGAATATAAGTTCCATGAGAGCATGGGGGGGGGTTGTTTTTTTTTTTGCGGTACGCGGGCCAGTACGCGGGCCTCTCACTGTTGTGGCCTCTCCCGTTGCGGAGCACAGGCTCCGGATGCGCAGGCTTAGCGGCCATGGCTCACAGGCCCAGCTGCTCCGCGGCATGTGGGATCTTCCCGGACCAGGGAACGAACCCGTGTCCCCTGCATTGGCAAGCGGACTCTCAACCACTGCATCACCAGGGAAGCCCGAGAGCATGGGCTTTTAATCTGTTTTGTTTGCTACTGACTCCCCATCACCTAGCACAGCTCCTGGCACAAAAGAGGTGCCCAGAAAATTTTTGCTGAATAAGCAAGTAGATGAATACACCCAGTCATTCTCTCTGAGACATCCAGTGATTTTGTTTGGTGAATCTTGGTCTCCTTTGGAACCTTTTGCTTTGCATTGTTTGGAAATCCCCAACAGGCCTTATAGACATTATGTAGACCTATAGACACCACCATCATTTCCCGGAGAGCTGAGAACCCCATTGTCATGCAAGTGTCACCCACAATCTGAAGGAGCAGGGACTCTAAGCTCAATTCCATTTCCCCCCAACCCTTTTCTGCTTTTCCATGCAAGGCGCACACAGACACGGGAGCTGTTGAGGAGTGGACTGTATAGAATTCATTACATATTACATACAAAGGGGAACGATCTGGGCCTGTTCTGAGGTCCATCAGTAACTCAGAGCCAAGAGGTGTAACATGTATCACAGTCACAGAAATTGGCCCCAACCTAGGATGCCAAAGGAAGAAAAGAGGTCAGAGAGAGTTACTCGTCCCAATTCTTCACAAAACAAACTTGCAAAAGAAAACAAAAGAGAACCGTGGCTCTCTGAATTTAAGGTCTACAATCTGCCACAGGCCCTGCTGTGGACTGAAGTTGCAAAGTTACCCTTCCGTTCAGTGACTTGTGGAGTGTTTTCCGAGGACAAAAAGTCACAGCATTCTTGATGACTCACAAAAGAGACAGAGGACACCAGCCTGGACATGAAGGATTTACTTGACATTGGCAATGAGATTCAGTCCTGATAGTCACTGAACACCACTGGGACCCAGCTACATTCTTCTGTTGATTCAACACAATTACCTGTGTTAAGTACCAAGAAACAGACTAGACTACAGCCTAGTAAGGGGCCTGGGCTCCATGAAGGTTATATTATATAGGGAGTTGGGTAATGCCCAACAGGGCCAACATCCAGGTGAGTGCAACCACCCAGAGAACCCAGTGGTTAAACAGAAAGAGTGAATAATTGACTCATTTGCTTGGAATAAGGGAAATGAATAGTGAACCATCAAGTCTGACAAAAATTGTACATGGGTTAATACTTTTCTTATCATTCCTTTGGTTGAACTGTCTGTGATAAAAACAAGATAGCCAGAGGGGTCACTACACAATGACTTACAACTGGACGTACAAGTTAGCTGAAACTTCGCTAAGCCAAAATCACAAAGCATGTGAGACATGAGATCACCAATATCTACATTAGACATAATTCTAAACACCAAATCCATTTCAGTAGTTGAAAGAAGTCACAGGGAAGAGAGAGGAGGCTAAAATAACAGCTCTCAATATAGCAGAGTGGCTGGAAGCATAGGTTCAAATCCTGGCTCCACCATCTGATGGATAGGTAACATTTAGTAGTTGCTTAGCCTCTCGGTTTTAGTCTTAAATTATCCATAAAGTGAGCCAATATCGGTATCTCACAGAACTGAAGTTATGAAAATTAATGAGATCATGCATGTAAAACATTTAGAATAGTGCTTAGCACATAGGTGGTGCTGAAAAAGTATTATTAATAATATTGTAATGATGCACATGTAAAATACACATGTAAATATCCTGTCTAGCTTACAGACTATTAGAAAAAAGTGCTTCCTTATGAATGGGAAGTGGTCTGGCAGAGATTATGTGAGAAACAACGTAGCCAAGCCAGTCCCTCCCTCTTGGTATCTTTTCACTAACTTCTGTTTGTTACATGTGATGGCATCAGATGAAATGTCATGATTCAGTCTTGATCAGTCGGTATTCATGTGATCAGATGATCTACACAGAAGATCACAAACTGGGAAATCAGGTTATGGTCACCATTGCACAATGTGATCTACAGGAGGTTATCATTCTCTCCTAGAAAGCAGTGGCATTCCTTGTAAAATGCTGATTGAGGTCATGATACTCCCCACCTCACATGAGGGGTTGTAAAGGTGACAGACCCTTTATACACGCGCGCACACACACACACACACACACACACACACACACACACACATTAAGTTTTGCAACAGCCTGGTATCTGGATGGGTAGTGGTTATACACACAGTAATTTTCAATGCAGTGTTAGCAAAGAATTGCTCCAGTACAATGGAGGTATCCAGGGGCTTTTAGGGTGGGGCTACCTCTGGCCATGGTTCTGAAAAATCTGCTCTGTGCCCTCACTCCCCACCCACCCACCCAGTAGCTGTCCACGGTCACAAGCCAGTGTGGCTGGGAGACAGTGCGGAGCAGATGCAGAATAGTTTACCGCTGTTCTCACACCGGGAGTTGCTGACCATGGTTCTGAAAAGCCTTCTCTGGTCCAAACAGGAGCTGTCCATGGTCACAACCCACTGTAGCTCACTCTTGTTCTCAGAGTTCAAAGATTTGTCCTAGCTGAAGTTGCCGTCCCCTTTCCCCTTGAAAGTTCTAGTTAGTTCTTCCTTGACCCTCTTCCTCACAGACTAGCCTGGGGATCATTCTGATTCAGGGGGTTCAAAGAAGCACGTTCTATTTCAAGATTAATTTGGACGTTAAGATCTGAACAAGATGAGTCTATCTTTTCTGGGTCCTCAGGATTGCTACAGGTCCCAATTTGCAGCAAAACAACCGTTCAAATCAACATAAAAGCAGACTCTAAGGGGCCTTCCACACAAAGAATGACCCAGGTTCCAGAAAGGTTTTCTATGGACTTGAGTGAGCAGTCAGTGAACCTCTAGACCCAGACCAGAGTAGAATCATGGTTTCTAGTCTAAACTTCATTAAAGGTAGAGTTGCAGGATTACTGTCTTCAGTAATTTATCTTCAGTATCCATCTCTATTGACTCAACTTTCTTTCCTCATCCTGTGTAAGATAGCATTTTTCTTTTTATTCCTGACCATACAGCTAGATTGGAATTGGTTCAAACACTGTTCTTCTCTGGGTTTGCTGCCAAATATATGCATACATACATATACAGATATAGATATAGATAGATATAGTAAAGCCTAGTGGGAAAATAGAACTGGGTAATTCCAGTCTCCATTTAGATCTTGGCTCCATATTTCAGCTTCCTGTTTATAAACAGGTGGTTGACAACGGATATCATGAGACAGCCATATGATGGGTACAGCAGGAAGCACAGAACTGGGCAGGAGTCCTACCCACAGGCCTTCACAATCTAAATATCAAGATCTGCACTCTTCAGGGGATGGAGATCTATAAATAGCAGAGTGATGATATCATCATCTCCCAGCCTGTTGCTGTTCAGCTATCAATTATTTATCAAAGAGCTCACCAAAAAAATTAATAGATGGTGGTAAATTCTATAGCTGCATTTAACCATAAACACACACACACACACACACACACACACCCCACAGACCAACAGATTTTAGTGGCTACTGATTAGAATGAAGAATTCATCTAGCCCACCCCTCCGATTGTATGCTGGGGATCTTGAGTCTAACTAGCTCCTAATGCTCCCTCCTTGCCTAGAGGGGCAGGTGTGCTTCTCTTGATAATTCAGTGGCACTGTCCATAAACAAGGTCTCGATTTCTTTGAATACTGAGAAACTCGAAACTCGGGGTTCAACTTTGAGTGAGTAGCAGTCTGTGAACCTTTAAAATACATCTGACGTGTTAAAGGGAACTCTCATCCCTCTTGTTCCCAACATAAAGTGAGGCCTAGGTTGGACATCAGGAGGAAGGACCTGGGAGGGAAGCCTCCACTTCCACACGACCTTGAACAGGTGTCCTGACCTCCTCCATCTTGCTAACCAAGCAGCCACTGTGTGTCAAGCAAGTCAATTCTGTATCTGGAGAGCAAGTCTCCAAGAGGATGGCTGATGCTGGGACTGGTCTTTGGGGCACACCCACAGCCCCTGGGAGAGCATTGCCAAATGGAGATTGGTGATCTCAAGCTCAGCTCCCCTAAGTTCCTGAATGGTGCTACCCTCATGCTGACCTGGAGCTGAACACCACCTCAGAAGGTCGGAGGATGTCACCTTTCCCCAGTGACCTTGGATCCTTACACTTCTTTTAAAAATTGGTGCCGTTCTCTCTTAACAAATAAGGAGGAAGAGAAGAGGGTAGGCGGGAAATCGAGAAAAGATTCTGTTTAAAAATGTCAACGTGCGCGTATCTACATTTATATAAATAGAAACCAAAGTGGAACGTGGAGGGGCACATGCTATTTTAAGGACAAGCTGCAGTCGTAAACTCATCTCCCGAGTGATGCTACTTTCTGGCCGTACGCCCTGGCGTCCAGGCGAGGCTGTGGTGCTTTTTATTCTAGTCACGTTGAACGCCTCTTACGAACCCATCCATCTTAATCAGCACCTACCACTCGCGGCAGCCCTGCAGTCAGGAGGCAGAGGAACAGACAGCAGGAGGGGACGGGGTGTGAGGGCAGTGGCGAGAGGTGACGTCATAAAAGGAAGGAAGGAGAGAAAGAGCTGTTGACGTGGGGGAGGAGGCCCCGGCCCAGCCGGTCGAGGGTGAGCTGTGAGGGGCCTGAGTCTTCAGGGGGGACACACCTCAAAGCTCAGGTTCCAGGAGCAGGTACCCCTGCAACTGAAGCTCCTGATGCAGGGAGGGTAGAAGGGGCTGCAGAGGAGGTGGGAGGCCGAGTGGCTGCCCCCTGAGTCTTCCCTCTGCTGCACTCCTCCCTCCTTGCCTCAGCCTGAGCCCATCCCTGGCCTGGAGTCCTGTAGTCATGGAGCAGCCCTGCCCCCAGCCCACCTGACTCCTAACCCATTCACACACCCTGGGGCTCCTCCTCTGTGGTCCTTTGGAATGCTTCCATTGGAGTTTCAATCATCCAAAAGCCAGGCTCTTGCAAAGGGGGTCTCGGGCTCCCCACCCCACTCAGCCCTACACAAGCTGCACATCTGCAGCCTCAAGCCACCCCAAGCTGGCAGGACTGCGTCTGGGGTGAAGTCTGAGCTCAGCAAACCCCTGTGCTCACCCAGCCTGGGTCGGCCCCCATCATGTGGCCTAGATCCCGCGTGGTATTCCACTCATCTGCTGCAGCCAGAAACACTAGAAACTGCATTCTCCTTGGCTGGGCACCTGAAAGCCCTGCCAGCCCCTGGGCCCTGACCTCAACCCCTAGCTGGGAGCTGAGGTCCCTCTCTAAGCACCCATGATGCAACGTGGCCACCCACCAACATCACAACCTGGGAGCTCCAGGGAAATCCGCACCGATCTGACTCCAGCCTGAGCTTGTCATACACCTCCAGACACTGTTCTTTTGAGTGACTGCATTGTCCTCACTGGGCCAGTTCCCCAGGCCTGGTTCCTGGCTTGCTCCTGAGGGTGGCACTCGGCTAAGCCTCTTGGAGTTTGATGCTTCCCAGGCAGGACTCAACTGCAGGACTTGGGCTCAAAGTTCAGGATTTGTGGGAAACCTGCAGGAGACTCCATGCCACATGGAAGGTGGAGGGGGGCGCCCCATGAGTTGACTGTCCTCAGCCTGGTCACAAGGTCACCGTTACTCTAAGAACCAAATCTGGAAGCTAGGCTCAACGATTAGAGTTAGAAACGACCTATGTGTTACTTCCACATTATCTCCATATGCAGGTGCCTCAGAGGATGAAGGAGACATATTTATTAAGTACCTATCCTCCACTTACACATGTATTACTCCATTTAATCAGCAGAACAGCTAGAAAAGAGAAAAATCATACCCATTTTACAGATAAAGAAACTAACTCAGAGGACTTTGGTAAATTGAGCTCGAGAACTAATAAATGGTAGAGGCAGAATGCAAATAAAAATCTGTCTAATCCCAAAGCTCATGATGTCTTCCTCCCTCTTAGCCCAGGAAAAGGACAGAAAAAAAGCAAAGGGGTAGGGAAAAGAAAATGGTGATGTACAGAAACAAACTTCTTTTATCACAAGTCACATCTTTGCCAAGGCCAGTTTAAGAGGTACGTTCAACCCCTGAGCTACATTCACCAGTCTGGTGGCAAGGTCTCCCTTGTATTCAGACAGCATTGTCTGAGAAAATTCCTCAACAAGGGGGACTTAGGCTAGACCCACATTGTAAGAAGCCACCTGCCTCATCAAGCAGAGACCACGCAAGATGTATAGACAAGAAAGCATTTTTGTCTTTGCTACCAGTGTATGCTGGTAAGAGGCAGGAGATCAGAAAAATCAATTTGTGAGCTATTAAATTTGGTGTGTTAATTCGCGAGGCTGAGCCAGAAATCAGGAAAGCTGCCTAACTGGAGGCTATAGCATAGCAGAGGGTGAAATTACCGGAGGAAGGGGAGCCTCCTTCAAGGGGGATGCTACAAATGTGAGAGCAATAAGCCCACCAGGGGTGCGGCCCCTCCTCCAGGTATGGCGAGCAGGTCGGCCCCAGCAAGGTCCTCCCAGTCAACATCTAGTTCCTTCAAAGACAGGCTCTGGGGGCAACCCATGTCCCCCATGATCAATATCCTCGGGATTTTCTCAAGATGCTTCCTCATGATTGGTCCTACTGTTGAGGGCCTTAAGGTCCCCACATCCCAAGGAAAGGGCTACCTCCCCCCCTCACATCACCACCAAAATACTGCACCCCCAGACGGGGTCTCCAGCCTTTTTAGTGGGGGTCAGTCACCTGCTGAGAATCCTAGAGTAGCAGTGGCCACTCTCTGCAGGATAAGACAGCTACGCACAATGACCTACATGTTTACATTCAATGCCGGGCTTCAAGGAACTGTCAGGCTTCAAGGAACTTCATGGGAATATCAGTACCAATGAGATCAGGACTCGACTGCATGGCCAGGACTGAGTTGGGCTGGGAGCTTTAATCTGCATTTGCTCCAATCTTTCTCTCTCCCCTCATGTCTACCACAAATCCGAGCTACCTCGTGAGACACTCATGGGAATGACTTTCGTTCCAGCCTGGATGATATTCAGAGATGCAGCAGGGCAGGGGGCTGAGCTCTGTGACTGGGTCTGGGGTAGGGGATGACTCACTCTACCTACTGCCTGGGTAGTTGTGAAGATCTGGTGGAATTATGTCTATGTACTAGCCAGCGTTCTCCAGAGAAAACAGACCAGTAGGACATAGGTAGAGATACAGAAGAGGGGATTGTCTCACGTGGTTACAGAGACCGAGAAGTCCCGTGATCTGTTGCCTGCAAACTGGAGAACGAGGAAAGCCAGTGGTGTAATTCCTTCAGTCCGAGTCCAAAGGCCTGAGAACCCGAGGGTGCTGATGTCCAAGGGCAGGAGAAGATGGAGGTCTCGGCTCAACAGAGAGTGAATTTGCCTTTCCTCTGCCTTTTTGTTCTATTGGAGCCCTTAGTGGACGGGATGGGGCCTCCCCACACTGGGGAGGGCCATCTGCTTTACTCAGTTCACCAATTCAAATACTAGTGTCCTCTGGAAACACCCTCACAGACACACCCAGAAACAATGTTTTACCAGTTGTCTGGGCACCATTTAGCCTAGGCAATTTGGCATATAAAATTAACCAACACAGCCTATAAACTGGACAAAAGTTAGTTTGTTCCAGAGTGAGTTCTCCGCCTAGGCTGGTGTTCACTGTGACTAATGGTGCTGGGGGCAATACTGCTGGACCATCACGACAGGGTCCCAGTGATTAGGAATCAGCATATTATTCTATTGTTTGGTGACGTCTGGAGAGGTTACGCATCTGTGCACATTCGCACGCCATTCATCAATTACCCACAAATCTCATACCCTCCCCTGACTTGGTTTGGCTCCAAGTGTTGGAATCTTTTTTTATAAATTTATTTATTTATTTATTTATTTTTGGCTGAGTTGGGTCTTTGTTGCTGCGTGTGGATTTTCTCTAGTTGCTGCAAGCAGGGGCCACTCTTCATTGTGGTGCACGGCCTTCTCATTGCGGTGGCTTCTCTTGTTGTGGAGCACGGGCTCTAAGCATGCAGGCTTCAGTAGTTGTGGCTTGCGGGCTCTAGAGTGCAGGCTCAGTAGTTGTGGCGCACGGGCTTAGTTGCTCCGTGGCATGTGGGATCTTCCCGGGCCAGGGCTCAAACCCGCATCCCCTGCATTGGCAGGTGGACTCCCAACCACTGCGCCACCAGGGAAGCCCCAAGTGTTGGAAACTTTTTGACAATATCTCGTCTCTTCGCTGAACACAGTCAGCTGAGGACTGGGTGAACGTGATGGATCAATGAAAGATTTGCAATTTACACCGGCCATGTGTCCTCAGGTGAGTCACCCTCTTGGGCCTCAGTTTCCTTACCTACATGATCACGGAGGTTGAAACAGATCCTCTCAAAAACTCCTTCAGGACTAAGTTCTGGGATTCTATGCTTCAGGTGCACATAAATCTAAATGGAGAGAGAACTTTTAAAGGAAGCAATGCCTAGAAAATTTAATGTTTTTCTTTGGTCATCATTATCTACTATCAACTTCTCAGATCAATAATATTTTCCATAGATATTGACTAAAATATACCTTTGTAACTCACTGTGATTCTCTCTGGTCTACTGAGGGGCACTTCCGGGGGTGAGGGGACCAGTGAGCACACTAAGCTTCACCATAGCTGTGTCTCCAAAGTTCCAAAGCTCCAAAGCTCACTCTCCTCCTTTGTCAGTGATTTCTGTCCTCTCCTGACAATATTTTCTGATGGCCTCCAGCTAATGTGAGGAGAGGCTTTGAGTTGCTTTTCTATACACTCTACTTTTTTCTTACGTGCTTCGTATTCGGCGGAAGTTAAGTGTGAAGGAACGGAACACATCTCTACTCTGCTGAGAGCAAGAAATAAAATTTTCCCAATTACAGGTTTCCTCTGCAATTTTCCTCTTTGAAGAAGAATAAAACATGACACCCACCCATCCCCATTTTCTTAGCTTTTTGTCTTCTGTACGCAGAGGCGGTGTCAACAGAATCATGCATATGTGGTTGTGTAAAGACAACTTCTGTCCATGAGAAAAGGACTGGCCTTAGGGGAGGGGGAGAGAAATAAGCAAAGTCCTTCCCCACCAGCCAGACAGATGCACGCACGCGCGCGCACACACACACACACACACAGGCACTCACCATGACCTTTCTAATCATATGCACTTTTTCTCCAAGGAAGACACCCCATGTCTTCATAGTTTTTCTCTCAGACCACAACATCTGTACTGACTTTCATATTTTCTATATATACTTTATTGTAAATGACTCCACTCAACAAAGACTTACGGGGCATCCAGTATATGTCAGGCACCTGCTTAGCCCAGGGACTGCAGCAACAACAACAATATGACCTATAAGTATCTCATCTTTTCTGTGAGTCAGATGCCGTTCCAAGAGCTTTGCATGTTTTAGCTCCCTCAATCCTCACAGCAACCCCAGGAAGGAAGTACTATTATAATCTCCACTGTGCAGATCAAGAAGATGGAGCACAAATTAACCCAAAGCCAGAACAGCCAGCAAGCAGAAGAGCCAGGCTCTGAACCCAGAGTCTATGCTTTCAGCCACCTCAGAATATCACAAACCCTGTTCTCTCCTTCTAGCTGGTGAGTTACCATTTAAACAAATAATTAAGGCACCATGGGTAGAATTTCTTCTTACAGAAGAGAGTTACGGAGAGGAGGCCATTCCAGGGGGAGGGGATAGCACATGCAATGGCCTATGGACATGAACATCTGCAGGGAGGCATGAAAAGCCCTGAGAGTATGGCTGGGTAAAGAATATTGGGTGGTGTGATGGTTAATTGTATGTGTCAGCTGACTGGGCCATGGGGGCCCAGACATTTGGTCAAACATTATGCTGGGTGTTCCCGGGTGAAATTAGCATTTGAATCAGCAGACTGAGTAAAACAGATTGCTCTTCCTAATGTGGGTGGGCCTCCTCCAATCAGGTGAAGGCCTGAATAGAAGAAAAAGACTGACCCTTCCCCAAATAAGAGAGAATTCTTCCTGCTTGACAGCCTTTGAACTGGGATGACTTTTTTCCCATCTTCAGACTCACACTGAAACATCAGCTCTTCAGGTCTCGAGCTTGCCAGACTGCCAACTACACCACCAGCTCCTGGGCCTTCAGACTCAGACTGGAATTACACGTCAGCCCTCCTGGGTCTCCAGCTTACCAGCTACAGACTTTGTGGCTCATCAGCCTCCACACCTGTGTGAGCCAATTCTGTATAATAACTCTCTCTCTGACTCTGTCTCTATCTCTATTTTTATTGGTTCTGTTTCTCTGGAGAACCCTGGGAAGTGCTGGGGAAAATGAAAATAAAAGATACGTTGTATCCAGATAATGATGGAGGCCATGAAGGATAAGGAGCTAGACAAAGCTGTCTCTTGCCCCCCGCCCCCAAGAGAATTCCTGTTAACAAGAGGCCAAGCCATAGACTCTCAGAGCAGAATGTCGGGGACGACTGGAAAGGGACCCACAGTGACCATAAAATAGCATGCCAAGAGGCATTTGTGGTCCCAATCACAGGATCCAGATCTAGAGATGAAGGGGAATTTAGAGAGGTCCTAACTACCCGCCTCCCCACCCTGCCCTGCAGTTTATGGGAGAGAAGGCTGAGGCCAGGGAGGGGAGCGCAGGTCTGGGGTGACATCTGTGTGTGCGACAGAGGGGTTGTCACCACCTTCCCCCAAAGCACAGTCCGGAGCTCACTCCCCAAATCACCCATCCTCCCATCAACCCAGCTGGCCCCACTCAAGACATGCCTAGGAAAGCTTCCCCACGATTCAAGGAGGAGAACGAGGAAGTGTGGTGCCACACACACACACACACACACACACACATCCCTTGGTTGTCATTTTGAGCCTAATTGTTTTAACACCAGCTGTCAGGTCTGCAAAATTCTTCTCTGGTACCAATGACCTGCAAGATCTAGAATAACAAGGATGTGTTTAAAAATAGTCCAGATTCCTAGAATTCAGTTCTCCTCACCCGCCCTTCTCCATCTTACTGACAGGCCTGGTTAGAACTCCACTTAAAATTTATGAGTACAAAGCCAAACACTGTGATTCAGATTTACTAGGAGTGGTAGAGGAAAGTGGTGGACAGGAGCAGAAGCTGAAGATGCAGGGACCTGGGCTGCTTTTCTGCAAAGCAGGCTGGAAACCTTGGCGGATCCTCAGCCCTACACCCCCGTGGATTGACTTTCCCCAGCTCATCAAGCTGGGCACTCACTTCCTCCACTGCCCCCGGGGCTCCAGGTCTCCTGGACCCTCGCAGACAAGCACCCCAACAGCTAAGATCTCAACACCCCTTGGTGGTGGGCCCATCAGCTCCCTGCAGCCCAGACCCCACAGACTCTGCTCCTTCTGCCTCCAAGCAGTATGGCAGCAAGGGAGAAGGCAGCTCTGCAGGCAGACAAGCTCAAGGTCAAATCCCACACAGCTGCTAACTAGCTGCATGACTTGACAGTCAAATTCCTAAATCTCTCGCAGTCTCAGTTTCCCATCCGTAAAACCTGGCTCCCATGATCATTCTAAGAATAAACACAGGGGCTTCCTTGGTGGCTCAGTGGTTAAGAATCCACCTGTCAATGCAGGGGACACGGGTTCAAGCCCTGGTCCAGGAAGATCCTACATGCCGCAGAGCAACTAAGCCTGTGCTCCACAACTATTGAGCCTGCGCTCTAGAGCCCATGAGCCACAACTACTGAGCCCACGTGCCACAACTACTGAGCCCGCATGCCACAACTGCTGAAGCCCGCACGCCTAGAGCCCATGCTCGGCAACAAGAGAAGCCACCGCAATGAGAAGCCCACACACCGCAACAAAGAGTAGCCCTCGCTCACCGCAACTAGAGAAAGCCGGCCTGCAGCAACAAAGACCCAACGCAGCCAGTAAATTAATTAATTAATTATTTTAGAAAAGAATAAACGTAAAGTACAGGGTACCCTACACTCCACGACTGGAAGGTAACAGAAACGCTTTTCTTCCCCTTCCTAAGCCCAGCTGTCTTACTCTTTCAAACACACTTAGGTAACAGTAAGTCAGGGAAATTTCAGTTAGTTCATAGCATCATTTATGAAACCGGAGGCAAGTTCAACATCCAACCTTGAGGAAATGGCTAACTTATGATTCATCTCTTCTATGAAGTCGTGTGCAAGCACTCAAATTCTATTTTACTGACATGAGAAAACACTCATAACATGATGTTAAGAGAAAAAACCAGCATGCAGATTGTATTTACAGTGTGATCTCAGTAATGTGAATGAAAACATGAAAATAAAGCTAGGCAAAACGTTGACAGATTGTTTCTGGGCAGAGGACTTATCAGTGAGCGCTTTCTCTTTATTTATGCTTTTTCATTTCCAGAACAAAAATGCTTAAAGAAATCAACGGCCTTTTCTTGTTTCAAAAGAGAAGAGTTGGGCCACCATCATGGGGGGCAAACAGTCTCTTCCTAGATGACAAAATTAATTTAAAGTTCTGAAAAAATGCTGTTTGCCATATTTGACCAAACAGTGAGGTAGCCCAAGGAGACGGAGAAATGAGTCTTGTTCTACACCTGGTTTGGTTGGTATAAATGAGTTGAGAGGAAGCTTCAAAGTAACTAGCCTTCCTCCTGCGGACGGGGGTGCAAGGGAATCAACGTATGTAGACGGAGCCCCATCAGTCACTCCTGGGACAGCAGGAGATGCTCAGCTCCAGGCCACTATGCAAGTCATGGGCAGGGTCAGGAAGTCTTCTCCCAGGACCCCAAGATTTAAGGCCAACCTAGAGAACTCTCGTGTGGCTTATAAACGGACAATTCAGAGGATTCAGAGAAATACGAGAGAGGAAACTGTCTGACCCTTCCATGGGTTTAGTTAATAGACATGTCCATCTGTGAGGACAAGCAGAAAGCTCTGTCCTCGGAGGAACCTCAGGGAACACCTAACCCAACATGCTCCAGTTATAGATGAGAAAACAGACTGACTGAGGTGAAGTGATTTTCCCCAGAGTCAAGCCAAGAGGCGTGTTTGAAGCTCTGCGTGAAAGAGCAGGAGCAGAGCCCACATGCAGCCTTACTGCCCTGGTGCCCTCAGGTGAAGAAACAAGGTCACTGCAGCTAAGCAGCGCACAAGGCTGAAATGGTGTCTCAGTGAGAAACAGTGCATCACGACATATCGTTTTCTTCCTCGCTGAACACACAGCTGCATTTGGATAGACATATATGTTTTAGAGCATAATTATTCTTTCCTAGAGATTCTCTCGGCTATTTCAAGCCCTCAAGCCTTTGCCTTTCTGCTTAGGAAGGTGCACCCCTCCCCCAACTTTTTTTTGGCTGCATTGAGATTTTGTTGCTGCACGTGGGCTTTCTCTAGTTGTGTTGAGCAGGGGCTGCTCTTCGTTGTGGTGCGCGGGCTTCTCATTGTGGTGGCTTCTCTTGTTGCAGAGCACAGGCTCTAGGCACACGGGCTCAGTAGTTGTGGCGCACGGGCTTAGCTGCTCCGCGGCATGTGGGATCTTCCCGGACCAGGGCTCCAACCCGTGTCCCCTGCATTGGCGGGCGGATTCTTAACCACTGAGCCACCAGGGAAGTCCCCCCACCCCGTGCCCCAACTTTAAAGAAACTCTATACGTATCTGAAATCTGGATTTAGGGGGAGGAAACAACAGAATAGTTGCTGGCTTTCTCTAATGATTTAGCATATGGGAAATAAGAAACAGAGCTAATGCTTATTGATCATAGGCTAAATGTTAGATGCCACACATATATTTTCTATTCTTATTCAAAAACAATCCTGTGAAGGAAGAATCCCATTTTGATGGGGAAACTGAGGGTCAGAGGATTAAAAGTCACCTGCTCAGGGTCACCCAGTTAGGAAGCGGCCTCTTATAATGCACTGCCCTGAGGCTCCCGCAAATAGAAGCTGAGGTAGACAGCTAGGGAGGCGCAGAGCCTTGGTTCTCATATATTTAAACTATTATCTCACAGCAGTGATACTTGATTCCAATTGAGCAGCAATTTGTCTACTGTGTAAAGAAAAAGTCTCCTCTCGTGGGTAGACCTAGAGACTGTCATAGAGTGAAGTAAGTCAGAAAGAAAAACAAACATCGTATAATATCGCTTATATGTGGAATCTAGAAAAATGGTACAGATGAACTTATCTGCAAAGCAGAAATAGAGACACAGACATAGAGAACAAACATATGGATACCAAGGGGGAAGGTGGTGGTGGGATGAATCGGGAGATTGGGACTGACATATACACACTACTATGTATAAAACAGAAAACTAACGAGAACCTACTGTAGAGCACAGGGAACTCTACTCAGTGCTCTGTGGTGACCTAAATGGGAAGGAAATCCAAAACAGAGGGGATAGATGTATATGTATAACTGATTCACTATGCTGTACAGCAGAAACTAACACAGCATTGTAAAGCAACGAGACGTCAGTAAAAATTAATAAAGAAAAAAAGAAAAAGAGAAAGTCTCCTCTGCTTCCTAGAGACGGCCCCCAGATGCCGATTCTGGGCCAGCCAGGCCCACTCAGACACTGCTTCCGGGTCCCCCTGCATCAGGCAGCTGCAGGGATGAAGGGCTGCTGCCACTGCCCATCTCGGAGTTAGGAAAGGGGCGCAAAGAGAGAGCCCGTGTGCTGAAGAGGAGCTGGGACGAGGTAAAGGCGGACTTCCTGGCCCCACAGGTCACCAGAGCAGCCCCTGCAGGCCGCTCACCACCAGTCAGGGGCAAGCGGCTCAGCCCGAGGCCTGCCCACCCAGGGCTGGGACTTCCAGGCGCCCTGGCCCTGGGCACGTCAGGCTGCCCCAGTCCCCACTCGCTCTCTCATCAGCCCCTGTTCCTCACAGCACGTCCTTCCAACAGACCTTGTTTCCTAGTCAGACCTCTGGGATTATAAGGATGACTCTGCCCTTCTTCTCTAGTGGACGGATAAATCCATGTTGTTCCTTATGTGGGTTCCCCCAAATGCAGACTTATTCCGGGCTCCTGCCCGGAAAGCACAAATCACTTCAAACCACCTCCTCCTCTGTACACTTTGTGCAAGTCTTAGAGGCCAGGAATGCCTCCCCTGCCCCTGTCCTGGGTGGCCAGCACCATCCTCCTCCAAGACCCTCCCTTCTGAACTCCAAAGTAATTTACCTGCGGGCCTCTTTCTTTGTCTGGAAATTACTGTGTCCACATAGGATCTTCCCTCTTAGACGGAGCTTGCTGGGGGAAGAATCACTCAGTGCACATGCACAGCGGTTTCAGAATCCTTACAAAGAAGAGGCAGACCTACTAGAGAATGGACTTGAGGACACGGCCAGGGGGAAGGGTAAGCTGGGATAAAGTGAGAGAGTGGCACGGACTTATATATACTACTAAATGTAAAACCTTCAACTGGTGAGAAGCAGCCACATAGCACAGGGAGATCAGCTCGGTGCTTTGTGTCCACCTAGAGGGGTGGGAGGGAGACGCAAAAGGGAGGGGATATGGGGATATATGTATATGTATAGCTGATTCACTTTGTTATAAAGCAGAAACTAACACACCATTGTAAAGCAATTATGCTCCAATAAAGATGTTAAAAAAAAAAAAAAGAATCCTTACCAAGACCAAATGCTCACAGTGCTTGCAGTTCTTTCCATTGCCAGGGGAAGAAGGTAGGAGAAAAGAACGGCAGAGAATACACACTGTCCAGTATCAGTAGCAAGTGGAAAGGACGGAGGTGTAGGAACCGTCCACATCCCAGAGGCTGTCTCCCCTCCCACCCAGCACCGTCCCTGACAGGTGACGCACCGGTGACAACTAACGGCTCTCCCCACCGGTGACCACGGGACAGCCCAGGCCACGGTGGACATGTGAGTTCAGGGACTGTGAGTGCTGTGGCCTCCCACTCAGCCCCACCACCCTCAGCGCCAAGATGTGAGTAGCACGCTGGGCACCTGGAGTGCCAGGAAAAGGAGGCAAAAGGGAAGCGGGACGCAGTCTCCATCCTCAGGTGCTGGTGCCTACTCCAGCTGGGATGGAAAACTCATTTGTGGGAATAATCTGGGCACAGTTACAGAGCAAGTCACTTCTGGATGGAAACCAGGGGTTTGAACGGGAGGGCCTCATGGGGGCTCTAAAGGCCAGAAAAGGGAGGTGACTGGCCCGGTTAAGGACAGTGCTGAGGGTAGACCCCAACTCTGTAGCTCCAAGGTGGAGGCTCTACCCCCTGTGCTGCCTCAGCTCACAACATTCACAGCCAGGGAGGACCCCAAGGAGGCTCGGCTGGGACTGAACAGGTTAATTCGGGAAGGGTACCACAGCCCCCGGCAAAGCAAATCAGCCCTGAAGTAACTGATGTACTTTTTACTATGTATTTGCTCTATGCAAGACACTGAGGAAGCAGAGATGAAGCTGCACAGCCCCTGCCCAAGTAGTGATCACATTCTAACAGAAGGACGAGTACAGCATTATCCTCGTTGTCACCACCACCACCATCATCAACGCCCTCATCATCGCCCGGTCGTCATCACCACCCTCGTCGTCACCACCAGCATCACCACCACCAGAATCACCACCGTCATCATCACTACCATTATCATCACCACCACCACCATCATCACCACCCTCATCACTACTCCCATCACCACCCTCATCATCGCCCTGTCATCATCACCACCAATTTTCATCACCACCACCATCATCATCACCCTGTCGTCATCACCACCCTCGTCATCACCACCCTCATCATCACCACCACCAGAATCACCACCGTCATCATCACCACCATTAACAGCACCACCATCATCTCTGTCATCATCGCCAACATCAGTACCATATGACCATCAACAGCCTTGCCATCATAGCTACCGTCCTGATACTAATACTCTAATACCTAATCTGTGTCAGCACTGTGGATTACATTCTTCATCTTTAATGCTCAAATATTCCTTTTGAAGTAGGAATTATAATCCCCATCTTACAAATGAGCAAAGTGGGGCTCAGAGAAGGCACACAGCCTGCCCAAAGTGGTACTATAAGAACTTGGATTCTGGAGCAGGTCTGCTAGACTGCAAAACTTTCCCTCTTTTGCCCTCCAGGCTACCTCCATCAACAAATAGTTACGTTAACATGTAATAAATGTTCTAACAGACATAGGCAAGGAGCTTTGGTTAATTCTGCTGTGATGGCGAGCCAGGAGTTCACAGGCGAGGATATAGTCGAGGTGAACCTTGGGAGGGCTCTCGAGTCCTGGTGGAAAGAGTGATGGCCATGTGTTCCAAGGAGACTGGGAAGGATGCTGGGCGATCAGGGCACAGCAGTCCTGGAACACTGCAGGAGTGAGTAATGAGTGGGTGAGCGAGAGTAGTGTCAGCTGGGACCAGGATGCGAGGGCCGCACCCCCTGAGCCGCTGAAATGGAGGTAAGCCTGTGTGTTAGGAGGAAACCTCGAGTCTTAGGCCAGGGCAGTGAAATGCTCAAATCTACTTTAAAAAGTTCACTGCGGGGTGAAGATATATTGACAAGGATGTTTATGAGTCTGATGTTTATAAAAAGTGGCAACTGCTTACCAGGCTAGGAACAGAGAACTGCTCCAGTGAACCTGTTGCTAATCCACACAATGGAATGCTCTGCTGTCATTAATCACGGTGATGTGTAGCATCCAGCAATTCATCCTCCAGGTATTCATCCCAAAGAAGTGAAGGCAGGGACTCAAACAGATATTTGTACGCCTGTGTTCACAGCCGCGGTATTCACAACAGCCAAAAGGTGGAAGCAACCCAAGTGTCCGTGGATGGATGAATGGATAAACCACATGTGGTCTAACCATACAGTAGACTACCACTCAGCTTTAAAAAGGAAGGCAATTCTGACACGTGGATGAACCTTGAGGACATTATGCTAAATGGAATGAGCCAGACACAAATGGATAAATACTGTATGATTCCACTTACACGAGGGACCTGGGGGAGTCAGATTTATAGACATGGAAAGTAGAATGGTGGTTGCCAGGGGCTGGGAGGAGGGCAGAAGAGGGAATTAGTTTTTAATGGGACAGAGTTTCAGTTTGGGATGATGGGAAAGTTCTGGAGCTGGATGGTGCTGATGGGAGCACAATATGAATGTACTTATCAGCATTAAATCGTAGCCTTAAAAATGGTTAAGATGGGGCTTCCCTGGTGGCGCAGTGGTTGAGGGTCCGCCTGCCGATGCAGGGGACGCGGGTTCGTACCCCGGTCCGGGAAGATCCCATATGCCACGGAGCGGCTGGGCCCGTGAGCCATGGCCGCTGAGCCTGAGCGTCCGGAGCCTGTGCTCCGCAACGGAAGAGGCCACAGCAGTGAGAGGCCCGCATACCGCAAAAAAAAAAAAAAAAAAAGGTTAAGATGGTAAATTTTATATCACGTGTATTTTACCACAATAAAAAATGATGATATGAGCATGCATTAACACAGAAATACGCTGTAACATGTTGGTTAAGGAAAAACACGTGTTATGTTATAATCCTAATTTTTTTTTTTTTTTTTTTGGCTGCACCATGCGGCTTGTGGGATAGTTCCCTGACCAGGGATCAAACCCGTGCCCCCTGCAGTGGAAGCGTGGAGTCCTAACCACTGGACCGCCAGGGAAGTCCCCCTAATCCTACTTTTAAACATATATGTATATGCTAGCCCAAATATTAAAAGATATGAATCAAAGTGTTAACAGTGGTTATTTCTGAACCATGAGATTACTTTTTTTTTTTTTTTTTTTTTTTTTGTGGTACGCGGGCCTCTCACTGTTGTGGCCTCTCCCGTTGCGGAGCACAGGCTCCGATGCTCAGGCCCAGCGGCCATGGCTCACGGGTCCAGCCGCTCCGCGGCACGTGGGATCTTCCCGGACCGGGGCACGAACCCGTGACCCCTGCATCGGCAGGCAGACTCTCAACCACTGTGCCACCAGGGAAGCCCTGAGATTACATTTTATTTTCTTCCTCTGCATATCTGTGTTTCTCAGTTTCTACAACGGACACTATAACTTATAATAAGAAATGTTTTCAATTAAAGAGAGGAGGAAGAAAAATATGCAAGACAGATTGATGGAATGATGGATTCACTAGGGAGTGGGATGAGAAACATGCTGGGGAGGAAAAAACAGAAGGAGGAGAGCCAGTGAAGCGGCCTTGGCAGCGGGACTTTGATTCATTCATTCATTCAGTGCCCACCCGGGGGAAACTGGGGCAGAAGGAACAGTATCACAATTTTCATTGTTCACTCCTTACCTGTATGTTGGATGCCTGCGACAGAGCCAGTCACTGGAGACACCAGTGTGACCAAGATACTCTATCTGTCTTCCCAGAATGTACGTTCTGTGTTGGGAGACAGAAAGACAAGCCACCAAGTGGTACGGAGCAAGGCATCCGTGGATGTGCAGAGTGCTGGGGACACGGCAGAGGGACACAGGAGCTGAGTTAAACGGGACTCCTCTGCGAGCTTGGGGCCTGCAGACTCATGCAGGCCAGCCCCAGGGGAGTGGAGTTTGGTGTTCCAAGCAGAGGACACAGAGCACAGTGTAAATGCTCAGAGGTCACAAGAGAGCCTGGCCGTACAATACCAACAGAACCTGTAGGATTTCTTCCCCTGAAGACATTACAGAACAGACATCCCTGCCCAGCTGGATACGGGGTTTTCTGCGGCTGCCTCTGCACGTTACCCATCTAGCAGCCATCTCCCTCTTCTCCCTTAGTTTACAGAAGCTCATCTCTGATCCGGCTGCAAAGTGGAGAAAGTAGGCTCCTCCCCTAACCCAGGGGATGAACATGATTGGTTTAAGTCAAGCAATTAATCCTGTATCCCTTTTCCGGCGATTAGTGTAGAAGTAGATATATGACAAAATTCTGGCCAATGAACCCTTAGAAGAACCCTGCTAGGTGGCTTCTAGTTAGGATTTTGCTCCTCAGTAAGAGGAAAGAGCTGCTAAGGAAAAGGTTCATTTTATACCTGCCCCCTTAGATCCAGCTTGGGATGCTGCTCTGATGCTTGGAGCTGTGGCAGCCAATTTAGGAGCATGAGGGACAGGCTAGGAGAGTCGCAGAGACAAGGGTCCAACCTCCTAATATTTTTGAACTGCAGACCATTCTTAGAAATGCCCATCTCCAGCATTCTGTTATGTAAGATAATTAAATGCCTTTGTCATTAAGCCTCTGCTAGTTTGTTATTCTGTTCCTGCCGCCAAATGCACCTTACGTTGGTTATTCTGTGCCTGCCTCAAGACCAAGAGCTAACGCGACAGCTTCTGTGGGTCTGGCACACTGGGATGTGATCCCGATGGTCATCTGACGCCTGAAAGCCAATATTTCCCTTCCATCAGGTCACACCTCCCCTGCTGCCTTCTACATGCACAAAGAAATAAAGCTGTTGACTGTTAATAAAGCTGTACTTTCCACCCAGCTATCAGCATCATTGCCCTCAATATTGATGACTTGCGCGCAGAACAGATTATACCAAACCCACAGAGGAAGATGGGCTGATGCAGCCAGCTCTTCCTTTCCCCCAAACAAAGCACACTCGGTCAAAGAAGCAGGAAACAAAACAAAAGGAAAAAAGTCCACCCGGATCTCATCTACTCGTTGTGGATGCAAGGGTGGCCACGTCTGCACCAGGGGTACCAGAGGGCCGTCTTTGAAGGCCCTGCCTTCCTTTTAGACGCCCTTGCTCCCCTTCCCTAGAGGCAGAAGAGGCAAAACTCAGGTGAATGAGGCAACCGGCAGGCAAGGAGCTTGAGATCATAGGGACAGATGGCAGAGCTGGGCTGTGCAGGGCCCAAGAGCAAAGCAACCAGGGCTGAGTGGGCTCTGCCTGGGAGAGAAGAGAGCGGAGCACGTGTCTGCCTTATTCAGAGACTGAAGTGCATTTCTGACCGTTGCATTCACCCAGGGAGCAGGACGATGCAGCCCTGCACCAACCAGGTCCTGCCGCGCGGTTCCTACACGCACTGTGATGCACCTGGGGAGAAGCGGCCTGGTTTAACCACGCTCGCATGTCGCTCTCACGGCGGCCGTCCTGCTCAAACACCCTCAGTGGCTCCTGCTGTCTACAGAATTGAGCCCACTCCCTTTCGCCCGGCCCTCCACAACATCCCCCACCACTAAGGGCTTGTCGCCCACTCGGCTCCGGTGTGCACCCAAAGGCCAAAGGCTGGCGCAGGCTCTCAGACAGCCCACGGAAACCCTGCGAACTACCCCAGGGCTTTGATTCCCTCTTCCTCAGCGAGGCGCCCCTCGCCACTTCCTGTCCTCAGGCCACTGGGGCTCCACGCCGGACGCAGCCTGTCTGTCTGGGCTGAGGTGCTGCCGGGAGCCCTGGGTGAGCCACAGGCCAAGCTGCTCCAATCACCCCCACCGCCAGCAGCCACAGCAGGCCCCGGGGGGCTCCCCAAGCTGAGGGACACCAGCTTACGTGCACAAGGACCTTCGAGCTCATAAAGAGCAAAGGCCTGAAGGATTATTCCTCTTAAACTGTTGTCTAAAATTGTGTAAGGGGTTCGTTAGCACAGACATGGAACCAGGCCCCGATTTACACCTGTCTTCAAGTCAGTGGATGTGGGCTGGTCCTATTCCAGAGCTCCACAGCCTCTGGCAAATTGCTCCAGGGTAATATCTCTCTCTCTCTCTCTCTCTCTCTCTCTCTCTCTCTCCATGAAATGAGATAGGGCCTGATGGAAATAGCATGAGTTATGGAGTAAGACAGATTTGGGTTCAGAATTGGTCCCAGTCATTCTATAAAATGCCTGACCAGCATTCCTCAAAACTGTCAAGGTCACCAAAAACAAGTCTGAGAAGCTGTCGGTCTAGACAAGTCTGAGGAGACATGATGACTAAATGTAATGTGGTGCCCTGGGTGGGATCCTGGAAGAGAAAAAGGACATTAGAGAAAACTAAGGTAATGTGAATAAAGTATGGACTTTAGTTAATAATAATGTATCAATATTGGTTCATCAATTGTGACAAATGTTCCACACTAATGTGAAGTGTTAATAACAGGACAAACTGGGTATGGGGTATATGGGAACTCTCTGTAACACCTTTGCAATAATTCTGTAAATCTAAAACTGTTCTGAAATTAAACGTTTATTAAAATATAATAATAATAACTGGTCCCAGGCACTTAATAGTGGTGTAACTTTGGGGAAATGATTTCCCCTCCCTAAGCCTCAGTTCCACGTTATAAAATGGGATAATAATAACTACCTCATGGGGGTGATGAAACGTGTAGAATGTTTTCATAATGCCTAGCTCACAATCTGCACTCATTAAACATTCCTTTTCTAAGTCCCAACCAAGAAATATATTTAAGATTCAATAACAGCAAATAATTAACCCATATTTAAAATTTCCAGTTTTCCCCAAAATGTCCTTTATAACGTTTTTCTTGGCCCAATATCAAGGCTCATGTATTCCATTTTATTGTCAGGCCTCTTTATTGTCCTTTAGTCTAAAACAGTGGCCCCCTCCTTCCCTTTTTTTCTTTCATGACACTGACACAAATTTAAACCAGACATTCCCAGGAGGTCGAAGAGCAGAAGCTTCCCACCAGAGTGGGAGCTGAAACCTGGCTTGAGCGATGTGGTCATTTTTCACTCCAACCCCCTGTTAAGCCACGCCCTGCCTACCACACACCATGCATTTTACTAAGGACACTGTATACATTGTCTCACATTTCTCAGCAACCTTATCAAGTCAAGACCATTATCCCTATTTGACAGATGAGAAAACTGAGGCTCAGAACAGTTAAGTGACTTGCCAAAGTCCTACAGCAGTCACTAGCAGAGCTGGGATTTGAACCCTGGCTCAAAACTCAGGTTCCTTCCCAAAAACCAAAACCACAGTCCTTTCAGGGAAGCTCCCCTTTACTGGGAGAGACCGGCATGGAAACAAGCCATTACAACAATACAATGACAAAAGTGCCAACACACAAGCAAGTGGGGGACACCACAGGAACCAAGAGAAAGGAAGTGGGAGCCTCGGGGGATACCAGAGAGCCTTCCCAGGCAGGGGGCAGGCGGGGCCCCGGGAGGGGGCAGCATCCTGTCCTGCAGCCACAGTGCAAAGGTGCCTTCGCCAGAAGGACACAGGTGCACAGGGGATGAGACGGGAAAGCAGGTGGGCACCGGGATGAGGAGGGTCCTGAAAGTCTGCATTCATTTCTGTATCTGCCCATTCATTCATTCACTCACCAAATATTCGTGGCGCTTCTATTAAGTGCCAGGCCTGTCCTGGCTGCTAAGGATACAGCAGAGAACAAGGGTACACAGACGGCAGCCTCACGGAATTTACAATCTAACTGGGAAGGAGATAATAAATAAATAATTGATACGCATGGCAGTTAAGTGTAGGGAGGAGAATAAAGCAGAGGGGACAGGGAATACCTGGAGCCAGAGGGAGGGAAAGGCCTGGATGAGATATTTGAGTAACGATCTGAAGGAGGGAGTGAGGGTGGCTGGCAGTGAGAGTGGCAGGGGAAGAACATTCCAGGTGGAGGAAGCAGCCGAGGCAAAGGGTAAATTGAGGCTGGAAGGCAAGAAGCGCCCAGTTGAGGGGCCGCTGAGGGGCCGCACTGGTACCATGGGAGCAGCACACTATCCCTACGTGTGCGACAAAACAGTTCAGGCACGCTCGTGCCGGGCACCATGCTGCCCGCTTCAGGACCACCAGATGCCAGTGACAAGAGCCTTAGCGATCTTCACGCTCATTAATGACCCTGGTGGGGAGGATCTGGAACATGGTGGGCAGGGCCTTGAAGCCCCTATCAGAGCACATGGTGAAGGGATTCAACTATGGCTAGGGCCAGCCCCACAGGAGCCACCCCTGGCCTGACATTCCAGGTCCCAGGACCCCCCGTCACACCCCAATACCCCAACACTGACTGCCGGCATGGTGACACATGAGAAGGCCATGGCCCAAGCCTCTATAGGATCTCAGCTGCTGGAGAACTGCCATGCAGATAAATTTCACCTGCCAAGTTACTAAACCTCTCCAGGCCTCTATTTTCTCATCTGTGAAATGGGGATAATAATGGCCCCTATTTCCTAAGAAGGATGATATGACTTAATAAATGTAAAGTCTTCACAACACCATTTGCACATAATAGGAACTCAATAGCTGTGAGTGGCTGTCCATTATTAGGGTGGTTGTTCCTGCTGCTATTATTATTATTATCAATATTACTGACAGTAGCCCCAAACTACACTCACAGTCTACCTAAGGGTTTCCAGGACCACCGGGGAGGGAGAAGAACTGGAGAAACGTAGACAATGGAAAAGACACCCCCTTCCCTCAACTTGTCTTCCACCCTCGCACCACCTACCCAGCTTATGTGCCTCCCCCCGCCCATTCACTCCTTCTCCTCCAATCTAGTGTCCCTCTTTTCTCTTGGTGTCAATAGCGCTCCCCAGGAACGCACTGTAAATACATTAGCAGCTCATTAACAACCACAAACGAATACATTTTGCCTCACGTCAGGCCATGTCTAATCAACTGCTGTAATAAATGCAATTCTATTCTAATAATCGTCTGCACTCCCAGAGCATCCTTCATCCAAGGCCTTTCTGACAACCCTTGGCCCCCAGGAAAGAGGCGGTGCCTTGCTGAGTTGCAGTATCTGGGCTTATAAGAGCTATAAGAGTCCTTACATATCTGTAGACCACCCTTTCCCTCAGCTTGAAGATAAAAAAAAGCCCAGAGAGGGAAGTGAATTTCCCAAGGTCACACAGCAGGTTGGGCGCCAAGTCAGTGGGAACCTGGGCTTCCAAGCTAGCATGTATTGCTCCACAGCAGGCATTTAATCCTCAAATGACCCTCGAGGGCAGGTACCATCAGTACCTCTGCTGTGTGGAGAAAGACAACAAGGCTCAGAGAAGTTAAGGACCTGCCCAACGTCTCCTGATAGCCGTTGTAGGTAAATGCAGAGGGAGGAGACTGAGGAGACTGACCTTACCTACCGTGAGGCTTTCTAGGAGTCTCTCGGTCAAGGAGGAGCAGAGGAAAGGGGGTCTGTGGGACAGGAAGGGGACGAGAAGGATTTACCACAGCATCTCGCAAAGTGACCTCTTGGGATACAGACTCATAAGGCCACAAAAGTGACGCATCAGGAAACAAGGCCGTGTGTATTTATTGGAGATGCATACTCCTGCCCGAGGGCTCTGTCTGGGTCTGCCTGGCAGAGGCAGGCTCCAGACAGCGAAGGACTGACTTTCACACCAGCAATTTGTCGCCACAGATCCATCAAGAGAGATCCTTTAATATCTGGCCCCCTTCTGTGATGCCACAGTGCCTAGATCTGGCCCCGAAGCTGTGCTGCTGATGGGAACCAACACCACCCATTAACCCAGAACTAGTGCAGACAGAGCAGTCCCCACAACGCATATGGAAACCAGTGCTCGCACATTTATATGGGTGCTCTGCCTTTGCTTGGCAGAATGAGTTCAACAAAAATCAAAACGCACTTCAGAAGGTTCCTTAAGGAGTAGGGATCTGCTTTATGAAGTCTGGGGGCCACAGAAGAACCTCTGGAGTCACCCTGTCCATGGCTCTGTCTTCCAGCCCACCTGTACCCAAGCCACGCATGCGGAGGGCTCCCTGTGAGGCCACCCAACTCCTCCAGCGTCCGTTCTCCTCCTCCTCCAACATCCAGGCCGGCAGGACAGACCCCCAACCCGTCCCCGGCCACGGCATGAAACCTCAGCTTTGCCCAGCCATGCCTTTCCTCACCCAGCAGACAGGCCTAACGGGCCAGAAGGGATTTGTTCGGCTCTCCAGATCCATCATAATCTGAGCGCTTAAAGGTCCCCCAATGCCCATTTAGACAATCCCCATTTTCTAACAGCCAGTAAATACTCTGGGACCGGGTGAGCATTTTTAAAGGTCCTTAAATAGCTCATTTGCATAATCCATATTTTCAGAGCCCCTAAGCATGTGTCCTGCCTTCCTAATCTCAATCTTTATTAGGCATGAGAAAGAAAAGGCTTCCAAGGAGTGTAGCAGCCCTTCACAACCCTTCTGGGAGAATTGATTCTTGTTTTCAAAAATGACCACGTTTTCAAAAGCAGGCACGGAGCTAACCACAAAAGGAAAATATTTAAAGGGAAGCTGTTAACCTGTGTAGGCCTGCAAATGTTCTTTCCTTGAAGGCAGGAAACTCCCCTGCGGGCTCCTAGGGGTACTAATTACACACTGGCCCCTGCAAATGCTTCAGTGAAGGTTGGAGCCCTCCCCGCTCCCACACTGGTTCCCTCCTGGAGCCTCTAAGAACACAGCTTCACCTGAACATCTCTTTCAGGATCACTTTTCCAGTTTTAGTCTCAGCCCAAAGCCCTTCCTGCAGAAAGGAACGGAAATTTGCCAGGAGAAACTTAGGTGTCAGGATTGTGGGCTGCTCAGCAGGAATCTTGGGTAAAGCCTCTACCCTGTGGGCAACAGGAAAGTTGATTCCTGCAGAAGAAAGCCCCAGGGGATAGTGAGAAAAAGCCCCCAGAAAGATGAATCCAAGACAAGAAAGACGCCCCCTGCAGCCCCTCCACTCTCTTGGATGGAAAAACAATCTGTCCTGTTAGGAAGGACATCCAAATTCCAAAACACCTGCAACCACAGTCAAACATGGGCACCCCGCCCCCCCTCCCCAAACACACACAGAATGTTGAGCCAAAGAAGCCAGGCCTGAAAAGTACATACTGTATGACTTCGTTCCTATAGACTTCTAGAATAGACAAAAAGAACCTACGATGAGAGAAGCCAGGACCAGGAGTACCCTGGGTTTGGGGCTAGAAAGAAGACGTGGGGCACTTCTCAGGCACAGGTAACAGCCTGATCTAGGTGCTGTCTCCCTGGGTGTGTTCACTCTGGGGAAATGCACAAAGCGATACACTTTTTCTTTTTGGAGGTAATCCAAATCCCCTTAGTTCCAGTTTCAACCTCCCCCCAGTTTCTCCTGGCATGGCTCTCAAATCCCCTCCTGCTGCACCTTATTTATCCAGAATGCCCAACTATCTGTGAAAAGGGTCACTCCTCCTTTGTCCAGATTTTGGATTTAGGAAGGGTGGGGGGTCTTTATAGTAACACGGACATCTCTAAATGGACGAGGGGCTTCTTTGCCGTTCTTTGCCCCGTAACTCCCACACCTGCTAGAAACCCCACCACATTAGAGAGGAGTACCTAATGGGGGGTTGGCGGTGGGAAGGCGTGGAAGCAGCTGGCAGAGAAACTCAGTCAGGTCTGGCAAAGACGGATGTCTCCCTGTTGAGTGTCTTTGAAGCTGGGAATGGGCGCCAGGCCAGGTGGTGCCGGGTTTCTCCAGCCTCAGGCAGGCTGCAGGGCTGGATAACCTGAGACCCACTGCCAGGCCCTCCAGAGACTGGCTGAGCTCAGAACCAGAAGGAAGGAGGGGGCAGAGAAAGCTGGGGAGGCGGGGGGAGGAGGGAGACGAAGGGAATGAGGGGGAGGAGTGAGGAAAGGCAGGAGAGAGGAAGGGGGGAAACTGACCGGCTCTGAGAGCCAGCTGGGCGCTGGTGGGTGGCAGCGCAACCCTGCCGACTCTGGCCTCTCCCGCTACATCTCGGGCTGCGGGGCCGGCAGCAAATGGGGAGGCCAGAGGAACTTGGACACTCGGGACTCTCAGCGGATCCGTCGCCAACATCCTGCCCTTCCTGCTTCACACACACACATCCCGCCCCAGCCCACTGGCCTCGCCCCCTGCGCCCTGCGCCGTCCGCCCCACGCGCCCTCCTCCGGGCACCTCCTCAGACTCCACGCAGCCGGGCCTCCGAGGGGCTCGCGCCCCGGAGGCGGGGAAAGGGAGAGAGGCTCCACAAAGAGCCCAATTCCCAGGTGGGACGTTCCTCCGCCCCCACCGCGTCCCCTTCGTACCCCGCCCCGGTGGGGAGAGCCTGCGGTCCGCACAAGCAAGTCAGCGCCGCGGCCGCTGGTGACGTCGCGCGCCCAAGCTGGCTACCCCGGGTGAGTGTGCGCGCGCGGCGCGAGCATCCCGCTCGCTCCCGAGCCCCTCCGCCCGGGAGCCCGCCACCTTCCTCCCGGCTCCGCTCGGCGCCCGTCGCCTTTGCCTGCACACTCCTGCCCGGTGTCGCCAGGGCTGTTACCAGGAAGTGCCAGTTCGCGTCCCGAGAGCGCTTCCCGGGGTCTGGCTGCGGATGCGCGGAGCCCTCGGCGGGGGCGTTCGAGAGCCCCCGCCTCCCTTGTCACGGCCGTGCATGGCATCATTCCCCTGGAACCCTCGTCCCCACGTCTTAGCCTTCTGCGGCCGGCGTCCGAGCCCCACCGGTGCCCCCTCTCTTCCACACCTTAGCTCGGAAACAGCACATCGTTCCTACCCACCACCTCATCTCTTCCCGAGCCCAGAAGGCCCAGAGCCAATCTACCCTTCTCTTCCTCTAGTTTCCCAGTTTCTTCCTAGTTTCCACCTTCTCTCAGACCCTCCAGCGCCCAAATCCTGAGCAAGTCACCTTTCAGATGATTGATAGAGAGATAGATAGATAGATAGATAGATAGATAGATCGAGGGACAGATAGAGATACGAATGTATACTGAAGGGACAACCCAGGACCCCAGTTTGGCCAGGACAGCACCCAGGCTTTCACAACCTGCTTAATAGAAATGAAGCTGCAGCATTCCGGCTGCATAAGCTGTGCAAACTGTAAAGTGCTTTACGCCCCTTTCTAACTAACCACAGTAGCAGCTTAGACTGGAAACCCAAGTTCTGCTTGCAGATTGTTTGGGCACAGCTCCGATTCTGCCAGGCTTGCCTACCAACATCATCACACTAATTCATCTGTTCTGTCAACCAGCACCCGCTGAGCCCACTGTAGGCACACACTGTCGGGTCCTGTCACCCAGAGACCGACAGGGCATGTGCCTGCTCACTGGGGGCTGACATTCCGGTGGGCGTCAGACCCCCCCACAGTAACTCCATGTGACAGGTGCCCTGGGAGAGGTTAAGGATGGAGAATTATGAAACACTGGAGGGAAGGCATTTGACCTGGGTCTTGAAGAGAGGGTTGGGAGTTTCCAGAAGAAATGGCCTTTCAGGCAGATGCACCAGGATGCACCCATAGGAGTGGGTGCCCCATCTTTCCCGGGATGGGAAGCAGATTGGTGGGACCGGATCACAGTTCCCTAAGGTGATGGTGGGTAGTAGACAGCGTCCAAGAGAAGAGGAGAAGGTCGGCTGATGCCAGGTTGAGAGAGGCCCTGACCACCAGCTTATTTCTTCTGTTCCTGTGCCCTCTGCTAGACCTGTCCCCAGGCCTCTGGGCCAGCTCTTCAAACTATGGACACATGACAATCCGAGAGTTAATCGGCCCTCCTACTGGAGAAGCTCCGGATGTCACAGGGTTGCACTGCTGTCAGCAGGCCCTCCATCTGTCTGACTTTAATCCCCTCACCCCCATCCAGGCACGGCCTCCCCCTCAGGGTGACTCAGCTCCTGGCTCCTTCCCTTCCTGCCACCAGCTGAGACGTGTGACCGGTTACCATGGTGACCGCAAGGAGCCCGGTTCGTACCTGTCTTTCCGGATGAGACCTGGATGTCTAAATTGCTCCTGAGACCTGGATGTCTAAATTGCTCCTGAACGGAATGCCTGGGCACAGCTGCTCACCTGCAGAGGTGTGTGTCAGGCGGCATCTCAGGGCCCTCCCCCCCTGCACGAACCCGGGGTGGGGGCAGCGGTAGGGAGCGGGAGACCAATGACAGATGCCTCCACCACGGGGACTCTAGGCTGGTATTTCTCTCCATAAGATGCGGGTCTCCAGAGGGAGGGGGACAAAGCACATGAAGGCAGGAGCTGAGATCTACCATCCAGTTTGTCTGTGGAAAAACCAGGACTTTCCACTATTCCAGGTCATGACACATGTGTATCCTTCACAAATACACTTGGGAGAGATGCACGCTTATTTGTCAAAGGTTATCATTCTTATCAGAGTTACACACCCATGCTCACAGCACCAAAATACTCTTCCTGACACGTGGCCCATTACTCTCCTGCCTCAAACATTCCATAGCTCCCCAGTGCCGAGAAAGAAGATTCAAACCAACTCCTCACCCTGGCCTCAGCCCCCCTTTTAAATCTCTCACAGGCTACCTAGTGACCACACTTGCTGTTCCCCGCCCCATGCCACAGCCTCAGCAGACTGCTTCCTGCTTCCCAGAGGGTCTCCAGCTGCCATGCTTGTCTTCAGCTGACCATCTGCCTGGGCTTCACTGCACAGTCACTTTCTCAAGTCGTCCTCAGCCTCAAGGCTCAGCCCCATTCCTCAGGCCCTCGGCCCCTCTCTTATCCCCAGTTAAAATTTCATCCCCCTTTCCTTCTTCCTGGTTGCATTTTTGGGACCTATTAGAAGACAGTCTGCCATGAATCACACAGGCTTGAGTGTATCTGTCACCCCCAAAGGCAAACACATGGTTTTGTTTATTTTTGTGTCCCTCTGCTTCTCAGGGGGCCTAGCACAGGGCCAAAGTGAACGGGAACTGCATGGCACTGGTTCACCCTCTCTCTCCTCTCTAGGCAGGCTTTGAAGACCTCCACCGAAGATAAATGAGGAGACCTCGGTCGGACCGTCATTCCACGCTCACACATAGATCCCTCACCCGGGGACTTCCAGACCCAGTGAAGTGGCACTGCCTCCATCCCAGCTTTCCAGAGCTGCAGCT
This sequence comes from Globicephala melas, assembly GCF_963455315.2. Lineage (NCBI taxonomy): Eukaryota > Metazoa > Chordata > Mammalia > Artiodactyla > Delphinidae > Globicephala > Globicephala melas. The sequence goes on from NC_083319.1 coordinate 107,144,914, forward strand.
GCCTGAGGGGAGGTGGGCCGCTGGGCATTCTCTTCTGGGGGTGGAGACAGGGCTCCCTGGCATTAGTCAAAGGTGGCAAGAGACTCGGGAAATGGGCTGCAAGAATGCATGCATGGTGCTCCAGCTATACCCAGTCCCAGCCCCAGGGCACGGATCCCACCGAGTGGTGGGGCCTTAAGCAGGTGGCAGCAGGCTCTGGCCCCCAGGACACAGCTGGCCGAGGCTGTGGCTGCAACCCCGAGAGGCCCCAGCTGAGCCTGCACACAGAGCTCTTGGAGGCGAGGCTAACGTAGTTAATTGGTTCCAACCTTCGGCTAGGAGTATGAGCATTGATTGGGCACCCGTGGGGCTCAGAAGCTGTAACCTCCGCGGATGCTTCACTTCCTTCTAAGCTTGAACCGAGAAAAGGGAAATACGATCAGAGGTCGTGGTGCTCACTTCCCAGCTGGGCTGAAGCATAAATAGTGGAGGAGCAACCACTAAGAAATCAATGGTGAGGAGGGATGATGGCTCTCCTCCCCAAGGCGGGGCATGGCTGCCTCTCAGGGAAGAGCCAGGCCCAATCAGAGCAGATGACAGGACACAATGAGCCACGTTCCCGCTGCCCAGCCCCAGTCCCCTGGCCTGTCTCAGAAGGGCTTGCATCTGCCCTGACTCTTGCAACACGGGGACTTCCGGGCTGGGGACAGGAAGAGGGGACTTCACGTAAAGGTCTTGGCACTTGAGCTTGGGCTCTTGGGGGAGACGGGGACTGGCCCCGCTTAATGCAGTTTAACGCAGGAAGTTAAACCCTGCCTTTAACTTTGGCCCTATGCTTGACCCCCGAGAAGTAGAGGGACATGAAAATAAACAAAGCCGCGTGTTTGCCTTTGGGGGTGACAGATACACTCAAGCCTGTGTGATTCATGGCAGACTCTGTCTTCTAACAGGTCCCCAAAGGCAACTGTGTGTGCCCCCCCACCTCCACACAGAGACCCCAGCCCATTCCCCTGCCATTCCTCCATCCTCACAGAAGCTCATCCATCGTCCAGTCGTCCAAGTATCAGCTCATTCAAGAATTAATTCAACAAGTAAGAACTGAGTCCCTACTCTGTACCTAGCCCTGCGCTAAGCTCCTTGTGACCTCCCCTGTAAAACGGCAACGGTTCTGCCTGCGCTTCGTAGGGTGTTTGTGAGAATCAGACGAGAAGACAACTGCCATGTGCTTGCAGCCTGTGAAGTGTTATGAGGTATGGCTTTGACAGGGAGAAGCCCTTTGGGTGCTTCCGAGAGAGGAATGTTCCAGCCCCTAAGGGACTCCTTCCCCTCCCTTGGTCCTTGCAATCCCAGCCAAGGAGCCCTTGATTGGCATTTACGGGCTAGTTTCTCAGGCCAACTTTGTACTTATTCCTAATATGAGGATTTAGTTTATATTTTCAAGACTTTTACAAAAGTATTCTTCCCCAAAATTTGCTGTATGACCTTAAGCGGGTAGCTGGCCTCTCTGTGTGTCAGTTTTCTCATCTGTAAAATGGGAATAATAAGGGTAGCTGTCTTACAGGACTGCTGTGAGGATCTGAAGAGTTAATATATATGGGGTGCTTAGAACAGTGGCTGGCACGCAGTGGGTACTATGTAAAGGTGAGCTACTTAGGACCATGATGAGATCTGCCGGTGGGACGGGAGGATTCAAGCTAACATTTTATAAAGGACCCAAGGGAGCCTAGTGGACAAATGCTTGGCTTTAAGACACATCAAGCCCTGGTCTCCCCAGGCCTTAACCAACCTCCATATAACAGCTTCCTTGGGAAAGAGGCTGTCTTACAAACTCAGCCTGGAGATTCTGTGTCCTAAGACACTGCAGCCTCTGAGAGAAGACACAACAGAGTCTCAAGCAAATAAATAACCCTGACCAACTGCTTCTGTGTCCGCAACAGCATTTACTTAGCCCCTGCCTCCGGCTGAACACTGGTCTGGACACTGCAGAAAACGAAGAAAAGAAACAAAGCACTGGCCTTGAGGAGCCTACAGCCCACTGGGGAACTTTTCAAGAAATGTAACCAAAGCAGCCCCTGCCCTGTCCAGGCAGTGTGTCCTAGACAGAATGGTCCCTCTCTTGGAGAATCTAACCCTTCTTACTCGTGTGATTATGCATGGAACAGACAGTAGGGGGCCAAAAGCACAAGTCTAGAAAAAGGGACTGCAGAACAGTGCTCCCATGAGCACTCCTGAGAAAGGCCTGCAGGTCATGCCAAGCCCACCGTCTGCCCAGGTTACCATGGCCATCATTAGGAGGAGCGGCACTTTTCACTGTGGACTCGGGTTTTTGTCCTCTGCGATCAATGAGCCAAAACGCTTGCAGATAAGAAGAGTCCACAAGGCAAGGTCCACTCCAAGTGCAAGAGCACATGACGACATTAGACAAATGCCAGAAGTCAGGTCCTGGATACAGTGTATGGGACAAAGACTGGGCATCAAAATGCCAGACTGAGTCATCAATCAAGGGATGAAGTGGGCAGTGGAAGCAGAGGAGGACTGACATGCTTCCACCTGTTTTCTTCTCTAGTCCTTACAACACAATTAAGGTTGATTATTCCCCTTTTACAGATGCAAAAACTGAAGCTCAAAGGGGTTATTTGTCCCAAGGCTCCTCAGTGGTTAAGTGGTAGAACAAAGAGTTTTTTTATCCCTAAAGCCTGAGTTTTTTCAACTATACCACACAGCCTACAAAAATAGAGCAATCATTTCCATTTCTATATTTGTTCTTAATATTTAATTAATATTTACTTCATCAGACACCCCTTAAACATCCTCAGTGTCCTAGGGCGGCAGCCAGGCATCTCTAACCCAAAGCTCCTGCATCGCCAGGCCCCAGGGAGGGAAGCGCCGCTCCTCCACTCCCTCTCCACTGGCGCACCGCGTCGGCGCTGACAGTACAGCTCCAGTTTGTTCAAACTCCAGACCGAAGGCTCAGACTCAGCTTCTGACGTGCTGAACAACAAACAGGGGCAGGAACTTGTCTCAATCAGTGAGTCAGGGTGGTGGTGAGAAAGTGCCGGGGCGGAGAGGACAGCGCTGGTGGCGGCACGTTTCCCCGGGTCGCGCAGCAACCACCACCACCACCCCCGCCCCGAGTCCCGCCCTGGCCGCCACTGGGGGGCGCTGCTCTCAGACCCAGCGCGTGCCAGAATCACCTGCAGACCCCTGACCCACCCCGCTCTTTCCCGGCGGGTGGCTGGGGTGCCTCACAGGCCCCCCCAAGGCATCTGATGCTCCATAGGCCCCAGTTTGAAAAACACTGCAGGGGGCAGGGGATGCGGGTCCTAGGCTGGGGCAGGCGGCTGCGGTGGATGGGCATGTGATGTCAGCCGGCGGTGATTACTTTCTAAAGAGATGCTTTCTGTCTTAGAATCTAAGATGGTCCCTTGGGGATGGGAGCGGCAGGAGGGGCATAAAGAGCTTCTAGGCCACCCCTGCTCTATTAGGGGGGGAGGAAACCCACACCCAGAGAAGATGCCTTCAGTCTCTTTCAGAGCTGCTTTTCTTTCAGTTACCGTTTCCCAAAGGTGCCCCCTCCACAGACAGCCTTCCTCCACTGAGAATTTCTCCCCTGCCTCTGCATCACCTGGAGAGGCACTGCTCCCCTCCTCAGGCCTGCCTGTCACTCTAGACCTTCTTTCACTACTGAGGTAATCGTCTTTCCCCAGCTAGGTGGGTTGGGCAGGTGGGAACATTTGCAGAAGGGGAACTTAGAAGCTTACAGGGTGAATCATGATTGCAGTCAAACCTGGGAAAGTCCTCATGACTATATCTTCACCTACATTACGATAAACACGTTGCCGCACACACAGTCCTCTGCCAAACGCGTTCACACATCTTAAAGTAGTCATGAAAGATCACGTACCATTAATTTCCAGTTTCCACCCTTTGCTCCACGGAAGTGGTTCAGGAATTCCCTCTCCCAGAGATTTCATGAAATGTTGATAAATTATTGTTGCCTTGTTGCAGACAACATGCCTATTAAGAGATTGTGTGTGTGTGTGTGTGTGTGTGTGTGTGTGTGTGTGTGTATTCTGACTCTCCATCCAAATGTTCACCGTTTTTCATTGGGCTGTTGATCCCTGTCCCCTTGCCCCCCATCACCCAAAGCTGCCCATCTGGGTGACCTGAGACAAGTTACCTTGAGTCTTTCTCCTCATCAGTGAAACAGGAACACAACAGAACCTTATTGCAGGGATGCGCCAAGGATCAGAGGACGTAATCCATGTAAGGTGCTTAGTAACGTGTCTGGTACATAATAAACATTCGATAACTGGTAGTAGAAATTTGTTACTGGGATTAACGAACCAACGTACACCACGTATGTGGCTGTCCTCAGCCCCGCCTCATGCCTTGCTCACCAGGATTTCATTCCTGCCAGGACTATCCCACCTCTGTCCATGAGGCCAAATGACCCAGGCTTCTATGAGGTGCCCTCCCACATTTCCACTACCTGCTGGCAGGTGCCGCTTCTGCTGGCCCCCATGGCGGCCCTTAGAATGTGGAAGAGAGTGTAGAATGAATGCTTCTCAAAGAGACAGTACAGGTGAGCAGAGAGCTGCAAAGAATGGGCATTTTGAGCCCTGGGAACGCCCAGAACTGGGCTGTCCCTCCTTCCCTGGGGTTGCAGGCATGTCCTGGGGTGGGGTAGCAGCCATTGCTGGCCCGGTTGCACGGTCACCACTAAGCTGATCAAAGCCTGCTCCCTAGCATGGCTGTCTCTGAGTCCCCGTGGATACCAGCAACTGAAGGTGCAGGAGGCGTCAAGGGGTCAGATGTCCCCGGATGACGGCTCTGACATGAACAGGGAGAACAGGGAGCTCCCACCTTCTATAAGACCTTTGAGCTGATTGGAGTGTGTCACAAGGGGGTGAGACAGAATTCATTTCATCAAAAGTTCAAATGCCTGCGACAAATTTCCAGACACTTCTGTTCCGGCCTCACCTCCCGCACACACACCCATCTGCCGGCACCCTGCACTCACCTCTGCCAGACGCACGTCTACTCGAAAAGAAACTTCAATCCACTGGTTACATTTGATGTCCCTGCTGCCTTTCAACACATTTTTACATAATCTGACTTTAGAGCCTTTTCTTTACAATATGCTTCACTTCTAAAAGGAACTGATACTTTGGTTGATGGAGTCTATTCAAAAAATGCCTATTGAAAACCTGCTTGGGCCGGCTAGGATCTAGACACTCTGGATGCAGGGAGGGGTTGGTGCGGAGATGGAGGGATGCAGGAGACACATCTTTTCCCTCCAAGAGGCTTAGAGTTGGGGCAGTGTCAGGGGAGACAGTGATTCACACACTAGCCTGAACACATGCCCAGCTTGGTGAATACTCCCAAAGAGGTGAACACAAATTGCTTCGGGAACAAAAGCCTAATTCCTGTGTTTGCACAGGCCTGTGATTGCAAGTTTGTGAATTCATGAGTTAGAATTTATGAATATACAATCATGGTGCATGAAATAGAGCTCTTGATCTAATAATACTAATACACGCTAGATAGACTGTGACTGGATGAGTGATTAGCGAAGCTCTGGACTGTGATATTGTAGAGGGAGAAATATAAACTGCCTATATTTATGAACAGCTGCACTCTTCAGTATGGCAGCCTCTGGCCACACGTGGCCAGTGAGCCTGGGAAATGTGCCTGGTCCGAACTGAGATGTGTTGTGAGCACTAAACACACACCAGATATCAAAGATTTAGTCCAAAAAAAGTGTAACTATCTCATGAACAAATGTTATGCCGATGACATTTAAATGATAATTTTTTACACACTGGATTAAGTGAAACATCATTTTACATATATGTTATTAAAATTAATTTCACCTACTTCTCTATTTTTTTGAATGTGGCTACCAGAAAATGTAAAATCCCGAACGTGGCTCACATTTCTGGTCCACGTTATATTTTATTGGCCAGCACAGATCTAGAACATTCGTATCTGTTACATCATTTAATTCTCACCACAATTCTACAAAGCAGGCATTGGCCCCATTTTAAAGCCAAAGTAACCAAGGCTCAGAGATGTGGTGAACTGGCCCACGTCACACCACACAGCTCATTTGGGTCAGAGGCTCAAGGGCTCACCGGCTTCCTCACCTGTGCCACGGGACTCACGCATCCCTGACGTGGTGCAGGAAGAACGGAAGGAGAGGGAGGACGTGGCATTCGGGCGGTGTCAGTGCCCGTCCTGTGGCACAGCCTGAGAACGACCCCTCCGTCCAGTGCCTCTTGCCTTCAAGGCCCACAGTTACAGCCCCCCGAGGCTGCGCTGGGAGCCCCCTTCTTCCAGGTGCTGCTCCCCGCGCCCCTATATCATGGTGCCCCCTCCTTGCGGCATCACCAGCACAATGAGAGTGGCTCCTGAGGGCCCACCCTCCTCTCTGCATCCCCCGGGCTCGACGCTGCGGTCTCTGAACCGTCAATGCTCAAACGACTGCTTCATCAATTCACTATTTAAAGTGAGGACTGGCCTTCTGCACGGCCACACTCCTTTTTGCTATTTTTAAAATAACAGACTTTGTTTCATGGAGCAGGTTCAGGTTCAGAGTGAAACTGAATGGAAGGTACAGGGGTTTCCCATAATAGTCCCTGCTCCCCTACACACAGCCTCCTCCACTATCACCATCCCCCACCAGAGCGGTCCGTTTGGTACCACGGAAGAACCTACACTGACACGTCATAGTCACCCAAAGTCCACAGTGTGCGTTAGAGGTCACTCTTGGTGTTGTCCATTCTGTGGGTCTGGACAAATGTACAATGACATGTATCCACCATTACAGTATCATGCAGAGTAGCTTCGGCCCCCTTGAAATCCCCTGTGTTCCACCTATTCATCCCTCCTTCCCCCCAACCTCTGGCAACCACTGGTCTTTTTACTGCCTGCATAGTTTTGCCTTTCCTAGAATCTCATATAGCTGAAATCAAACGATATGTAGTCTTTTCAGGTTGACTTCTTTCACCTTAAGATGCTTTTAAGGTTCCTCCATGTCTTTCAGTGGCTTCAGAGCTCATTTCTTTTTATTGCTGAATAATATTCCATCGTCTGGACGTACCACAGTGCATTTGCCCATTCACCTACTGAGAGACATGTTGGTGGCTTCCAAGTTTTGCCAATTATGAATAAAGCTGTTATAAACATCCACACGCAGGTTTTTGTGTGAACATAAGTTTTCAGTTCCTTTGGGTAAATACCAAGGAGCGCAGTTGCTAGATCGTATGGTGAGAATATATTTAGTTTTGTCTAAATTGCCAAACTGTCCTCCGAAGTGGCTGCACTGTTTCTGCACTCCCAGCAGCAGGGAATGAGACCACAGTAACTTCGATGAGCTGACACCATGTTTTCTTGTTTCTAGGGACTCCGGCTTTGTGCTCCCTGCCTACCCAGCTACCCAATCTTACAGGTGCCCCTGCAGGCTGCATTTAGCACTCAGTACACTATATAACGTTGCTCCTTAATAATGATTATGCTAATGGCAAGCACTTAACAAGAGCCGGGCACCGGGCAAAGCTCTTCCCATGTACCAGCCCATCAATCCTCAGAGCAGCCCTGTGGGTGGGACTGTCATTCTCCCTGTTTACACATGTAGAAACTGAGGCTCTGACATGTCCAGTGGCTTGCCCAAGGTCACCCTGCTGCTGGGTGGAAGTGGTGGGATTTGAACCCTCTGCAGTGAGCCTTGGGTTGGGAGGCTGCTGGTACGTGTCTCTCCATCTTTCTCAGCTGTGAGCTCCTTAAGAGCCAGGACCACACCTCACTCACCTGCAATCATGCCTGCGCCTGGTGCCTCCCCGGCAGCCGTCAGCAGATGCTGCCTGAGCCCTCAATGACCCTCCAGTCCTGTGTCACAGGCAGTGCTCTCTCCTCCTAAACGAGCTGTCCCCAAGAATCCCGCCTTGTTTCTCTGCCATTCTCTCCACGGCCCTTCCTCCCAGGCCCTGCACCCTCGCAGCCCCAATTTTCCTTCTGGGCTGATGACCCCCCAAGTCCTATACCCAACCTGGCTTTGTGTGAGGACCTGCAACTCCCTTGATAACCCTGACCATCCTTAGCGTTTCTCCCTTTAGAAGGCCCTTGCTGCCCCCTCATATTCAGTGTTATGGACCAAATGCTGTGTCCCCCCAAATTCATGTGCTGAAGCCCTAACGCTCAATGAGACGGGATTTGGAGGTGGGTGACTGGGAGGTGATTCGGGTTCCACGAGGTCATGAGAGACCAGGGCCTTTAGAAGGGGATGACGGAGCCAGAGTTGCCCCTCTCCACCATCTTAGGACACAGCCAGAGGCAGCTGTCTGTGGACCAGGAGGGCTCTTATCAGAACCCAACTACACTGGCGCCCTGATCCTGGACTCCCAGCCTCCAGAACCATGAGAAATACGTTTGTTGTGTAATCGCCTCCGTCTATGGTTTTTGTTGTAGCAGCCCAAGTAGACGACGACATTCAGCATGTCAAGTAAAGGACCTCATGGTCTCCCTCGCCAAGCCACCCACCCCCATGTCCTCAGTGGGCTTCCCTTTGCCCTCCTGCCTGTCTGAAACCTGAGATTCTCTAACTCCTCTTACTCATATTCTCACCTCGCAATTTTCCCTTCAAAACTTCTCTTGGACACACTACTATATATAAAATAGGTAACCAATAAAGACCTACTGCATACCCCAGGGAACTCTACTCAACACTCTGTAATGGCTTCTATGGGAAAAGAATCTAAAGAAGAGTGGATAGATGTATATGTAACTGATTCACTTTGCTGTACAGTAGAAACACACAATACTGTAAATCAGCTATACTCCAATAAAGAAAAATTTTTTAAATTAAAAATAAAAAACTGCTCTTGGACTAATCCTTTCCTTTTCATCCCTGCTGCACCATGCTGGTTGGAGCTATTTTCCATCCACTTTGGAACAATTGTTATAGTCTAACTCAGGGGTCCCCAGCCCCCGGAGTAGTGGCCCAGGGCCTGTTAGGAACCGGGCCGCACAGCAGGAGGTGAGCAGAGGGCGGGGGAGCGAAGCTTCACCTGCTGCTCCCCATCGCTCGCATTTCCGCCTGAGCCATCCCCCACACCCCCGTCCGTGGAAGAATTGTCTTATACAGTCCCTGGTGCCAGAAAGGTTGGGGACCGCTGGTCTAACTGGTCTACCAGTCCATCCTACACACAAATCTGCAGCAATAATAACACCCAAGCCACATACACACGTCACTCCACAACCTGCTATGGCTCCCGAGTGCTCGCTGAATTAAGACCATTCTTTATTCGGTAGTCACGATCTGCAGTAATCCGGGCTCCCACCCTGTGCCTGTCTCAGCTCACCCTGCACACACCTCCGCCCCAGCCCAGCCAGCTTCCTCTCTCTCTCCTGCCCAAGCCGGGCTCACTTCCCTCTCCGACTGGCTCCACATACCGTCCCCTGGCCTGAAATGCCCTCATCCCTTTTCCCTTTCCATCTGGATGCCAACAGGTCCTCCAGAATGGTCCCAAATCCAGCCATGCCAGGACAATTGTCCTGAGAACGTCAGCCTCACGGGATTGCTCATTCCAGACTGCCTGAAGCCAGAACCCTGTGCAGCCATTGTTTTCTTTTCTCCTAACTCCTAGTAGCCGGAGTCCTCTGTGCACCAAAAGGGTGTTTTACAGGGAGGAGGCACCCAGAAATCCTCAGACTGAATACCCGAATCAACTCAAAAGTAGAAAATAATTCTAGTGACAAGCCCCAGTAAAATATAACCTTCCTCTTGAGAAATATGGCTTGTGTCTGAATGACAGTCCACCAGCAATGACCCCCTGCAAGGGTCCCTTAGAACCTGAGACCTTGCAAGTCGAAGGGATGTTTCTGGCGGGGCAGTGGGTTGGGGGTGTGGGCAGACGACTCAGTTGATGTCCTTGTGGTTCTGAGGACAGGACCAGGTTCCCCTGGCTCAGCCTCCTGTTGGGCAGGAGGGAAGCGGGCCCTGCTGGGCACGTCAGAAGACTCATGGCACAGACTGCTAACCAGCCATAACAACGATCTCCAAGGTGTGGAGGTGGGGATGGTGTGAGCTGAAGCCTCCCTACTTCGATACCCTCATCTGAAAGCCCCCGGATGGGGAGACCAGCCAGGGAAAGCCTCCCTCAGACCCATCATCCAGCACACAGGTCGCTACCGTTTAACAGATGGGAGCCACGTGCCAGGACTATGGAAACGCTCTGAGTGCTGTCCCATGTAATTATTACAAGAACACTATGGAGTAGGTGGTCCTGTTACCATTTTAAAGGCTAGACAATGGAGACCCAGGCACAACTGGTAAAAGCAGAGCTGGCATAGGGGACGCCCAGCGGCCATCTCCCCGGCCCACAGTGAACCTCCCATCTCTCTAACCGCCCCTCCCCCACCATGGGGTGGGCCCTGCCAGCCTTGAGGAGATGACCCTGTCCACTGGCTACTGTTGGTTTGGCCAGAAACGGACTGACTCAGGCTGGGCCAATCAGAGGCCCTTCCCCTGATCCCTCCCTGTCACCAGAAGAGCACTTGACCCAAACTGAGCCCAACAGAATCTGGCACTGAAAGAGAAAATGCTGAGGGGGGCAGGCGGAGGGAGGTGCCTGGGATCCTTTGGACGTCCACCTCCTGGTCCATGTGACCCCAAGGCCCAAGCTGCACTCTTGCCTTGGGTCTCCTGGGATAGCTCCTTTGGGTTGTGCTAGCTCAGTGGTTTCTCTTGCGTCTAGAAGGCTGCTGAGCGATGAGGTCTGACCACACAAGCCCTGCAAAGACCAGCATGGCCCACAGGGGCTCCTGGCTCGGGAAGCCACTCCACTCCCACTATGGAGACGGGCCATGAGAACAGAACCACAAGGCTGTGAGGGTCCAGGAAACAAGCCCAGAAAAGTGGAGACTCAGGAACACTCAGCAGCTGTCCACCAGCACCTGAAGACCTGCCATACACACAAGGAGGGATTCACATCGAGCTGGACGAGGGAGAAGAGGGAGGGCAAATGAAGGCGAGGCTCACAGCAGCCAATTCCAGTGCACCTGCAAGGACCCCGCTGGAAAGTCACGCTCAGATTGAGTGCCAGCTCCTCCCCCAAACCCCCACCACCACCACTTCCCTGGCTAAAATGAACCTCACATGTGAAACTAGGACTTTATTCACACTTCCCAGTCAATACATCTCATTTCTACTCAACGTTACAGTAAATAAATATACAAATCTTCACTCCCTACTAGACTAGAAAGAATGGAGGCAGAATCCATGACTGATTCATTTTTGTAACCCCAAAGCCCCTGGCCCCCAGTCTCCAGCCTGTAGGAAGAAAGTGTGGGAGGATGTGTGTTGAATGAGTGCACCTCGGGACCCCCAGCAGGTAGCCCGTGCCCTGCCATAGGGGTATCCCCATCCAGGGCTTCTGAGAGGGAGCTCCTGGTGGGGGGTCAGGAGACAGGGTTTACCACGAGGTCCCTTATAACTCCTGAGTTCCAGCGTTCTGGTGCCCCTCTAGGGGAATCTTGCCTTTGCTCATCTAGTTTTTCCTTTGCTTCCTTCACAACTTGGCACTAGACGTAGGGCTGAGAGCCAGATAGCAACGAAAGCTGTCAAAGAATATCTCCCCGCCAGAAAAAGCAAGGGAAAACAACATCTTGGTGGGTTCTTCCAGGGGAAGAAAAAGTGAAGTAGTCTCTTTCTGCCTCTATGTGTTGGCCTGAGATGGCAGTTTTGCAGAGGGAAAACATATTTCTTCCGAGCAAAGCTGTTTGTGGTGTGAAAGATGGAGTGTGTGTGCTGAGCACCGAGACACAAATTGGCCTGAGGCTCAGCTACGCGTGCTATTTTCACAGGAGTTTACGTTGGGGAGGGAGAGGTTGAGGAAAGGAAAAAGAAAATCTTTGTTTTGTGAAAATGGAAAAAAAAATGTTGGCCTGGATCAAATTCAAACCTGGCATCTGGTACGAAGACGGCTTGTAATAGAGACGTGCTGGGCGAAGGAATGGATATCGAGGGGCAAGCACCCCATATGCTCACTCCAGGTTCACCAGAGAAGGCGCAGGCTCATTCCGCAGCAGGATGGCTCGGCACCTGAGCCATCCACAGACTCGAGCACCCAGCGTCTGCTCCAGGGCATGGCCAGGCATCCTTCTGAGCCCTGCCCCTCCTGTACTCCCGGGACCCACCTCACAAGGCTCTTGAGAAGACTGAAGGAGACAATGTCCATAGAGGCATTAGTACAAGCCATGGCCCCTAGTGAGCACTGAGGAGTGGTGGTGGCTTTGCTGGTGATGGTGGCTGTGATGATCATGACGGTGATGATGGTAATGGTGATAATAATGATGATCATGGTCATGACCACGACGGGAATAATGATGATGATGGTGATGATAATGGTGGTAATAATCATGAGGGTGACGATGAGATGATGAAGGTGATAATAATGATCAGGATGGTAACGATGGTGATGGCTCCTGCCTCACCCACTGTGGGCACTGCTCCATAGCCCCTTCTTCCCCTCACAGCTCTACTAGCCCCTCAGACTCAGAAAGGACCTGCCTCAAAATATGCAATGGAGAAAAAAGTCTCTTCGTCAAGCAGTGTTGGGAAAGCTGGAAAGACGCATGTAAATCAATGAAGTTAGAACACTACCTCACACCACACACAAAAATAAACTCAAAATGGCTTAAAGACTTAAATATAAGACAGGACACCATAAAACTCCTAGAAGAGAACACAGGCAAAACATTCTCTGACATAAATCGTAGCAATGTTTCCTTAGGTCAGTCTCCAAGACGATAGAAATAAAAGCAAAAATAAACAAATGGGACCTAATCAAACTTATAAGCTTTTGCACAGCAAAGGAAACTATTATAAAAAATGAAAAGACAACCCACAGGATGGGAGAAAATACTTGCAAACGATGTGACTGACAAGGGCTTAATTTCCAAAATGTACAAACAGCTCATACAACTCAGTAAGAAAAAAACAAAAAAGCCAGTCAAAAAATGGTCAGAAGACCTACTTAGACATTTCTCCAAAGAAGACATACAGATGGCCAAAAGGCACATGAAAAGATGCTCAACATCACTAATTATTAGAGAGATGCAAATCAAAACTACAATGAGGTATCACCTCACACCAGTCACAAAGGTCATCATTAAAAAGTGCACAAACAATAAATGCTGGAGGGGGTGTGGAGAAAAGGGAACCCTCCTACGCTGTTGGTGGGAATGTAAATTGGTGCAGCCACTATGGAGAACAGTATGGAGGTTCCTCAAAAAACTAAAAATAGAGCTACCATATGATCCAGCAATGCACTCCTGGGCATATATCTGGAGAAAACCATAATTAGAAAAGATACATGCACCCCAATGCTCATTGCAGCACTATTTACGATAGCCAAGACATGGAAGCAACCTAAATGTCCATCGACAGAGGAATGGATAAAGAAGATGTGGTACATATATACACAATGGAATGCTACTCAGCCATAAAAAAAAGAATGAAATAATGCCATTTGCAGCTACATGGATGGACCTAGAGATTACAATACTCAGTGAAGTAAATCAGATAGAGTAAGACAAATGAATTCATTTGTATCATATTTTAGATTCCACATATAAGTGGTAGCTACCACTTATATGTGGAATCTAAAATATGATACAAATGAATTCATTTATAAAACAGAAACAGACTCACAGACATACAAAACAAACTTATGGTTACCAAAGGTGAAAGGGAGGGGAGTGGATAAATTAGGAGTGTGGGATTAGCATATACAAACTACTATATGTAAAATAGATAAACAGCAAGGTCCTACTGTATAGAACAGAGAACTATATTCAATATCTTGTAATAACCTGTAATGGAAAAGAATATGAAAAATTATATATATGTGTGTATATATATATATATAGCAGAAACTAACACAACATTGTAAGTCAACTATACTTCAATTAAAAAAAAAAGAAAGGACCTGCCCCAAAGTCCACCTGGACCAGAGTTGCTCCAAGAGCAGTCTGAGAACACCTGCATCGGAAAGCTCCCTCTGTGGGTGAATTACGCGGATCCACACAGGGAGCCAGTACTAGACCCAGATCCTCAAATTCCAAGAGCAGTGTGCCTGCCACCCTAGCATCGCCTGTCATTTCTTCCACAGTGATGTGCTGAGTGCCAGCTGTCTGCAGATCGCTGTCCAGGACCACAATCAAACCAGACAAAGTTCCCACCTTCGACAAGCACACATCCTGGGCGGAGGAGGAAAGGAGACTATGGGAAAGTGGTGAGTGCGAGGTGAGGGTAACAGAGGAGGGGCTGAGGGAGTCCAGAGGAGAGAAGCAGGAAGCCTGGAGGGTCTCAGAGGTCAAGGAAGACGGTATGGAGCACAGGAAATTTAACTGAGCTTTGCAGGATGAGGACTTGCCCAAACTAAATAAGGAGAAGGACACTGAGGGCAGAGATGAAAGCATGAGCAAAGGCCAAAAGGCAAAGTGTTGAGGACGTTTATGGGAAACAAGAGGAAGCTCCAGGTGGGACGGGGCCACACAGGGCGCAGGGCCAGCGAGTCAGAGACACGGGCCTCACGCTGGGCTGAGCAGCCTGGCTCTGACCTTATACGCAACAGGGAGCCCTAGGGGGCTTTCCAGGAAGGGGGCGGCGTGCATCTTACGGAGGTCAGCTTGATGGCAGCTTAAAACTGGACGGGATGGGAGACGATCTTGGCCCTGAGCTCCGGCCCCTAAGGGCGCCAGCACCCAGGGAGGCCAGTGGCTGCCAGGCCAGTCTACCCTCTTACCTCCCCGTCCCCCGGCCTTTGATGGGGACAGGGCTGACAGATGGCAAGGGTGTACGTGTGACATTTAATGACCTCAGCATGCTCACCTCCACATATCCCAGCCCAGCCTTGCCTGCTCCCTTGCACCAATGAATCAACACAGGCTTCCCCTGGGGTGCGTTGCTGATGTGCTGGCCACCGGCAGGTGCCCCAAAGACTCTTGAGTTTCAGATCCATACGTGCTTAGTAGCAGTGTGACTTTGGGTCAGTTGCAGATCCTCTCTGAGCCTCAGTCTCCTCATCTGTCAAATGGGGATGATGACACTTACCTTAAGGGGCTGCCCTGAGGTTGAGAGACAAAGTACGACGTGCGCAGCCCGGTGCCCAGCCCCACAACCTGGTGGCTGCTCGGATGATGATGATGACGATGACAGCGATGACGTAGCACCCCATTTCCAGCTCGCACCATCGGCATCACCGCCAGCATCAGCAGTACCATCGAGTCATCTTCCCGAGTCGCGGCCGCTCCCGCCCCTCAACAGCCCGCAGGAGCCAGGAGACCAAGTCACCGACGGGGTCCTTTGCTTCGGGCCCTGAGCAGAGTGTGGCTCCAGGAGCAGTGGAGCACGAGGCCCGGATCTCGGCACCCAGACAGGCTTGTCTGACCCCGCCCCCTGGGGCAGAGGATCATGTGGGGTGAGCTGGGCTCCGTGCACCCACACAAAGGGTACCCTGGAGGGGGACCCTGAGGCCCGAGAGTGAGTTCTGCTCTGCAGCTACACTTCTGGAACCTGAGCCGCATCGCCGGGTTCTTGATGAAGAAAGAATTCAGGGCTTCCCTGGTGGCGCGGTGGTTGGGAGTCCGCCTGCCGATGCAGGGGACACGGGTTTGTGCCCCGGTCCGGGAGGATCCCACATGCCGCGGAGCGGCTGGGCCCGTGAGCCATGGCCACTGAGCCTGCGCGTCCGGAGCCTGTGCTCCACAACGGGAGAGGCCACAACAGTGAGAGGCCCACGTACCGCAAAAAACAAACAAACAAAAAAAGAGAAAAAGAAAGAATTCAGAGGCCTCAAGTGTCCCGTGCTGCCCAGAAATAGCAGGAGAAAGGGTTTCACAGATATTGATAGTAAGGGCTCCTCACGGGTGTACGGACAGTGGTAGGTCTGCATACAAAACACTTTCAGATCCATCCTCCTGTGCGGAAGGCAGGAGGAGATTAGTCAGTTGACGCTGCAGACGAGGACACTGGGCACGGCGAGGTGAGGGGTCTCCTCGAAGCGCCGCAGCTCCTGGCAAGGAGAAAGGCAGGTCTGACTCTGCATCTAGTGCTCCTCTGTGTCTGACTGAAAGTTACCTGTGAAAGCCCCTTCCTCACTGGCAAAGAGAAGAGCATTTTAGAGCTTACAGGACTTTCAGAAAGTTTCTAGTCTGCTCTCCTAGGTGGTCATCTGTGCTGGAATTGTGAAAGGAGGGGGACCTAGAGAAATACCCTCTGTGTCCCACCTCAGCGAGTCATATGTGTTTAAAGTAAGAAGGACCCCACAGAGATCTCTGACCAGGTCATTTCAAGCTGTTGAACTAGAATCTCACCACTCACTGTGGGCCAGCGTCAGCATCACCCGGGAGCCGGTCAAGAATGCAAATTCTCAGGCTCCCGCAGACCTGCTGAGTCACATCACTGTGGGTGCGGCCCAAGAATCTGAACTTTACCAGACCCTCCAGGCGACTGCACGCTACGTTTTGAAAATTTAGCACGCTAAACCTGACGCACGATAAAAGCTGAGAAACACTGCTCTCAAGAAGTTGAAGGCAAGTCTCATTAAGTCGATATAACTATGTTTTCAAACCACAAGAAAAGCAACCTTAACGCTCTAAGTTATGTGCCAAATTTGGACACCTCAGAGACCACCAATACCATTAACTTGGGCTTATGTCACATTTGTGCAGTGGGACCCGGAAGCCCCTCATATGTGAACTCCCTGGAACATGGCCGTGGCCGTGTAGAGGTCTTTAGTGAGCACAGAACTGGGCACACCCAGCCCTGTTAAACACAAGAGCCTGGGCACTCCGAAGGCTCCCATGGGCTGTGCTCAGAGAACGCCAGGCATGTATAAGCTTGAAACACCTTCCAGACTCAGCATGAAAGGCAGATGTGCAGCCTCAGATAAAACGCAACCCGTCATGCTCTCATCATTCCACAGATGACGTTAGTGCCTTCTGTGGCGTTTTGTCTGGATTAGTATCCTATTCACATGCGTGATAAGGAATGGACATGGGTTAGAGATTCTACTGTGAAAAGACAATTATGCAATACCCTCCATCGCGTCTCTGGATCTGTTTCACTCAAGATGAAACAGCTCAACAATTATCAATTGAGCTGTTAGAAAACTCTTACAACTACTGATTTGAGCTGATGAGGATTTTCTTAAGACTGTGTCACACACACACACACAATGGATGTAATTAAATGCCAAGACTGATGTGTAAATATATTAACTACAATCCCTAATTTCGAATATGAGTGTTGTCTGGATGGACCCATTTTTCTCATTTACTGATTTGATAAAAAGTGAATATTCCAAGTCTTAAGGTGGGGACCCTTTTTTTTAATGAGAACATTATTGGTATCTGTTTTGTATTTTGGGACTTCGTGTAGGATTTAATTTGAGAAAAAGATGCCTCTGTTTTAAAAGTGTTAGAAAAAAATTACTAATTCAGGCCAGCCCTCTCATTTTATAGATAAGGGATCCGCATCCCTGTGAGGTTTGGGGATTCACCCAAGGTGACACAGGTATTTTAAAGTATAATTAAACTAGGAAGCAGGGAAATACTTGTTGTGCAGGGGACACTAATAAATGGAGGGGAGGGAGGAAGAATACACTTCAGGCACTCGGAGAAGCAATTTGAGTCGTTTCATGAGTTGCGTGGCTCTCATCCTCCAGGGATTCGGAGGAATAACTAGCTTTGTTCAGTTTGGCCAGAGGGGGTTAGGTGGGCTTCTGTGGCTTTAGCTACCTGGTTACGTTCACCCATTCTCTACCATGGAAGCCCCAAAACCCCAACTCGCAGTTCACACACACTCTCCGCTCCAGGGAGGGCAGGTCTCTCAGCTCCAGCCACAGCGACGGGTTCAGGGAGGACCAGAGCCCAGCCGGAGCCAGTGAGACCGGAGGAGACTTTGGCAGAAGGAAGAGTGAAGGGTGGTAACTGCCATAGAGGCCCAGAAAGGAAACAGCTCACCACTCAACCCCACTTTACCAATGAAAGGCCAAGAGGAGGAAACATGCAAATGCAGTCAAGTCTCAAAAACCCATTACAGATCTACCTTACAGGTTTGAAATAGAAAAGAGGCGAAGTGGGGATAAAAAAGGCAGGGGCAGGCACCACCGAAGGAACGAGGCTGAGGACCTGGGGTGACAAGGAGTGACCGGCCAGTGAAACCAAGCGGAACTGCAGCCTCGAGGGCCCTGCAACCACTATGGTCGGGCCAAGCCCACCCCTCCCCTCTTACCAGACACCCCCTGTGGGGGGGGGGACGAGTGTTTATGGGCTGGAAGGACGCAAGGGACCTCTGTGTGCCTCTGTCCTTTTACAGATGAGGACAGTGGAACCCAGACAGGGACGTGGCTGGTACCAACAAAGCACTTGGAGCAGAGACTCATCCACGGTGAGCAGGAGGAAAGAGATTGCTGGGTATGAGGGGAGGAGAGGTCACCTGAGGACCACACGTCCTCCACAAGGATCTGTGCCAACTCTCATTTGTACTCACCCCTTCCCCAGCACAGCCCCCAGGACAGCGGGTGCTTGAATACATGTCTGTTGAATGAATGAGCGATTGTCCCAGGCCCTCCCTGTGCCCGTGCTCCCACTCAGCACGCAGACCGGGGTGCTCACGCCGGAGTCCACGGAACTCGGGAACTCGGGGAAGCTGCTCTCCAAAGAGCAAAAGGATGTCAGCCCGTTAGCAGAACAAGCTTCCCATTCACTCCTTAAAAGCATAACTTGCTAACTGCTCATGCACTGAATTATTCATGCCTCCACGGCTGGGGTTTCCCACCTTTCAACAATCACTCACCTTTTCCATCCTGGCTCCAGCCAGTCCCCCACCTCCCTCAGTTTAGGGAGGGGAGGAAGTATGAAGAAAGAGTAACCCCAGGCAGTTCCTTAGAAAGGCCAAGGCTTTGCAATGAGAAGCACAGGGTGGGCAGCCGGCAGGCAAAGGAGACCCCCCTTTCCACTGCCCTTCCACCTCCCTTCCTTCCTTCCTTCCTTCCTTCCTCCTTTCCTCCCTCCCTCCCTTCCTTTCCTCCCTCCCTCCCTCCCTCCCTTCCTTCCTCCTTTCCTCCCTCCCTCCCTTCCTGCCTTCCTTCCTTCCTTCCTGGCCCCAGCAGCCTCCTGTCCTCCCATCTAAAGGGGATCATTGGTCATATGTGTCGCTTTCTCACAGAGAAAACCAAACCTCAGAATGTGGGGGCCTGAAGAGGCCTCCTAGATTCAGGTGTGTGTGTTGGTCAGGCGGACACATGAGGGCCCTCTGTGTCATCTTGGACATCTGCTCTGGGTTCTTTACGGACATCAGCACATTCTGTCCCTTCCATCGGAATTAGAGGCCACTTCCCCAGCCGCTGTTGGAGTGTAAATGCTGTTTAGAAACTAGGGAGCAGTTCGCTGTACGGTGCATCTCTATAATAAATTCTAGAAATGTTTTTCATGAAGGGTTCATAAAAACTTGGAGAATGCTTGTAACAGAATATTCAGGGGAAACAAGCAGAAGAGAAAAGTGTAGGGAGAGCACAATATCAACTTGGCTTTTGAAAATAACGCTGACCGAGCAAATGTTAACAAAACAAAGGAAAGGAACGAGAGGTGAAAGTCAATGACCTCTGGGTAGGGGTTGTGGGTCATTCAGAAATCAAGGTTTGATATTTTCCGAGTTTCATCCCATGAGAACGTACTGCTGTCACGGTCTGGGGGTAGGGGCCTGGTCTGGTGGACACACATCATTATCAGCTATGAACATCTCAGAACAAATGGATTGGACAGACCAGCTGAGCAGCTGGGCCAGACGAGACAAGTGAGCAGGGGAGTTGGGGTAGAAGATACCAGTCCCAGAGCAGGAGCCGGCCAGGACCCGAGGACAGGGCGGAGGAGCAGAGGGCTGGGAAGGAGGGAATGGTGAGGGAGGTCAGCGCCCAGGAGAGGAGGGAGCAGGGCCGGAGCCCTGGGAAGTGGGGGACGGGCAGGGGCTTGAGGGCAAGCCCACCTCCATCAGGCCCAGGCCAGGGAAGGCAAGACCTTGGGGCTTCACACCATTGGTGGAATAAGACATTAAAGATGGCTTTAATATACTCAAACTGTTCCAAAAATTATAGATATACAAATAGATATATACACACATGATTATGTGTATAAATACAGAAACTACACATACGTGTGTATAAGGCCCTCCTGCCACCTCGGCCCCCGGGGCCCATAGGCCAGCACCATATTCCAGCGCTGTAGAAGCCCTTTATGCCCACACAAGCAAAGAGGAACACGCTGTCTGATTTCCGTCTCTTTACCAACAGGAAGCATCTGAGACACACCTGCACTCTGCCCTTTTCACTTCGCACCACTTTGTCCACTTACCACTAACACCGGGGTCCCCAGCGTTGGCCCGTCGTGGCCCCTGACGTTGCAGAAGTAGGGCAGCTCTGCCGGACGCCCCTGGCACTCGGGCCCTGAGAAGGCCCTACACATGCCTCCTCCTGCCGGGTCTCTGGAACTCAGTGAACGTGGGTGGCGGACACTGGCCGCCCCGCCAGCTAGCCCGGCCTGAGCGCGGCCCGGCTGCCAAGCTGCAGTCCAGGGGTGGACGCAGCCTGCGCGTCACGCTGCCAGGTCCCCGGGCGCCACAGTGCCCCCACCAGCCCAGGATGGCCCAGGCCCACCCAGAGGGGCTCCTTTTCAGGTGGGCCCTCCATGGAGTGCCCAGGGCACGCTGGCTCCCCAGGGACTCCATGCATTATGAGACGATAAAAGATTTAAGCTTATAAAATATAAAGTATTAACTTAATTGT
This sequence comes from Globicephala melas, assembly GCF_963455315.2. Classification (NCBI taxonomy): domain Eukaryota; kingdom Metazoa; phylum Chordata; class Mammalia; order Artiodactyla; family Delphinidae; genus Globicephala; species Globicephala melas. Next base: position 107,165,742 of record NC_083319.1, read on the forward strand.
CATAAATAATACATGCCCAATGCACTTCTGCTGAAGAAAAAGGGGGAAAAAGAAAAATGACAAACGCTCTAAGTGGGAGGACTCGCAGTGGGACAAGGATGAGAAGCCAGGGTTGGGGAAGTCTCCCAGGCAGGCCATCGTGGAAACTGCTAATGGGAATTCAAGCCTCCCCCTCCCAGGCTGCCCACCTCCTCCATGCAGCCTGCCCTGACTTCTCCTTCCTTCACCTACCTAGGGCTTTCCGGAAGTTCTGCCTTTAAGAAACTTCCCACTCTCTGGCTTGAGGAGCTAATTTTTGGTTATGCATGTCCTGGTCTCTTTGCCCGCCATCCACAGAGCCCCTGGAGGCAGAGACTGGATCTTGTACGTCTTTGAATGCGTCCTCCTTTAGACAGAGACAGCCCCAGAAACTTCCACCATATGAATGAACTCCCCCCCCACCCCCAATGGCCTGAGCCCTAGGCCTCTCTCTGTCACCACAGCCAGCATGGAGTGTGCTTTGTGGCTGATCAAACACATCTACAAATGTTCTCTCACATCACCCTGCCACCAGCTCTGTCTTGTAAGTACATGGGGTGATGGTGTTCCCATTTTACAGATGAGGAAACTGAGGCTTGGGGAAGATGAGCAACTTGCTAAAAGACATTAGCTTTCTAACCTCAACTCCAAAGACCTTTGCTTCCCCATGGAAATATCTTATTTGTTCTTCACATTATATTTTCCACCCTAAACCCACTCTTATAAATGTTAATTCTATCCATCCAGTTCTGATTGTCCCAATAACCCCAGGAGGTGAGGAAGGGCAGGTACCCCCATCCCAGCCCCTACCTCCTCTGGTCGGTGGGACTAACTACGCTAAGCTTCTCTCTAAGGGAGGTATTATGACTACTTACCTCGCAGAGTTGGTTCCTGGGAGGGGTGGACTAAGTGACCCAACTATAGCACTCAGCGCCGCACAGGGACTGCCCCAGCTGGTCTGGCCATCCCCATCATCCTAGCCACGGGGAGAAGCACGGGGTCTGGGAGACGGAGGCCACCAGCCTGCGGCCACTTAGCATCTAGGTCTGCAGCTGATACAGAAAGCAGAGCCCTCGCTGCCTGCCCAGAGTCCATGGACATGTCCAGAAGGCTCCTCTGGTGGTCCCCACTGTGACTTCCCTGTCAGCTGGCCTTCCCCACCCAGCACACACACCCGCACACACACGTGCAGCCCTCAACGCTCACCGTCCTGCAGGGATGGGGGACACAGGGACACAGGCAGGCAGGGAGGGAGAAGGCAAGGCTTCCACAGAGACAGGAGCTCCTTTTCCTGCCAGGGAAGAGCTGAACTTCCTCTCTGACTGATCCGCTCTAAACAGTGTGTTTTTTCAGAACTGCAGGCGAATAAAATTGAAAAACAGGGACAGGATGCTGCTTGCTGATGGCGCGTCATGACCAACTGATAAGGCTTCCACCCGTCCGACCAGCTGCCCCCAGGCCCGGACCCTCCCGAGACCAGATGGAGGGCAGAGCCTCACAGAAGCGGAGAACCTGGGGCTCACGCGGCCCTCCGCCCCCACATCACTGACGAGGGAGGCAAGGCCCCGGGGGGAGACGCGACTTGTTTTAAGGCCAAATCGTACGCTAACGCCA